>NW_026712925.1:0-395000 GCF_030625045.1 Achroia grisella
AAAAAATCCATATGAGACCGATGGGTTGAGGTTACCAAATATAAATTGTGTGCTAATTGTCTTCGCCAAGGGCACCTGTAAATAACTGCCGGTTAGGACCTTGTCGCGAATGCAAAAAAAAAAGACATAATAGTCTCCTTCACAACAATACTACTTCAGTTGGTTCTAATTGTGCTGACCAATCTGAAACTATTGTTAATTTTTCAAAACAAAATAATACCACTATATTATTGGGTACAGCAGTTATCGAAATATGCAATCCTAATACTGGTATGACACAAAAGGCACGTGCTTTACTGGACTGTGGTAGTGAGTCCTCATTTATTACAAAAACATTAAAGGACCAACTCTCATTAGATTCTAATCCTATAGACGCGCTAAATGTTATTGGTATCGGTAATGTCTGCAATGATAAAGTAAGGGAAACCTGTATTACACAAATAACATCTCTAAATAGTCAATTTACTGCTAAACTGTCGTGTTTGGTAATGAATAAATTAACAAGTGATCTTCCAAAGATCCCTATAGATGTACATAAATTTGACATTCCTCAAGACATCAATTTAGCAGATCCTACTTTTAATCAACCTGGTACAGTTGATATTTTGATAGGATCTGATTTGTTTTGGGAGATCTTGGGAAACGAAAAACGTTCTCTAGGTCCAAATAAACCTATATTAATAAAGTCTAAACTTGGCTGGTTGATAGCTGGCCCTACGCATTCTATACATAATTCATACAATAAATATACTAATTGTCATCATTCAGTATCGCATGTTGAAGTAGAATCTAATATTGATAGCATGCTCAAAATATTTTGGGAAATTGAAGAACTTCCTAAGAAAACAGTGATGAGTAAGAACGACAAAATTTGTGAACAGCACTTCATAGACAATACAGTTCGCCTAAATACTGGCAGGTTTTGTATTAAACTACCTCTAACAGATTCCACAGACTGCCTTGGAGATACCTTTTATTTAGCAAGAAAACGTTTTCTTTGTCTTGAAAGAAGGTTTAAAAGGCAGCCTAAACTAAAACTGGAGTATTCCAACTTTATTAAAGAGTATGCGAAATTAGGTCATCTCTCGGAGTGTCCTATACTAAAACCAAATCCAGCTTACTTTTTATGTCATCACGCTGTATTTAAAAACAGTAGTGAATCTACCAAGCTTCGAGTAGTGTTTGATGGGTCCGCTCCCTCTTCCTCGGGGTATTCTTTAAATGACATTCTGATGGTGGGTCCTAATGTACAGGACTCCCTCTTCTCCATTTTGGTAAGAGCAAGACAATACAAATACCTCTTAACTGGTGACATTGAGAAAATGTATCGCCAGGTTCAAGTGAAATCGGAGGATAGAAACTTGCAACTTATTCTGTGGAGAGAAGATGAGTCCCAGCCCATCAGAACATTACAATTAAATACTCTCACTTACGGTACGGCAAGTGCGAGCTATTTGAGCACAAGATGTATCAAAAAATTAGGGGAAGAGCAGGAAGAGGAATTAATTAGTAGTATTATTCAAAGAGATTTTTACATTGATGACCTTGTCACTGGATCTAATGATGCAGTTGAATTACGATATATACAAAATAGAGTTTCAGAGATATTACTATCCGGTTGTTTTAATTTAAGAAAATATAGAAGTAATTTGGAAAATCTGTTTGAAAATTCAAATATAGATACGCAACAAAATTTAACTATTAGTGAGTCTTCGAACACTCTCGGGCTTGGTTGGGACCCATCGAATGATTGTTTGCATTTCCCGATAAATTTTCACCTAGAATACGAAACAGTTACAAAACGAGTAATAATGTCAAATTCATTTAAATTATTTGATCCCTTAGGTATCTTAAGTCCATGTATAATCAAGCCTAAAATGATGTTACAAAAACTATGGTTACAAAAGATAGACTGGGATGAACCAGTCCCATATGATATTAGGGAACAGTGGATAAACTTTATCAAAAATATGCCTTGCCTTCTAAAATTACAGATTCCACGGTGGGTTATTTGCGACTCACCTGTATGTGTGGAGCTGCATTCATTCAGCGACGCTTCTCAAAGTGCTTACGGTGCATGTGTGTATGTGAGGTCAATAGACGCAAACAATGACATTACCGTAAGGTTACTTTGTGCCAAATCCAAGGTAGCTCCAGTTAAACCCATGACAATACCTCGTTTGGAGCTTTCTGCTGCACTTCTTGCTGCCAGATTATGTAGGGATATTGAGACGTCCATAAGGTACACACCAGATCGCATAATTCATTGGTGCGATTCTAGCGTAGTATTGTCATGGATCAATAATGACGTCACGAAACTAAAATCATTCGTAGCTAATCGCATTAGTGAGATTGTCGAACTCACTCATTCTTCAGCATGGCGATATGTCCCTACTACAGCTAACCCAGCAGATTTAATATCCAGGGGCTTGGATGGTAATCAAATTATTATGTCAAATTTATGGTGGACGGGACCTTCATTTTTATTTCAGAATGAGGCTGAGTGGCCAATATTAAAATCTTGTACTGAACCCTACGAAACACTACCCGAAATTAACACAAATATAGCAATGCTTCCGAATCCAATAATTCAAATCAACCGTTATTCTAATTTAACCAAGCTACAAAGAATTTTAGCATACGTAATGAGGTTTATATATAATTTAAAAAACAATAAAAATCAACGTTCAGGAAAATTAACTATAAATGAATTAAATGAAGCTTTTATAATACTCTGTGGCATTGCTCAACAAGAAATATATCCAATAGAATTAAATATACTATCAAATAATAAGATGTTAAGTTCTAAGTCGAAAATATTGCAGTTGTCTCCTTTTCTAGATGATCACAAATTAATCAGGGTTGGAGGACGAATACATGCGTCTAATTGTACATATGAACAGAAGCATCCTATACTTTTACATGCATCTCACCATTTAACCAAGCTCATTTTCGAAAGAGAACACATAAGTCATATGCATGCAGGCCCACAGTTATTATTAGCCGTAGTGAGAGAAATTGTGTGGCCTGTCAATGGAAGGCACCTAGCTAGGCGTGTTGTTAACAACTGTGTACGCTGTAGGCGTCTTCGTGGCAAAACACTTTGCCCTAAAATGGGTAATTTACCTTCCCAACGTATAACTCCCGACTTCCCATTTTTATCAGTTGGCTTGGACTTCGCTGGTCCTTTTCATATACTAAATAGAAAGGGACGTGGCAGTAGATTGATTAAAGCATACTTGTGTCTGTTTGTATGCTTGCGATACAAATGTATTCATTTAGAAGCGGTAAACGATTTGTCAAAGGAGTCTTTTATTATGACTCTCAAACGATTTGTCGCGCGCCGCGGTAAACCATTAGAGATATTTTGCGACAATGGTCGTAATTTTGTAGCCGCAGCAAAAGAATTAGGAGAATTTCTAAAATCAAACATTGACAGCGTATCTGACTTTGCAAATCATGAAGGCTTTAAGTTCATATTTACTCCTACTTACGCTCCTCACTTTGGGGGTATTTGGGAGGCAGGCGTAAAGAGCGCAAAGGGGTATTTAAAAAGAGTCATAGGGAATAGTCATTTGACATTCGAGGAAATTTCTACATTATTTTCGCAAGTGGAGGCTGTACTTAATAGTCGTCCTTTATGCCCTTTGTCGTCCCCCCTAATGATCTACTTCCATTGTCTCCTGGTCACTTCCTAATTGGCAGACCCTTGACTGCGCTGCCTTCACCATCATTACTAAATTGTAACGAAAATCAACTGAAACGCTATGCCCGCCTTGAGAAAATTCGTCAACATTTCTGGAATCGCTGGCAAAGAGAATATATATCAGAACTACAGCAAAGGACTAAATGGCGATCTAACACAGCTCAATTGAATATTGGTGATATGGTTCTCCTACAGGAAGACAACGTGCCTCCTTTAAACTGGCGTCTAGGTCGAGTAGCTCGTTTGTATCCTGGACCAGATGGCATTTCCAGAGTTGCTGACATCAATACCATAAAGGGATGTGTACGCAGACCCTTGGTCCGTATCTGTCCGTTGCCAACTATTGAAGAACTTCAACGTTGAAATTCCTTTCAACGGGCGGGAAGATGTTCAGGCCTAAAGCGCCTGATATATTTTAATAGCACCAAGAAGATGCATTATATAGTCGCGCACTTGTTTTTTGTATACCTGCATAATTTTTATTTTTTTTTCTTATATAGACGTTCGTCGATTATTGAGTTCTCTTCTTTTGTACTTACCTAATTTGTAAAACGTTGTCGAAATTAAAATACTTAAATATATAAATCTGAGTTTGATTAGAAGCTCCATTATGTTATACAAGACATATAGTTACATAATACCTACCTCTTGTATACCTACGTTTTGTAGCATATGACGTATATAACTAATTACAAAGACATTTTGGTCCAAGAAATATATATTTTTTATGGAACTGGTATGGTAATCAATAAAAAATATACTATTATAATAATATCCAAGGTCAATAGATTAAAAATAATCATCAAAACCCGTTCTATTTTGACAAAAATATACCGTAACATAGAGACGAAAAAAGAATAGAAATTTTCGTTGAATTTAGAAGTTCTCTTTCGCAGTAAGTTGACTATTGATAAACCTTCAAGTTAGATATTTTTCACAAATCATATTTTAAGTTCAATAATATCCAAGAAAGATACAATCACTTCAAAATATTTAATACTGTATTATAACTTTTATATTTTACATTTATTTCATTTACTAAAGATATAAATTCTGAATAAATTCGGAGAATCAGAAATGTTTAGTTACTTCAAAAGACTTTTACTTTGAATAAATATGCGTCTATATCGTTCAAGTCAACAAGATGATTAATAAGTAAATATAATAATATGTATAATAGTGAATTATACATATTATTGATATTTTAAGTTTTAAATGTTATGATGACTTTCGCCATCTATGGACCCTGATTAACATCTATCTATCTACACTAATCTTTGATAAGAAATCCAGATTTATTCTTAAAAACAGATTAATTGAATTGAAGTCCAAGTAACATATAATTGCTTCCATTATTAACGATTCTATTATGGAGAGAAGAGATTTCTAGGTCGCAATAGAAACCAAATATAAACGAAATAGCAATGACCGATGCCACAGTTTCTAAAAAGCAAACCTCAAAACTGTACTGAGTGAAATAATTACGTGTTTGTTACCTAGAAACATCGGGCTTTACATTTTGTACTAATCAGTGTAATACACGACTTCATTACATAGATATAGCAACATATGAAGTTTTAGTGAACTCGTGTCGTGTATTAATAATTTGACATGATATGAAATTATCACTGATCACTAGTTAAGTTACAAATTTGTTAAAGAAAACGAAATTAGGTTACCAATGTAAATGGCCCACTGTCCCCATTCTCTTAATTAGCAAAAACTCGACCCGATGAAACTTGGATACCAATCTTTGTCACTTCGTCAGAGTAGGCGGTACTCAACTAATGTCTGTTCACTTCATTCACCCTCGTCCGATTTTAAGGATATTGACCACTACTACGTGTTTGGAAAATAAAGCAAAATGTGTTAAAGAAACAAATCCCACTAGCCCATTCAGGACACCGCGCCTGTCTTTATCGGCCTGGGTGAAAAGAACACACAATTTGTATTTCAAGTACATACTTACTTACGTAGATAAAAGGATAGCTACATATATATAAATAACTAAAAATACATTACTGTACAACTTCTCCTGGGTCATTTAAAGTTTCCGGAGTGACTAACAATGTAAATATTTAACGTCCAAACATCTATAGGTATGGTATATACATAATTGTGCACAATTGTAAGCATATCAAAAGACACAAATACCTCTCGCTATTACAATAAAATTAACTTTACCGCCCGTAAATTATATCTAATGCTCCCAATATCTGATAAACCTTATCAAGGATGGGGCGCCTATCAAAGCGACATAACTATGTAAAAAAGCATATCAAAATGACAGTGGATCCTATTCCAAAATCCGATTAAGATAGGCTATATAAAAATAAACGGTAAAAAGAGATAGCTATCGGTTTTGGTTATATTGTTCAGAGATTAGAAGAGATATTAACTAACCATTACAATAAATCCTAATCTCCTACTTAGTACAGCCTATTATCAAAAGATCAATCATAATGGAATGTTTTTTTATTCACGGGATATCTTCAGTTACGTTGAAGATATAAGCTTGATTTTCACTCGATGAACTTAATATTCGTGTTTGTCCTGTATGTAATCGAAATATTTTTTTCTTTTAAAATGGAGCCTTAAATTTTATCGATATTAATTATAATTGACAGCTTCGGAGACCTAGCAGTTTAGCACATTACCTTACTTCTGATAGTTGTGAATTCGATTCCTCGCACGATGTATTTTTATTTATGACTATTATTGTTTGTATTGGTCTAGGAGTTTTCTATGAATAATATACATGTATGTAGAAAAAAATTAAGTTGTCTATTACCCATGACACAAATTTTGCTTAGAATATATGGCACTTTGTGAATAGTCCAGGGTTATTATTATTGCTATTATCTTAGAAATAAATACAACGGATGTTTACAGTTTCGACGCGCGAATAGAGACTGAATGGTCGAATGAAGTCTTCAACACGAGTGGAAGATTAAAAGCAGACGTAGTGAGCCAGCCCACAGCCCTCACAATATCGACCTTGACCCAGGACGACCAAGCTTTATATCACTGCCGTGTCGACTTCCTTATTTCGCAGACCAGGAACATTGGCGTCAATTTAACTGTCACAGGTAATATATTTATTTGTTATCTTCTGTTTTTACTTACGACTTCGTTCAAGTGACTTCAAATGAATAAATCAACTTGTTAAATAATTTTAATGATAATAGAACCACAATAACGGCCATACACGTTCGCTGCCGCTACCGCGTTCACATTACTCTCCGCGCACTTTTAGTGTTTGATAGCCCATTTATCGAGGAAGGCTATACGGACTATAGGCACAGAGGCTGCAATGAAAAATGTTGTAAAAACGGGGAAATATAACGCAAACGAAGTGTCGCGGGTCAGCTAGTTGTACATAATGGACATTAAATATAAACCTGTCCGAAGTAATTCTTCATGTAGCATTTTAATTATCCCGGATTAACTTTATCCCAGATCCATACCATTGTTCTAAAAAAGAGGGCTACAAACCCTTAAACAACCTGTCTTGTTTAATCCATAAGATAACTTAATCTTATTATCACGTATTAACTTCGTAAAGCACCTGACCATCTTTCAATGACATACATATAGTATATTACTTATTATATTAAGTAGGTAGGGTAGTACTTGAGAGACCCACTGGTTTCAAAGAGTTCAGATGTGGAAATATCTCTTAGTGCGAAGGAAGCACCGATATTAAACCAAAAATTAATAGGATATTTCATGTTTAACTATTTTATATGTAAACCGATGATATTTTATTTCCTAAAAGAAAAGTTTTTTTTACTTATATTTTAATGGCCTCGCTGGTGTAGCGGTTTCGCTCATCGACTGCCAATAGTTGCGGGTTCAGTTTCCCGCCCAGTACTAATATTTCTAATTTATGAGTACGATTATTTGTATTGTTCTTGGTATTTTCTATGTCCATATATTATGTATGGATTTACAAAAAAAGAAGTAAAGTATTTCTTTCAATTGTCTAGTATCCTTAACTCGAGCTCTGCTTAACTTGAGACTAGGGTGTTGTGTGAATAATCCTAGTTTATTATTATTATTATTCCAATAGTTTCTAGTAAGAATAAACATACGTATTAACATCAATATAATATTCTTTAATATCACTGTGATCATATTGCAATCCCAGATTGCAATTCAATTCGGTTTAATACCTCAGAAACTTTAGATAGGTACTATCATATTAGGTATGTATTTTATCCCATATCGTGTACTCCCCTACTTTGAAATGTTGTTTCTCTTGTTCTACTTTCATATACAGTCTCGTCTAACACAGGCTTTATTTTGTTTCGTTTCATATTTCCGCGAATGTAAGCATTTGTACAAATCCTAAAATCAGTTACACACAAAAGACATTACGTCTTCTTCTTTGGTTTATAGTTATCGGCATAATTGTTGTTTAAAGTCTAATAACTTTAAACAAAGTTATTCGTGATAAAATAGAACATAGCCTGTATATATATAATATATATTACCATGAAAATATTTAATATCTTCCTGCCTTTGGAGACGGCTATTTTATAAAGAGAATACTAAAATAACTTTCAAGTAGATAGGATGAAGAATGTACTAATAAATATAGTGAAAAAACTAAAATTTATAATAATCCACATAAAATATGAAATATTTCTAACAATGCTTTTACTTTTATTTTAATGGATAAATATGGAATGGTGCAGCCGACTGCGTTAACAATATACGCTGTCGCGGCATGAGTAAGATATTCTAGAACGGTGTTTTCCAATTAGTGGTACGCGTACCCCCGGGGGTACGTGAAGTTGCATCAAGGGGTACGTGCGGCTATCAGTAAAACAAACATACACACACTCACACACTTTCACATTTATCATATTAGTGTGATTGCTACAATAAGGGGTACTCAAGGTTGTTGGTGGGAACCACTGTTCTAGAATGAACATAAAGTCGGTTAGTTAGTCCATCAAGGCGAATTCACTAGGAATTAACCATGATGGTGTCTAAAAGGGACCAACCTAATAGACGCTAAGCGTAGCTAGTATGAAGCAACTAGTTCCCATTATTGAGGACCACATCCCTCCAATTCTTTTACTGTACCATCAGATTCCAGTTTATCCACTTTAGAAATGCATCCGCCGTGATTAACTTACGTTAACTTTGCTAGGATATGCTAACTGCCTCCTTATCTTCAATCCAATTCTACCAGGCTTCACTTCTGTAAAAAAATCTCTAAGTTTTCGTTTAGAGTTGCATTACTTGAATAAAGCATAATTATCATAGTTTCATGTATTCTCAATGTACAGACAACTATCGCTTACATTTTTTATATATATACATATAATTACGATTATAAACCCAATGATTATGTTCTGGAGAACAACTTGGAGGATATGGCCACATTTTCCCGAGAATATTTGAATCCAACGTGGTAAGAGGGCAAATCTACTCACCCGCCTCGTCCTCTCCTAGATTAATTTTATTCGTATTCTCTGGAAACTTTATATTTAATACTCCTGAGAAGATACTTATATCATGTAATACCTTCTGTATTTGAGAAATTATGCAGACTTTGCAAAAGAATTGTGATTTTTTCATTATTTAACTTCATGATGTGATTTATGCCTATATGTGTTTCTGATGTGTAAGCTATATTACTGTAAAGTTTCATCAGAAACTGTTCAGTAGTTTTTTCGTGAAACAGTAACAAACATACATCCATACTTATAAACTTTTTTGTTTATAATATTATTAAGATATGTAAGATGTTTTTAGTTCTCACAGATTTAAAATAATCGCAAGTACGTAATTTGCAAAATAGACTCTGCTCGCATCTGAACGATGTATTTCTCATTGTCGTAACTTTAATCTATTTATCTAAATTACATTCGTAGTGTAAACGATTTGATATGAATAAATACTATAAATTAGACACTGCTGTTGCAGTATCTAATCTATATATATGAATAAAATTGGAGTATCTGTTTGTAATATTGAATTAACCGTTTTTACTACATACATATAAATACGGTACATACACCAAAAAACATTTTTTACAAATTTTGTGTGTCTTTATGTTCTAGCTTATCTCTGAAATGGCTGGACCGATTTTGATAAACTTTTTTGGGAAGTAGCTGATGTAATAAGAAGTAACTTTTATTTTAGAAAATACATTTTATTTCAGAAAAAAATTAAGTTCCACGCGGACGAATTCGCGTGTACAGCTAGTTAAAAATAAACACAATCGGTCTTATTACAAAAAATCTGTTAAAACTCGGACGAAACGTGGTCTAAATGGTCGTGGTTTAAACCATTCCTAAAGTTAATACTTGGAATAAACCTAACATTATTACGAATCCAGATCTAACAGAGGACTACTTAGTACTACAGTTAAATCGTTCATTATGTATTCCATACAGAAAAGTCAATGTCTGTCACCGTACAATTACGTTCCATTTTGTGAAAAGATCAAAAATAATATTAGTTCAAAGAAAAATGTATAAACTAAAAATAAATTTATTTCTATTTATCTATGTCTTCATTATAACTATTTCAATAATATATAATATTTATTAATGTACTATTAGGCTGAAAATCAGTTTTAAATTACAAGTAGGAATCCTATACGGAGAAAAGGAACGGCGAGATATTTTTATTGGATCGTTCGAATGGTGACTATTTCAAAGTCAAATGAGTGAAAAAATAACAAATAACGTCTTTTATATATTTTTATTGTCGTAAAATTTGCTTTAAATATTTTTAGTTAATGTATTTTTAATTTAGTAAAAATATTTTTCCAAAAACTACAACTTACAATAGAATTTTTAAAATGGAGTTTGTATTTTTGCATTTAGACCACTGTTAAACTAGGGGCATCGCAGATCTAACTTTAGAACATAGACGAATCACGATTTAGAGATAAACTTCATTTTGTAATAAGGAATACATTGGTGAATGGTTTATTACTAGTGCTAAACCAGGTTTATCAAATTATAGCACCCAATTAATCTACAATCAATGATGGTTATTATGTGTGTAGGATTTAATTACACCTATTTTCGATAAATGTAATAATACACGGCGGAATATTGTCGTACTGAATATCCTAATGTATATTTTATAAAAATATGATAATGTGGTTATAAATATTTGGATGTTTATTAATAGATCAAATTATATTTGATTGGATTTTAATTAAATATTGCAAACAGATTATGTATACATATTTAAATAGTACATTTAACCAGTGTTAATTGGATAGCGCTGCAGTATATAGTATATAGCTAGACTAAAGCAAAAGAAGGCTAACAGAAAACCATTTAACTTAATAGAAATAACGCTTAGTAAATATTTTTCTTTGTGTCCATTGGGGAAAAGGCGAGTAGGCAGTTTCTCTAGAAAAAACTCAATGCCCTGAAATGCTAGACAGTTTTCCGAAATTATTCCGGGCCCGTCGACAAGTCTGCGCCTAGCCAATTCACATGTGACATGAACAGTCGAATTATTATTCAGATCATGTCACGTAAATATTACTTGAGTGACGTTATATTCAGGTGAAAATCATAAGGGTTAGATATCATTTTATGTTAATAATGTGTTAAGTAAAATATATATATATATATATATATATACTGATATGCCAGTTAATAGTAAAAGATAACTGTCATCTCCTGTATACATATATACCACCTATTACCGTGATACGTCTAATTAATTTTTTTTTTTATTTATATAACAAGAACTCAACACATTATGGCATTTTCCATAATCTTACAATGAAATAGGGAGGACAACTGACAATTAGAACCTAACGAAAAGATAACAGAATCAGAGAGAAACGTTTGAAATGTAATATAAAGAAGAATATATGAAATAGAGAGTCAAAAAGAAAAAGAAAAAAATATATAATTTACGATAATATATTTTTTATTTCTAATACATTATATATGATAGAAAAGTTACGAGTTAAGATAATATATCTTATTATTATTACTATTAATTTATTTATATAATATATAATTACTCACTTTTTTCATGTCTCTTCAAAATATAACTCTATGGCAATCTAGAAAATAAAACTTCGATAACAAAATTCGCCTTCATCCCTCTTTCTCACTTCATTCTGCCACCAGCAGATTACTTTGCAAGCCATATACCAGTATGATCGATGAGATACAGCAATGAAATTACTGAAGAATCTCTACCCGGTAATTTCTCTGCGAAATAAGATGAAGCGATTTGATATCGGAGGGAGTCCACAGTTATCTATGATATACAAAATAAAATTAATTATTTTTAATCGAATCATTTAAAGAATTGTTGCAATATATGACTTATCAATCCATACTAATATTCTAAATCCAAAAATGTGTCTGCCCATCTGTTACCTTTTAGCGACTAAACGAGTGGACGGATTATTTAGAAGATTTAGAGACAATTTGTCAACGAAAGATTTTGCACACGAAATCGCAGGTAACAGATAGTTTTTTATAAATTTTTAATTATTAGAAATTCATTATTGTATGTTACCAGAAATGAACAACATTTCTATGGAGACATTTACTCTGAAAATGTCGTATTTTAAGCTGTCACGAAATTTAATTGCGATAACCTATGGGGACTTGCCGAGTTCATTTGTATTGTATACATTCTAAAGTTTAGTGGCTCAGTATTCTGTTGACCTTCTAAACTTTATTCGACTAACCTCTAATTCCCTGCAATGTAAATATATATCTAATAGTTGGAAATAACGTAAACATACTTGTATTTAATAATACTTAAATGCAAGTAATTATTTAAATACATTTATCATACACTGTGTCCGGTTTCACTTCCTTTCGGGTTGTCTTTTCAAATAAAAGATTGACTATGTTCATCATAGTGATATAATAATCTTCCTTCTTATTTTTGATATGATTGATAGTTATTAGTAACGAAAAGTTAACAAACAGATCCTTGTCTTTTCAGTGTCTATCTAGACAGTCTTTCGCATTTATAATATTGATATAGATAAAAGAAAATACATCCAAATAAATATAAAGAGACATATTATGTTATTTATTATATAGTATTTATTAATAAAGTAAAATGATATTCTATAATAATTTGTCAACAAATGTATCTTATTAGTTCATATTTTATATTAATGAAGTTGTCTTAGTAAATATGACTATTTTAGAGATAAAAACATTAGTAACATGTACAAAGAATAACAGAGTCCCAAAAAGGTATCATTATACAGAAAACATTTCTATACCTAAAATAATTAATTCATTAAAGCTACTAACAAGCATGTTAATTAAGGGAGGTAAGTGAATTACTTATTAGTAAAGGCTTACCTGGGTTTTACTAACACACTGCGTAGAATTATCACAATAATGTAATCTATTTCGTGTATGAAAGCCATCCAATTCAAAGTTAATGAAGATAATGTTACCGCAATTTACGAACGAAGTAAGAAAAAATCTGCAACATTTCTTTTCACTTCAGAATTTGGTAAGAAGCAATTACGGGAACGAAGTATAAATGCGCGTTTCTCTTACATATATAATATGTAAGAGAAAGAAACTCGATGGTTACAAGAGAAATAAATAATCCAATGTTTCATCTTATCTATCTCTTACCAGAACAGAGCCGTATCCACCACACACGTGTGTCTGTATTGGTATGCTCTAATAGATCTCTTTAATTATTGGAATAGTGCCTTTTCGTAGTCAAGATATATACAGAAGATACCTGTATTTATATAGTTACCGTATCTATTATCTTTGTCTGTACTTACTGTACAAGGTTTACAAAGTCTGCATAGTATCTCTATTTTACCTATTTCAGCAGCCAAATAGGTTGATCTGTAAACTGTATATTAGTTTGATTATAGAGTGTGAAATTGCAGGATATGGATATATTACACCTTACTTTAATTTCTTATGAGGACCTCGGTGGTCTAGTGGTTTAGCACACCGCTTTTCGTCCAATGATCGCGGGTTCGATTCCTCGTACGGCACAATCTTTTGTATTCATGAGTATAATTGTTTCTGATTGATCTAGGTGTTTTCATATTTACAGAAAAAATCTATGTATTTGTATCAGTTATCTAGTACCCATAATACAACCTTTAGCTAGCTAAACATGGGTTTAGATGGTGCTGTGTGAATTGTCCTGAGATTATTATTATTATAATGATATGAGAGGTACCACATACATCACATGTAGTTGATACGTGATATTCATGATGTGATGTTCATGAACATACATATGTATCCACAGATGTACATACATTAGGTGAGCCTTCAACTTTTATTGTCATATCTGCCCTATCAAAATACAATATAGGTCTGTATGAAATTTTAATCCCTCATATTTTCATAATAATAAATAACGAAGATCTACAAACTAAAAGAAAAGACTGATCATAAACATTATTGAAACCAGACGTAGGAAAATGTTGGGACGCTCTATGCGTTACGGTGAACTTACGAACATTATTATTAAAGGAAATAGGAAAATGGGACGACCACGACATATTTATATATATTAATATGTGGTTATATCAAGCAGACGAGGAAAATTATTTCGTATCAACATTCAAATATAATGATGGAAGATCATAGCAAGTGGCAAGGGTGGCATTCTTTGTTTATAAAACAATGAGTCGTCATAAATATTAAGCAATTTGATTCTATATTACAGACCTGTAACATAGATGGTTATACGCCCGGGACTTTACGCCGACTATTATTAGGAATGTTTTAAATATTAATTATTATACTGTGAATAATAAATAAACAATTATAGCTAATAGTTACTTATAACTTCGATAAATTAACGTGGGTACGTAGATAAATATTTTCAAACATTATTATATTCCAAGATCTCTCTACCTACGTTGAGTAAATACATTTGAGTTCCTGACCAGTTCTTCTCTACTTAAATACCTAAATTCTTATTATAAATTAAGTAATAAATGACCATATTAATATATGATTAAACCTTGTAACAGAATCTGATAGCTCTTAAGTCTTGATTCTAAATTGTTGAAGAGATTATTTATATAATTATTTTATGTATATCCCAGATGACTACACATAATTAAAAAATTGACAGTGTGGGTCACTTTAAATTTTATAGTAATATGTCCCAAGATAAATATACCCTCATCTGTTATTCAATACAAACGACAAAGTGTATACACATAGTATGTTAAATAATATGTAGATTTTAAAATTACATATGGGTTATCAAGCTAATTCCTGGATCTAAAGTGTACTACACAACAAACAACTGGCTTTTAAAAAAAGTAATTCAATTGAGTTTCTTGCCATAGCAAAAAAAAATTATGCAGTAAAACTTATTATAAAATAAAATAAATTTATATTTTTAAAATATGTTATACATAATTAAAAAGTTTAGTACAGATTGTCTGTAATAACTAACAAGTCCAATTGAGTTATGCCCCCCTCACTTATAATTATATTTTTATGTCAAGTAGAGCAAGCACTTTAAATTTAAATAAAAAATAATTTAATGTAATGCTAAAACTACATCCATTATTTTTTTATTTTAATTCATGCAAATTAAAATTATGTATGATACAATATTGATTGACATATATTATGTATACTTTACAAAAGAATAATATAACCAAAAAGTAACTTTTGAGATTTAATTTAGACTTTAGGAGTTGTCTGATTTTTAATTATAATAGATTAATTCTGAAAAGTTCAATACTAACTCCTAAAACGTATTATTTATTCAGTGATATACACACATATGCCACAGTACCTACTCAGCTACATGTTTCATGAATATTATTTTTCCTTGGCGAATGAACGGCGGCCTTATATTTTCCGCTCGGGCAACGGAAATGAGTGTATTTTTCATATTTCGGGCGGACGCCATCAAGTAGCGAAGTATCCGCCAGCGTACCACAGAACATTAATTGTGCGTACACTCCAATGCTCATCGATTTAAGGTGTATCTGGTAACCTTGTGCTCATTCGTATAAATTATCTATAACACATTTTTATAAGCCACTATATGTCGCGATACACTTAGTATTGTCTTAGCGAGTTGTGAAAGGAAAACAATATTCTCCAAATGTACTCATTTATTTAATGAACCTTACAAAGTAGTAGAAATCAAAAAAAGGTACCCGCAATCGGTTAAGTCGTTCTCAATTTATGCCGTGATTATTATTTCTATATATTAGACTAGATGACTTCGAATCTAGAATATATAATATTATCAAATTTAAAACTCAAATTAACTTTGATAAATAGTAAATAAGCAACTTTTGCTATTTATCAAGTCTATTATTCCCAAGAACTACTGTTCCTTTTATTCATAGTTTTAAGAAACAAAATTTTATACAAACTAAAACTTGAGCATAATAGATACGCGAAAAATACAATTACAGATAGTGTATGCAGTAAAACTAGAACAAACCTTAATAAAAATGTTTTTCTTTATGTTTCAGTGCTCCCCAGTAAGCCGTTTTTCTTGGACGAAGTGGGCAATAAAGTGGAGGACAGAATTGGTCCTTACCACGAAGGAGACACTTTAGTACTCAGCTGTCTCGTCATAGGAGGTATTTATTTAACTACAATTTAATTAGCGGAATATTTTTTATTTACCTAACTACAATGTCAAACGAGGCAACGACCCAACTAATAGAAAGAAGCAACCGGTGTTTAAATCTTTGATGTCACATTGCTGTGTATGTTCATAATACGTCTCATGTATTGCTGTTTTTGAGGTATAAGGTTTCATGCATCCGAATCCTGTAATTTCGCTGCCATATCCAATGCTTCAAATCGAAATACTGTTTACAAAGCAAACCACTTATCGGTAGACATAGACAAGTAAATCCTACGCAGACGTCTCTGTATAATGTCTATTTCAGTTAAATGACGACCACAATAACCACCTGAACTTATCACTATGCCTATATTTACACTCTGAATTGAAATTTAAATCAAAAAGTCAATTATGCATTATACATTAAAACTTAGGATTAAAATCTTATATGAAAAGTACAAAACATCAGTCTAGATGAATATAGAGAGCTAAAAATACTCTTAAGGATTATTTTTATGTACATATGAAAATATAAGACAGCCATTACAACAATTTGATTGCTATCTTTTATACAATAATATGATGGTACAATAGATTTTATAATTACATATAAATGAAAACCCTTTCTATAAAAAGTGAAATGTCTTCATGAACTCGAAAATGAGTAAAAACCCTCTTTTTTCGTTTGGAGTTCATAAAAACTCACTTGTAAAGCCTAAGCGAAAGTGTCCTATACGAATTAATTAATATTTATATACAAGAAATGCACTATTATCCTTCAGACTACAACACATGAATGCATTCGCGACAGACATCGGGATGAAAACAGTTACATAACTCTACTACGAGTAAAATCCATATAGATAATTACCTTCCTTTTGCTATGGAGCAAAAATACTAATGTATGGAACTTAATGAATGGCGCACATACAAAATATACTCAATGCCTCAGGCATCTTGTTACTTCAATTCTGCTACTCAATTTAATTAAACTACGCAAAATCATGTCACCGTATAAACTTTTTCTTTAATAGATTCTTCTTCTTCTTTATGTGCCGTCTCCTAGCGGAGGTTGGCGATCACCCTATCGATCTTAATTTTATCCACCGCTGTTCTGAACAAGGATCTGGCGCTAATCCTAAACCACTGCCTTAGCCATGACGTGCGATACCTGCCTGGTCTTCGGCGGCTCTGGATTATTCCTTCAATAGTTATGTGTAAAAGACCGCATTTTGATAGATTATCATATGATTTGTACGTAATTACATAAATTAACCTCTAGTATTTATACCACGTGATTCCTAGAAAGTTAAGTTAATCAAGTGCGCGATTGGGAACAACTTAACACAAATTCTCGAATAATTCTATAATGATATATTCTCGAGCCTCGCATTTCGTAATTCGGAATTCGTAAACTTCGCAAACGACAAAACTTTGAATTGACATTATTGAATTAAATCAAAGTACATATACATACATAATTATACTTAGTCGTATTGCTTTTGTTTTTTTTATTTATCTAATTATACGAGATGCTTAGTCCGAGACACTCCATATATAATCACATGTAGTTTCGACAATCTTCGCATTGTGTCTTCGTGTTATTTAGAGAAACAACATGGTTTCCATTTAAAAAAAATAACCAATCGCAGGAGCTGTCAACTTCCCAAATGTCATTCGCTTTTTTCACGCTGTGTCAAGTGTTCCATCGCGTAAAAATAATTATAATTTTAAAGTTTTTTGTTACTTTAAATCATTAAAATGTCAAATAGACGTAAAGGTAATAATGAGAACGATAGAATATATCGAAAAATACGAAAATTCGAACGAAACCCGTGCAGAAGGAGACGTCAGAGAGCAAGTACTGCGCCTACGACGTCACTGGATCCGCCGGTGGATATTGAGAATAACGATTGTGATATCAATATAGTGGACTAATTAGATAGAGGTAACAAACTAAAGGTATGATGTATCATACTTATTATTTTCAGCAAACATCGGCGATATATATTTTACTTGTAACCTGTGGTACAGGTTACAATGCACTCTAGTCGAGTGCCATATACCTACATATACAAAGAGAAGTTCTTTTTTGACTAATGTTTAAACAAAATATGACCGGTGGTTGTATTTTTGTGGCCTCATTATGTGATGCGGTAGTATTACATAAATATTATAATATTCCTAGCTAAGGAATATTTTCAATTGTTTTTCATCTACAAATGATGCTATATGTTTCCCTTGTGACCTGTGGTACAGGTATCAACGCACCCCGGATGACTGACACCTACATATACAAGGAGAAGTTCTCTTTTGTCTTATATTTACACAAAATTTGACCGGTGGTCTTATTTTTTGTGATCTAAATATATAATACTGGTAGTATTACATAAATATCATGTTCCTAGTTGACGAATCAATTCATTTGTAGAAGTAAATAATATACTACAATTGCATGAAAGTATACTTTCAGCCTTGGAAACAGTTTATACAGTGAGAATATGAAAAATCATACAATTATTATATAATATTTTATATTGTGATTCAAAGAAAGACATATAAGAAGAGATTATTAGAAGATATTTAATACCTACAAATGGTAAGCATTGCATTAATAGAGCATTTAACTGCTCTGAATTTATGAAAGTAGAAATATAAAGTCTCCTAACTAGCTGCATAAAATAAACAATATCACCCTGCTTAGTGATGTAATAAGACTATTAAGTGATTTACATTGAGAATACACAATCACCCATTACAACAAATTGAGTTATGAGTAAAAAATGTAATAAGTCTCTTGAGAGTTCAGGATAGTTTCTTGCTCTGCAAAAGCTTTACTGAGAATATAAAGTCAATGTATGACATTAAGAAATCTGCTACTTTAATCTTGAAATACACCCATCATCATACATATTTAGATGAATAATATGTAGCAAAGTGCTCATAGACAGGTATCTAGAAACTACCAAGGCCCTCCTCATCAAGGTCTACATAGACAGACAAAAAGGAGGGGAGGCTGATATCAGTAGAGGACCTCGGTGAGACCTCAGCTGCATCGTTACAGACAAACCCTATTGCTCAACATAGAAGTCAACCATAAATGTAAATGTTTTTGCTGATCGACTTAGGGTTTTTTCTTCCTTGTTGGGAGAAAATAACTCAAAATAGAGTGGTGTTGTCATGATTAGTAGGTTCTAAATTCTTTTTATCAAGACTTATATTGAACACTAATATCAAGAAATTCTGAGTTCTCACATAAAGAAGACTTAGCTAGGTCATGACTCATGCGGCAGGTGAGGAGCATGGTTGCCCCGCAACCGGTGTCGGTGGACATGGATGACCAAGTCCCCGACTATGTGTACTATGTGTATGGCCCCCACTACAAAATGGGGACAAGATAGAGGCCTACCGCCAGCAGGGCAATATCAGGCCAGGGGTAGGCCCCCAACCCAGTGGGAGTAAGGCGCCGCAATCGGCGTCACGCAAGAAGGCGGGGAAAGCAGGCCAGTCACAGCCTACCTCCTCCAAAAAGACGGAGGCTACGACTGCTTCTCAGCAGTCCACGGCGGCGGTGGAATCATGGGCCACCGTCGTTAGGAAGAACGGACGCACCACCAGCGTCCCGGAGCCGAAGGCTGGCCCCTCCGGGACCCAGGGTAAAGGGAAGACAGGGTCACAAAGTCAGACCCAGTCCTCCCAAAAGAAGGGGAAAGGGGCTCCGTCCCCCTCTAAGCTGAAGGCGCCCCGCTCTGCAGCGGTTATCCTCGCCCTCCCGCAAAAAGCGGAAAAAGCTGGAGCCACTTATGCTGGCATACTTAGAGAGGCCAAGGCGAAAATAGACCTGGCTTCTCTAGGTATAGAGGAGCTCCGCTTCAAGTCGGCGGCAACGGGGGCGAGGATCCTTGAGATCCCGGGCTCCCAGAGCGGGGGAAAGGCCGACGCGTTGGCCCAAAAGCTGAGGGAGGCCCTCGGGGAAAACCCCGTACAGGTCTCCAGGCCCACCAAAACCGCAGAGATGCGGATAATGGGCCTGGATGACTCGGTCACCCCCGAGGACATCACGCACGCAGTCGCCAGGGACGGCGAGTGTGCGCCCGAGGAGGTTAAGGCTGGGGAAATCCGCCTAAACCCCTCGGGACTGGGCACTTGTTGGGTGCGGGCGCCGATCTTAGTGGTCAAGAAGATCACTACGGCAGCCCGCATCAAGTTGGGTTGGGTGTCGGCCCCGGTCGAGCTCCTGAGGCAGAGGCCGCTGAGGTGCTTTAAGTGCCTTCAGACGGGCCACGTAAGGATGCGGTGCCCGCACGAGGGGGACCGCAGTGGCCTCTGCTTCAGATGCAGCAAACCGGGCCACAAAGCCGCCGGCTGCACAGCAGCCCCGAGTTGCGTCATCTGCCGGGAGGCAGGCAAGCCGGCGGATCATTGGATGGGGAGTAAAAACTGCTCCCCAAACAGGCAAAGTAAAGCCAAGAGGGGGCCGGCACCCGCACCACCTGCGACCGCCGCCGTCCCGACTAATAATAGTTGGGCTGAGCTGGAGGAGGAAATGGACATATAATTATGGCCATTCACCTCCTCCAGGCAAATATCAACCACACCGCCGCGGCGCAGGACCTCCTACTGCAAACCGCGGCGGAGTGGCAGGCAGATGTGGTGGTAGTCGCCGAACCTTACAGAGTTCCGACCTCTGACAATTGGTTCGGCGACTACGACGGCCTCGTGGCCGTCCACCGTACAGGGGGGAGTTCTGTCTCCCCACCCTGTTCGCCCCTCTTCAGGGGCCCAGGGTACGTAGGTGTGAGTTGGGGGGAAATCGCCGTCGTCGGAGTGTACTTCTCTCCCAATAGGACTCTCGCCGAGTTCGAGGAATACTTGGACGGGCTGGGAATTGCAATCAGTGTGCACCCAGCCCGTTCCGTGCTCGTCATGGGGGACCTCAATGCCAAGTCTACGGCTTGGGGATCCCCCATCACGACGATACGAGGCGAGGTCCTAGAGGACTGGGCGGTGGCGTCCGGCCTTTCAATCCTAAACGTGGGGTCGGTCGCCACTTGTGTGCGATGGCAGGGGGAGTCTATAGTGGACATCTCCCTTGCCAGTCCAGCCATCGCGCACAGGGTGCGGGGCTGGCAGGTGATGGACGAGGTGGAGAGCCTGTCGGACCATCGCTACATAAGGTTCGACATTCTCCCCTCGTCCGGAGCTCCGCACCCGGACCGCTCAGAGAGTGACACTTCGGCGTTCCCCAAATGGGCATCGAGACGTCTTAAAAAAGACGTGCTGGTGGAAGCTTCCATAGTCCAGGCCTGGTTTCAAATACCATCCAGGCCTGTGGAGGTTGAGGAGGAGGCCAATTGGCTCGGGGGTGCCATGACCCGCATCTGTGATGCGGCCATGCCCCGGGCCCGCCCCCCCCCTCCTAGGCGTCAGGTGTACTGGTGGTCTGAAGAGATAGCGGCCTTGCGAGTGGAGAGCATGGCCGCTAGACGCCAGTATACCAGGCACCGCCGACTCAGGCGGGGCCGTGACGCCGCTATGGAAGCAGAGCTGCGGGCGCATTACAGTGAGAAGAAGAAAGCGCTGCAGCTCGCCATCAGCAGGGCCAAAGAAAGAGCCAGGGAGGAACTCCTGGAGACTCTTAAAAGAGATCCATGGGGGCGCCCATATAGGAGTGCAAGGGGCAAACTTCGCCCTTGGGCGCCTCCCGTGGCAGAGAGTCTCCAGCCCCAACAATTGGAGGGGGTGTTGACAGCTCTGTTCCCAGAGCAGTCAGAGTTCACACCCCCTCCTATGGTGCCGCGCAGCCGTCAAATTGAAGAAGACGGCGCCGGCACCCAAGGGGAAGTTGGGGTTCCGTCGATAACGACGGAAGAGTTCTCCGCGGCCGTGGACAAGCTCCGGGGCAAGAAAACTGCCCCGGGGCCTGATGGTGTTCCCGGCCGGGCTCTGTATCTGGCCCTAGGTGCCCTTGGGGACCGGCTCCTTAGCCTCTTCAATGAGTGCATGGAGTCGGGGCGATTTCCCAAGAAGTGGAAGACGGGCAGAGTAGTCCTGCTCCGCAAGGAGGGGCGCCCTGCGGATTCCGTATCTCCCTCGGCGTTCCGCCCGATTGTCCTTCTTGACGAGGTCGGCAAACTATTCGAGAGGATAATAGTACGCCGCCTCGTCAAGCACTTGGTTCAGGTAGGCCCTGATCTATCCCCGAACCAATTCGGGTTCCGAGGGGGCCGATCCACGATCGATGCGATCTCACAGGTTCGTGCCCTCTCGGATGAGGTGGTCTCCCAGAGGGGGGTGTTGTTGGCGGTGTCTCTCGACATCAAAAACGCCTTCAACACCCTCCCCTTCGACTGTGTTAGGGAGGCACTCAAATATCATCAAGTGCCTCCCTACCTTCGGGAGGTGATCGGGGCCTACTTCCAGGACAGGAAAATAGTGTGTATCGGGCGGAACGGCACCGTGATTGAGAGGGAGATGCAGCGCGGTGTTCCACAGGGATCGGTTCTGGGTCCGGTCCTGTGGAACATCGGGTATGACTGGAATCTGCGGGGCGCCTTGCTCGACGGGACCAGCGTAGTCTGCTATGCGGACGACACGCTGGTAACGTCCCGCGGGCGGGACTACAGGGAGGCTGCCCGTCTTGCTACCGCCAGTGTGGCACTTGTCGTCGGCAGAATCAGGAGGTTAGGGCTCCAGGTGGCGCTCGAGAAGTCGGAGGTCCTTTGTTTCCATGGGCCCCGACGAGCGCCGCCACCAGGAGCCCATATCGTGGTCAGCGGTCATAGGCTCGAGGTCAAGCCACATATTAGGTACTTAGGGCTTGACCTCGATAGTCGCTGGGGTTTCCGGTTCCACTTCAAGAACCTGGCTCCCCGTCTTATGGCGGCGGCTGGCGCTTTAAGCTGGCTGCTGCCTAACATCGGGGGGCCGGGGGACAATTGTCGCCGCCTCTACATGGGTGTGGTACAATCGATGGCCCTATACGGGGCCCCTATATGGCATGGGGCCCTGTCCAGGGAGAATATGGCCTTGCTCCTGCGTCCGCAGCGAGCAATGGCCATAAGGGTCATCAGAGGGTACCGCACCGTCTCGAGAGAGGCGGCGTGTCTGCTAGCGGGCTCCCCACCTTGGGACCTCGTAGCGGAATCCCGCGCGTCATTGTACCAATGGCGTGCGGACGAGAGGGCCCAAGGAAGGGAGCCCTCCGGAGTGGAACTAGGGGAACGGAGATCCCACCTTCGACGTGTCCTCAGGGAAAAGTGGGAAGAAAGGCTGGCCAACCCTACGGCCGGCCTGAGGACCGTCGAGGCTGTCCGTCCAGTTCTTAAAGAATGGATGGGCAGGCGGCGATGGCCGCTGACATATCGGCTTACGCAGGTGCTGTCCGGACATGGGTGCTTTGGACGGTACCTGTGTAACGTCGCACGGAGGGAGCCGACGACAATGTGCCATCAGTGCGGATGCGACCAAGACACGGCGCAGCACGTTCTGGAGGAGTGCCCTGCATTCGCAGAGGAGCGCCGCGTCTTGGTCGCGGAAGTGGGGGCCGACCTCTCGCTGCCGAATTTAGTTCGGGCAATGGTTAGGAGCGAGGGGTCGTGGCTGGCAGTACTCACCTTCTGCGAAGAAGTTATTTCGCAGAAGGAGGCGGCGGAGAGGGACCGGGAGTATGATCCTTCCGCCCCAATGATCCGCCGCCGGAGGACCAGGCGTAGACGTCGGGACGAGCCCAACTCCGTCCCGAGTCTACCCCCCACGGGGGCCGGGGTGCATGCCTTGAGGGAGGCATCACCCCACAACCAGGCCCCTGGAGGCGCGCGCGTGTACCCACGCGCCTCCACGAGAAGGTAGGGTGCAAGTCATAGCACCCTAACCAGACAGGCCCCCTGCCTGTCCTACAACATCTATAGGACAGGCCAAGCCGCCGAAGTCTGGGTTGAGTGCCAAGTGCGATCCCCGGACTTCGGCCCACGGCACCTCGAGGTATACCGTGTGGTTTTTTAGTGGGTACGAGTCCCACACACCACCTCGCCATCCCTCCGGCGGGGTGACGGTCTTTTGAAGATTTTTCCACACGTTAAAAAAAAAAAAAAAAAAGGTCATGTCACATAATATATATTATATAATCCATAATAAAGGATTTTTAAAATTGAAAGTTGTCTCAGAATATTAACCTGAATAAGTACAGTACATATGAAAAATATTTTCAATACTGAGACCAAATGGGAATATTATAGATTGACCTTCCATTGTTACCTTACAATGCTGAATAAATTCATTTTTTCAGAACATTTTAAAATAGATTTTCTGGGGACATTATATAGTATCAATAACTAAAAATAATGTGAGTACTTTTGGTTTAAAGAATGCCTATTTTTAATCCCCTTTGGCAGGTAAATTATATGAGTATAATTGTATGCCTTTTCAGTCTGTTTGCTATTCCCTTTATTTTTAATAAGATATTAACAACAATTATTGCTCTTATCTGTAGTAAGAGATATAAATTTGACATTTATTAGACACCATTAGTATTGGTAATGCTTATGATGGCTACTTACAAAATTGTAAAGCAACAAGGTTATTATTACTGGAATGTTTTAGGTTTGGAATTAATAAAGAAAGAAAGAAGTTGGCTTGTGCCATACCAAATTGTCTAATATTTATGTTGTTAATACACCAATTGTGTATCATTATCAAATAATAAAAGGAAATCAAACATAGCATTTGTTAGAAAGTTTTTTAAAATTGAGTAAAACTTTAATTGAAGATTCTGCTCAGGTCATTGGCATGTTTATAGTAAGCTACCCATGAATACTCTATGATTATGTTTACATGAAGGTGTTGGGACAGCACAAGTATTCAGTTTTGTATAAAAAATAATAATAATAATCATTTTAATAATATGATTATCATTAGTAGTGAGTGTAAGTATTATTTATTATGGTGGTATTTTTAATATGAACATTCTGAGAGTCTTATGGGTCAGTTAAGTTCATAGTATCTATATACTCTGATTATTCTAGTTCTGGTAGGGGAGCCAGTTGCAATGGTCAGACCGCTAGAGGTTTGATGAGAAGAAAAACCATATTAACTATTTGAAGTTTTTAGCCACTCTTATGGTTTTATATTCCCTATAAGATTGAAATTCATATTAGATCACTGCATATCAATAATTCAAATAGCAATATCTTATATCAATAAGATGGAGGAATACAAATTCTTGATCATAACATTTCTTAGACAAATTTTGCAGTATTGTGAAAAGTATGTATTTGGTTATTTGCTTCATATATCCAGGTGAAGGACAATGTAGAAACAAATTAGGAATCGAGAATTCAGAGCATAGATTCTAAATGCGAGTTATGTGATAAGGTTTTTTCAACAAATTGTTGATTTATTAGGAAGACCATTTATTAATTTTTTCAAATTAGAGACAGCACAACATGTTCTGATTATACTTACCGGCACAGAAGGTCCATGTGCAATAAATATTAATGAATTTACGATTAACTGGTTAGATTATGCATTGTTTTATGCATTTTCACCCTTTTCTTTGATTTTGAAAACTATTAACACAATTTAATATATATATGCACCTTTCAACTCATTGACTGAGTTGGGAATATCACAAATCATAATAATCAAACTACATAAATATTACCTTTCAAGGACTCACATCCCTAACACACCAGATTTTCACATGGAGCTTGCATCTTGTCAGAGAAGGTTTTTAGAAAGAGGTTGATACCAGATGCAGTTTATTAAGTTTCTGATATAGTCTTTATCAGATAACACTATTAAGTAATAAACAGTTGACATACATTTTACATTATTGCAATGTATTTTCAGTATCAAGCCTTATAGATTGTTATGTAGTTAAGAATCTTTTGTTTGTGTCCTACATAAAGATATACTAATATATGAATATTAAAATAGTGATTTTAATCCTTCAGTTAATTTGAAGTATATTTACGACTAGTTTTTTCAACAAGGAATTAGATTTAGGAAAACTAATAAAGAAATTAACAAGTGCCAGTGCTAACAAAATGAATGAATGTGCTTTTGCACAATATATTCAGATTTTATTATTAATTAGGATAAGTGGCATAAAGTTTCATGATAAGGGGTTAACTTTTTTATAACAAATTTATTGCAAACAAAGAAAAGGTCTAGCTAGTTGTTACTCAATTTTTTCACACTAAAACGAAAATTTAACCTTAAGATGTTATAAATTATAGTTACTTAAAATTTGAGGAATTTAAGTATTGATAATAAAATTTTTGATTGTTATGAAAAGCATCGTTACTATATTAGCAATGATACATTTAGTAGATGAATGACACAAGGAATGTCAGCTAGTGGTGTGGAAATCTACCCTTCATTCCACATGTCATGTCTGTAGTTCCTTTACACTTAGATAATAACTCACGTTACTATTTTTAATAATGCAGGTGAATCTAATAGTCTAGTCTTCAGGGTCGAAGGTTTTTTGCAAATTATTATAACAGACTGTTGCAAGATTACAGCGACTGTATTTTTGATAAGGCTTTATGTAACCTGGAGTCTGATTAGGTGGATGCACTTTATGTCGCCTGTTTTGAGAGAATAATCGATAGAAATTGTTTATTGTTTATTGATTTCTATAGTACATAAGTTATGTTCGTATAATAAACTTTGAGTTTTTTATGGTTGAGATTGATTAGGTACTCATTACGTTGACTCTTTAAAAAAAAAATATATATATATTTTCGAATTTTTCTAATAAATAAAATTATGGCTATATAATGAGCCTTGAGTTGTTTATTATCATAATATTATAACGCATAGGTGTACTACAACTACAACCTCTAAATATCTACATGTGATTATATATGGAGTGTCTCGGACTAAGCATCTCGTATAATTGTAAAATTAAACGAACTTACCTTAAGTGAAGTTCTATGGAAATTATACGAGATGCTTAGTCCGAGACACTAAGCGCCCACCCTCCCTGAACAATTATTTGATTGTTCTGCCCTTCTTCAGTTGGAAGTTGTAGGTACCTATATGCAATTAGAATTCACAGGTTGCTCTAAAAAGAATGACATTTGGGAAGTTGACAGCCCCTGCGATTGGTTATTTTCTTTAATTTGAAACATTGTTGTTTCTCTAAATAACACGAAGACACAATGCGAAGATTGTCGAAACTACAAGTGATTATATATGGAGTGTCTCGGACTAAGCATCTCGTATAATTTCCATAGAACTTCACTTAAGGTAAGTTCGTTTAATTTTACAATTCTATTATGTTGTTTGTTGCTAACGTTAAAATCGAAAGATGTCTTTGGCATGTCTTATTTATTTTTTCTGGTTTTATTGACTAATAAAGTATGGTACAAAAGGTGAACGAAATGTTTATAGAATTATCTATCAATCTTTGCAAAGTGCAAAGATAATCTATAGCGGCATAGCATTATATAATTTTCGGGCTCTATATCTATACAATTCTAACAAATTAAAACTTACTTTTCAACTTTAATTAAAGTGGAAATCCTATAGCAAACTTCTCAATACGACAGCAGATCGGAAATTCTAGAATAGTCACTTTAACAATTCATAATAGGATAAGCTTAAGTTTAAAATCTTTGTATAATCTAGAAATGTTATTGTGAAATTTCTAAACTAAAATTGTTTCTCAATATTGTAGTGAATCAAATCGACATGACCAACATTTACTCTCACGAAATGTCATCCAAAAGATATACGCAAAGTATAAATAATCCACACTCCCCAATTCTATAAAACAATAAAACACTGCCTCACGTTGTATCCATCACGTAACTTGATGCTTCAACGGACAAAAATATTAGAATTTTGTGCCTGTCACATGAAGGAAGAAATATAGAAGACTTTAAATAACACATTGTACTTTCTAAATAAAATGAACATAGCAGATTTTTATGTAACATTAGTTAATAGTATATTACACTATCACAAGCAGAATATTACCTAGATGAATTAAAGCAGATTTATTATGTTTAGACTAAACAGTATCTGTAATCTTTTTATTTTCAACTTGTCTACTAAGTCTCTATTCAAATAATTTAAGTGTACTAATAATCTAGTGTTATTCAATCTATGTTAATAACCTGCAAGAAGAAGAATATCCATTCGGCTATATTTCTTGTGTATACACCATACTATTTTTAAGAATTTTGCATTGCTTTTGGACTATTAAGATTTATCACTTTTAAGACTTCTTTATGATATCGAATTTGCAAACTAATTATCCCAAATTAAAATAACTAGTAATTTACTTATACTTGTATATATTTACTAATAATATACTCCTAATATGGTGTTGTTTATTTAAATCAAACCGTTAACTTATCAGAAACTAGCCTACTAACTAACTAAACTAACTACCCCTAACTAATACAACCTATTATTAGTTACTCGCTGATAATGTAACTACGTATTTATACGTGTAATTTCATTCCTTTCAAATATTTTTTGATCCCTTTTAATAAAAGCAATTTAAAAAAAATCTTATAAGTATAACTCAATTACCTATTAAGTTCCCTTTATATTTCTTCACTGAGCAAATTTGAATTGAAAAAAATAACCAAAAAATATTCAAGCATATTCGTTCTCATACAATTTGCAAAGTTCATTCTGAAAAAATAAATAAGTCAAATTTGTTAACTTTATTTTAACATCACAACCATATAAATTTGTTAGATCTCTTTGTTTTGATATAACCCAGTTGTTGCCTTATTTGCAATTTAATGAGCAGTCTTTTGTTAGTAAACAATATAATTTAGCGATGTTCATGTGTTTATTCTTCAAGAAGTTAAGTTGTAGCTTTTTAAATACAGCGGGGGGAGGGATTGGAGCCAAGGCTAGGTAGTAGTAGCCCTGGCTCAAACACACATCTATATATATAAAAATGTATTTAAATATTTTATCAGTTTTTTAATACCAATGTAGGCTACCAACCTTCTAATATTCACGATAGTCATTTGACACGATACATTTACTGAAAAGTATATAGATTATAAAGCGTCAATTATTCGCCTACTTATTATTGATCTGAAAAGACTCTTTATGTAATTTTTCACACACACAATTTTTCACACACACAATTTTTCACACTCCTTCTGTTATCAACACATCAAACAACCACACCTATAAAAGAAGCTCTATTTAGCTTGGAACCAGATGGCGCTGCTTGCTTTTCTTTTCTAAGTCCTCGCTTCTTATTATTACCACTGTTTTATCCGGTCGATCAGCGTATTTTCCTCATTAAACGAGTGCCCAAGATGAGCTAACTGATTGATGATCTAATGATTTGGCTGAAGTCATCTTTGTACTTTCGAGTGCAGTGCAGGCCATCCTGCGAGAGCCCTGCGAGCATCATAAATTAAAGCATATTATTAAAAATAAATTGCTTTTACGATACCTACGTTATTATCTGTTAAATTTTAAACTAGCTGCATATTCTTGTTTGTTCTGAAAAAGAATTTAAATTACAAATATGTAAAATTTGTTAACTTTACTTAATCAGCCCTACATTATTGTATGAGTAAATTTTTTAGCCGAGGCAAGAAGGAAGTAAATATCAGCAGCCACATGATGGGATTTTACCTGAGATAGATTGTGTAGTCTCAAACAAAATCTACTGTGGTATTCCAGTATGATTTGTAAAATATGGATTAGAAAATATGGATAGACATTACAATGTACAAAGATAAAATAAATTATTCATCAGAAACTACTGTGACACGAGCATGTTGGCGATAGTTACCGCATTCCGTCAATGGACTCAATTTGTTTGCCATTCCAATTTCATAAAAAAACAACATCCAACAAGTATAGAATATAATTCATTATTAAACATAACCATTATTGTCCCTATAGAACTACTGTTGTCGGCTATGTGTATACTAAAATCGAACAAGTGCGTGTTTATCACTCATTTATGATTTGACAGTGGTACAATTCATCATTCATCAGTACCACTACGAGTATGTACCATCAAATCACTATTCACGTAAAATTGTTTTAACGTATTAACGTAGAATTGTTTTACCTTAAACCTTGACAAATTTGTTTGCTTTCACTACAAACAGTGTAATTACGTTATTTCTGTTTACTTATTCGAAAAAAAATGTAATATCCTACTTATTTTCATGTATGTAATCAGCAGTTGGAATATATAACAATTACTAACGATTAACATTAGATACAGACAGAAAAAAATGTTTTTATATATTATCATTATTTTCAGTTTTATTTACAAACATTATACAAAAAACTTACGCAAATGCTAAAATAAATAGTGCACAAACATTATTTTTCTCATAAGTAGCTATACGACCAGGATCGGATTAACCGAGAGTTACAATGCCTAGAATCTGGCCTAGTATATAACAGACATTCTCTCTCCTCCTTACCTTCTTTTATACAAGTATTTATTTCTTAACTTGAAATTATGTATAAAGATTCCAGTCTTGACAATATAAAAAAATGTCTCTTTTGTTTCTACACAAGGGTAATATACTCGTATATGGAGACATCTTTATTCATCGTATAGATAAATCTACTTTACTCATTATAAAGATGACATACGAGCACAGTTTAAAATAGAAAATTTTTTTTTTTTTTGGATAATCTAATAAACCTCATGATAGTTTTCATAAAAAAATTGTAGGTATTAGCAATTTATATACCAACCTATTTATGAATAAAATAATACTATGTTTTTATTCAGAATAAGATTTATCTAAACATTTCAAAATTTATCCAATCCAATTTTTATTTTGCCATGTTGTAATATATTATGTATTCGTTTTCTAATGATGAAATCACATTACAATGGAGCTGCGAACTATAGTACTGAAATGTATTAAAAAACATGTCTTCAAAAGAGGTATTCGAAAAATATAAAGTTAAAAATATCATACATACATATATCTATACAACGTCATTTTACAATTTACACATTTTCTTAAAAGTAACATCTAAGAAATATGTTTAATTTTAATTATACAATTTTGATAAAACAAAAACGTCGCATGGCGACCAAAATTAAAAACTTTACGCTTAAAAAATACAAGAATTTACTTCAAATTACCAAGTGAAATGTATACGAAAAAGGCATAATAATATTTTTACAACAGCCAAAATAGCTTACACGTGTAGGCTGTGGTCGTGAGAAACTTTGTAAACTTCGGCTCCGTCAAGGGGAAACAAAATCTAATTCCCAAAAATCTTAAGGCCACGTAATAATGTAAAATTACACAATACTTGTCCCTACCAAGATTAATTTATTTTCAATTTCTCATTTAGAAATTCCTCTCCTTGCATTCCCCGGTCGCAAACCGCCAAAAGCTTTTATCGACCAGTCAGTTCACTTGTGTGTGACAAAGGGCGAGGAAATGGCTTACAATCAGTTACTATAAATTTTTATAGGCTGAGGAAATGACAAGCCTGTAACATATTGTACCAATGGAATGAGTAGTGTCCAGATACTACTATTTAGATTCTATTGTATAACCAACCCTTGTAAAAGGTAATCTACGTGTAAACACGCATCTTATCCTGTAATTGAAAATAAAATTACAGTAAAAGGCATGATATATTAGTCTTTTGGAATTACAAAGCATGAATGGATATTACGAGTGTCACATGATAAAGTGATATTCTTAGCTCTGTACATGTATGGTGACCGTTACCCCTTACCTCCACGTGAGCCATTAGCTTGTTTGATTACTTATTTATTATAAAAAAGCCTTATCACGACTAAAAGAATCTTAATGAAATTTAACATAAATATATGTATATCGCTAATTAGACAACGTAGACTATTTTTGGAAATAGATCTTTTATCTCAATGAGAGCAGGTAAATTCATAGGTAAAAACTAGTGTACTATAGACCAGCCATATAAACAACATCACCGCAAGTTATTCCAACATACCTATTTAATGGCGAAGGATTTTTGTTGCTATGTAGGTAACATTTCTATAACTAGCTACCCCGGAAGGCACATGTAATTAAACATAACTCAATGTCAAAAACCGTGTATAATAAGAAACAACAAAATATGCTATACTTTATTTAAAGTTTTAATTGTCCTTTATTAAGGCCTACGCTACACAATGACAGGTAGCTTTTAAATTTATTACACATTCTACTATACGCTATAATTTTCATATAAAGACATACCGAAAATATTTACTTAATAACTTCATTTTTATAAGAATTATCACAGCTGTGTTGTCATACAAAAAACCGAAATATGTTATTAAACACTGACTAACAACTACACTTTTCTCTACACTTAAAACTGTGTAAACTATACGTGCCGTGCGTATATGTATACGTCCCAGGCAACTTTTCTGAAATGCGCTAATACATTACTGCTGCTTAACAATAAATGTGCATATTATTTACAATAAAATACATAAATAATGTATGTATTTACGTACAGTAATAAAATAAACCTACTGTTTAATATTATAATCATATTAATCATACATATTATATACGAGTTATATAAACTATACGAGCTTTATAAATAAGTGTTACCATAAGGTGGGCCGTCAACATGTTTGTTATTCCAATTACATGAAAAATAACGATTTATTATATGTTTGTTGGTATGGAAGGCAGAAGGATGGATATTTGTTAATGGTTCATGCAAAAACTACTGAACGGATTTTAGTAAGTGTGGTGCAGAAGAAGTCAGTTAGTTAGCTTGTATTATATACCACATATTAAACCAAAAACCAAGTTATATAATAAATTGTATTATATATACTGTTACTAATATTATAAACGCGCATATTTGTGAGTATGGATGAATAGATGAATAGAGGGATATTTGTTACTCTTTCACGCAAAAATTACTGAATGGATATTCATTGAACTTTACAATAATACAACTTGTGCATCAGACTAACACATAGGCTGTAAATTTTACGCGGACACACAGCTACTGGCACAGCTAGCTTATTATATATCATAACTCGATACGTAAGTTATGTTGAACGTCGACGTCGGTGTCAATAGCCGGCAGTATAAGTAAATGTGTCAATCAATATAGAAATAAACGGACAAATGCGCAAATAGGACTCACCCCTCGAGAGTTAAGCATAAAAACAAATAATACATTATTATATTTCTAGATTTAGTATATTATATGATATATAAACATAGGGATAAACCCATGTTTATCCTTACGATAAGGTTTTGTATGCACATATACCAATTAATAATATACCTACATGAATAAAGATATTTTGATTTTTTTTTTAATTCACCAATCTTCCTATTTCGATTTCGACAAGTCTCAGAGCGAAGTTGGAGCTGATTCTTTACATCTTTTACCACAGTTCACTTTGGAAAAAGTCGTCATGATGGGTACCTAACCCATAAGTATTTTAACCATCAGGCTGCTTGCTTTTTAAGCTGTTTGGGTTGAACGGTGACATAAGGTAGTGAAATGACAGCATGTGGAAACATGATAGCCCAGTCCTCGAATAATATAGCAATGAGCGGTATCACAGGCGTCACATGATAATTCATTATATCCTTAGTACTGTTTAAATATATACGCGACAGTTGCCACTTACCATTAAGTGGGCAGTATGTTTTCCATTGTAATGACAGTAAATAAACCGAAATTGTAGTCAATTATAAATAGTAATTATTCGAACTCAAGACCTTATCTATCGATAATAACTACATATTGCCAGGTCGTTCATTTTTCTTATTAAGAGATTTTTTTTATTTACAAAGGTGGAATGATACCAGTACTCCGAATAGGAATGGTAATGCATTTTTGATATCACACCCGAGATACCAACCATGCATTGATAATGTGATGTCCATAGTGCTGTTCATGTACATTGGCAATGGTTACAGCTTACCATCTTGTAGCCCGTTAATTCCTTCCTTCCCTTTGTTTGTCAATCCAATTGCTTAAAAATAAATCTTGTCCACAGGCAGTCCGCCACCACGAATCAGCTGGTACTCTGGCAACACCCTGGTTGATGCTTCCGACGGTGCTAGCGATATACCCAGTGTAAAAGAGAACGTGCTCTACCTCCCTCTCAATAGAGACACACCCGCCGATCTGTTCTGCAAAGCATCTAACACTGAACTGGCGCCACCGTCAGAGGCATCTGTACACATTGAGATATATGGTAAATATGATAATTCTAAGAATTTATATTTGTAGCATACTACTTTACACAGAAGGGTACTGAATTGAAATCAGGCGAACCCCCAAAATAATTGTGCTAAATTAAATATTGGCTGATTCTCCGCTGAAATAAATAACGATCAAAATGTAATCCGATGGCCTTAACGGATATAATGTTATTTAATTCGGTAATATTTTTGTTATATTTGTCTTCAACCGACTACGGCAAGGAAGATGTGTTCAATTCGACTGTATTCACATTTTTTTCTCCGAGAACTAATTTTGATTAACTTTTGTGTGATCCCATATTAATTTATTTAAAATCTGACCAGTAGTTTTTGAGTTATAAGGATAATAACACAATGAGATTGAAGTCGGTTATTTCGTGGCCTGTATAATTGGTTTATCTCAAGCAATAAATTAATCTCATTAATTAAATTTATATCTCTTGTACAGCTTATAATAATATATATATTGGAATATTGAGTGTAATTGTTATAGAATGTGTACAATTAGATATAAAAAACCGTGATACTTTAAATTTCTACCTACTCGGACGAGCTGGAACATGTAGGAATTAATCGAATAGAATCAATCTTCATTGAAATAAATTTAATGTAAGCACCTTTAAATATTTAAAATGAAAATAATTCATTTATAGTGTATCGTCAAAAGGATTTCCACTCATAATGCAGCGTTGGTATCACCGCATCGTTGAATTTCAGTAGGAATCTCGTTAGTTCACGGGTGCATGCATAGGAGCTTAATAAATTAAAGCCGGCAATACTTTTATAATGATTTTTAAATACTGTATTATTTTTATTATTTATTTCTATTTACTAGTAAATCGCCCTATTCACCAGTTTGTCGCCTTTATTTCACAGTTACTATAGGGATCTCATTTTTGTAGAACATAAAACCCTACTTACAATAAATGTAACATACTAGTTTTTTTTTTCATTTATTCTTGAAATATTACTAATTTGAAAGTATATCTGTGTGTCGCTTTGTAATATTTTAAATACTGAACGGATCTTAATGAAAAACGAAATTTACCATGAGGACTTAGTCTTAGTCTATCATTTATCTAAAAAATACAGTACATTCTAAAAGAAAAATCAAAACCTTCCTTTATATCGTTTACATTACGACAGTCATATACGGTTATGTATGTAGCTGTTATTAAGTTAATAAAAACAGAACGTTCTGTTGAGTTGTTACGGAACTTCGGTATTAAAGCTCTTTCCTCTGCATTTAGGGATTCTAATTAAAATTATACACCGGAGAAATGATGTTGTAAAAAGGAATTGAAAAATTAATATCCCAAAAAAACGGTTTATGGCAGACATTGGTATGTTTATGCTTGAATAAATTAAATGCTATTATTTTTAAATATTAAATTTTTACTACAAATTAGAGAATTTAGAACAAATGTTGAGTTTCATGACAGTTTGTCATATCGATCGATATTTCAATTAAACAAATTTCTTTTTCTCTCTCAGGTTCATATTAAAGGTACTTAAGTACACTAACTGGAGTAGGTATCTATAAACTATAAACTATCGACTTCCATTAATGATAGTCTCATTATCTCAATACCCTATATATATATACTAGAGATACAGGTACACATTTTGCTTAATATACAAACAAAAAATAAAGCACTTGAATTGAAAATTTACTGTTGAAAGTATATGTATTTTATATAGGTAGACTTTGTAAAAAATCAATTAAATGGGTGCCTCAGACTCGCCTAAATGAATGAACAAATCAATATTTATATGTGTGATGTGTTTTATTAAAAGGTGAGATAAAGCAGTGAAATATCCATCCGAATAGTAAGGCATGAATGACATCGTGTTACATAAGGCATGTAACAATGTTATGTCCTATTATTGTATATAGGCGACTGTTACCACATCAGTCATCTTGTTTTGCCATTCCAATTATAAAGAAGGTACACTTAATCTCCATGGTCCTGTTACTACGATTATCATTTGCCTTGAAATGCATCTTATAATAGAACACGCTTAAGACTCCACAAGGGGTTTCATTCAGTTTCAGCTCAGAACGTGTCGATTCAGTGGGTGCATGGAGCAGTAAAGCACACGCTCCGATCCGGCAAGCCGGCTGTAGCGCAGTGCACCGTCCAAGGTTCCTATCCGCAGCCAGTCCTGGAGTGGTGGTTGGACCATCAGCATCTCACCAAACATAGTAATCAGGTACTTACTAAAGCCATCTTTTGTCTAGAAGTCTATGATTCATATCCATTATGTTTAGTTAAATTATGTTTAAAGTAGGACTATAAAGAAAAAGATATATCATTTTTTATAATGAAAATTAAAACGTAAATGTACTTTTATAAAACAGGTAAAATCCTATTTAAAAATTCTTTCATTCATAGAAACCTACATTATCAGTGAGTAACATGGGCGAAATTTAATTTTTAAAAATGATAAGAGAACCGATAATAATCTCAGCCGTGCGTCGCGTCGCCAGAAAAGCAATTATTTTTTTAGAAATTATACTAATTTAATTCATTCTTTGCTATAAAGTACCAAATAAATCGACGACTCACTGTGTTTTACCGAATAAAATAAAGTCTTAATCACTTACTTTATAGTTCTATTCGTGATACAATTCATAGGTGATGATTATAGACATGAACAGCAAGCACCACAGACTTCACGTATGATGTTACTAGCCTCATAGGACACCTCACGTTTAAAGGACCATCTATTATTAATTTCTTTTGTATTCTATAATTTTGCAAACATTACTAATACCACTACTAATTTCTTGTTAATAGAGTTGGAACAATTTGACCCGTACATCAATTTCTTATTTGGAGCTGATACCGTCTGTGGCCGAGAATGGTGCGACTCTCGCGTGCGTAGCCACTAACGCCGCCATGGCGCCCAGCCGGGGCTCCAAAGCTGACGTCATCAAACTTAACGTTACCTGTAAGTTGAATTATTTAAGTCTGTTTAATTCCCTACAGACATTCAAACTGCAACAAAATTGACTAAAGTCTCAGTGCTGTATCAAATTGTGGTATTGGCCTAAACTCAACTCATTAATCTATTGGACTTAAATAATCCCAATGAAGAACAATTATTATTATAAAAATAATTATTATTTAAGTAATAATATCTATATTTTGTTACACTGATATTATTGATAACTCTAATATTATTATACGATTAGAAAAATATAAAAAGAAATATGAAAAAAAATCAACGGGACCAAAAAGAAAAAGCATTAATGATTGAGATACTCTCTTAGATCGACAATTCTTAGTATATTTAATTGAACTTTATTTTTTTCAGATAGCCCCATAGTAGAAATTGCCAAATTAGGTGATGGGGACCTAAGTGATGTAGCTGAATTGGACCCTTTAAATTTAGAATGTGAAGTCCAAGCGAACCCACCTGTTAATAAATTTATATGGTATCATAATGTAAGTAACCTGCTATATTTATTAAAATTCTCTTATTTATTAGACATGTTTGAGTTTGTAAATAATAACGGGAAGACGTAACGACTAAGGGAAAGGGAAGTTCTTTATTGCTACACACAATAATAGTTTAGCGGCAAAACTAAATTCTAGTATTGACTGTTCAAAAGGTAAATAACACTATTTCAGTAAGAAACAGTTTTAAAAATTCTAAAAGAAAGTGTGAAGTGATATAGTATAATCGCTGATCTGAGAAAAACTTAGAATTCTGATTAAAAATAATAATTGTTAGTACTAGTTACATGATCCAGTATTTTAAAATATAAGTACAGAAATGTTTTAATATCAACTGTCTACAAACATTAAATATTCAATATATATTATGCTTTTGATCTGTTTTAATTTGAATGATAATAGATTCACAAAGTTGCGTCTAAAATATTCTTACTCTTATAACTTACTATTAACATAAATAATTACAGGATAGTGAAATAACTCCTGGTTATATATGGGGCAGTAATGTACATTCTCACAAGTTACTGGTAGAAGAGGTGTCCAGAAAACATTCTGGGATGTACACCTGCGGCGCCAGCAACACGGTCGGCGAGACGAGAGCTGAACCACTTAGCATCACTGTCTACTGTAAATATCTTAATTCATTTATCATTATGTAGTTGATATTATATTTCAATAAATCTTTTGTTTATTTACGTATTTTTATTTTATTGACAAAAAATACATTGTACAAAAGGTGAACAAGAAGCATTGTCTACCAGTTAACCAATGAAATAAAAAATGCAGTTAAAAAAAGTAATCCTTTAATCTATTGTATGCCGGTTATCATTAGCACAATTATTGGTTATACGAGAACTTCAGAAATAGTGTGCGTCAGTATTACTTTATTAAAAATACTAAATTATTTGTGTAGTTGCAGGTTCAGTGTTGTATATCAACAATCATATCAACAACATCTATTAAATCAACGATCAATAAATTTTCAGATCCACCTGAATGCATAGGATCAGGCATCAGCCTCGTCAAGGAGAGCATAAAATGCAACGTACATGGCCTACCTTCGCCGGACACCTATTTCTGGCACGTGCAACCAGCCGGCATGGATGTACAGCATCTCACCACCGGATCGCCTATACTCCCTCTCTCTCAGATCAACGAACCCCTCTCTGGTATCTACTTTTTTAATTATTTATTTGACACAATCAAGAAGGAATTTAGATTTCAATAAAATTATTTAAGTGGTAGTATCGGTCTGTGTATTTACAATACCATGAAGTTTCGAATTAAGTAAAAATTATAGACCACCAGGACCATAATTATAACTTCTATAAGAAAATAAGCATAACCAAATAACGAAACTTAACGAAATAATAATATCTTCCGAAATGTTGAAGATACTTCTAGAGAATAAACTAAAATGGCGTAAATTTATACTTTCTTTAGGTTTCATAGTTTCAAGCAAACTAACACCACTGACTGCTATATGGAATATATGCATGATTTACCTTTTTAAATTTATGTAAAGTTTAAATACCGGAAGGATACAGCAGTGTTCTTATTTCTGAATATTATTTTTTTTAATCATAACTGCGTAAATCTGCTATAATACATTTAATATCAAACTAAGTACGTATTAGGATACGAAATGAAGTTGTCTATTGAATTACAATACCCATTTCGATTTTCTGTTATGGTATTTATTATTATAATATTGTTGTTCAAATAAATAAATAATCAATATTTATAGGAACAGTGAAAGCGAGTTGCGAGGCGGGTAATGGTATAGCTTCCCAATACGAGGTTTGCGAGAGAATCTTCAGCCTGGAATCACTTCGGCCACCACAACCCAACCAGTGCGACTTAGCTTATGAGTATGGCGAGTTTCAAATGAGGTGTATTCCTGGTAAGTTTGGTTTAAACATTAAATTTGTTCACGTTTTCTTATAGGGTAGATTAAGTTATTCAACTCAATGATTATACTTATACAATTATAAAATCAAGTAGGTAACATTTAGCAAGGTCAACTTCTATGTACTTTCCAGAAATCTTTGGTATAAAAATGAAAAGTGACATGTTATACATATTATATGTATATTTAGGATGTATTTATAAAAAATAACTAGTAAGTAGATCAGTTGCCTAAAAGTACAAGTACTTAGATTTGGACGAGATGGCGCTGTGTGAAAAATCCTGGCTACTTACCACCTTTACCTACTCCTTTTTTACTTTTACTAATTTTCGCATTCTTTATATTTTCAGTGGAGAATGCTACGTACTACGAAATATCTGTATGGCGCATGTCTACATCCAATTCCTCGCTATATCTCGAGCGACGTGGTTCCATTGGTTTTGGGACACGGCAGGCATTAGCTCAAGGAGGTATAGACGGCGCTCCTGGAAGCATAGCGCCAACGTGGTTGGTTCGGGGAGCCCTAGGCGCCCTACGGCCCGCAGACGAAGCTGGAGCCGCAGCATGCAACAGATACGGATGTTCAGCCCCTCTGCTGCTGAGACCTACGGAGAATATTGCTAGCAGCCGAACCACCATGGTGGCATTGTAAGTATTCAATTAATAATGAATTTGTAGTAAAGGCAAACATAATGCCAATCTTGAATCTCTGTACTAAAACTCTATAAACGTTTTCAAAATTATTTTAAACTGGCTGCTAACCATGACTTTCACAATTTCAATCACAATCTTCAACCTCCATATCTTTCATTAAGGTCCCTTCAGCCGTTTAGATGTGAAAAACTAACAAACAGTCAGTCAAACGGACACATTTTCGCATTTATAATCTTTGTATGGATTTTTAATATTCTAACTAGCTTTCAGTTTTCTTTTTACTTTATGACTAGTTCTGAATACTATTTTTAACTTACTTTAGTACGTTAAAAACCACCAAGGGCGTCAAAGTCTGTTATTACTACTATCTGTATAACATACCCGTTGTATGCTTTTCAGTTATACTAGATAAAGATGTGGGCATATCTCTGGGTGCGGTGGTATTGGTAGTCGTGTTCGTGGTGTCGACGGTGCTGGTGGTGAGGCTGGCCAGGAGGCCGCGGGGCAAGCCGCCACCCGTCATACAAGTGCTGCAATTAGACGACCTCACCAGGAACTACCTCGACACTATGGCAGGTTTGTATTTAATTTTTCGTTATAATTTATCATATGACACCCGGGATACCACTCATGCGTTACTATTCTAGAGGACTAAGGTGTCAGGCCTCTTATCTTGTGGTTGCACTGCCTAATCTCAGCCTATAACCGAAATATAGCTTAAAAATAACTTAATTATTACCGGCATTTGTTTTTTTTTTAGTGTAACATTTAACTCTTATTTTTCACATTTATCACGTATGAATCAAAACAAAACCTATTCGAAAGTGATTTCCTATTACTAATTAATCATGTACCAAACTAGTCGTTCCTAACTACTTTGACAATCTTCTAAACAGCTCTAACTAAGAGTTCATTGATATTTAATTCTTTTACAGAGAACAAAGTACGCGCATCATGCAGTCTTCGTTCTTGCAGTAGCGGCTACTCGGACGGGTCAGCTTTAGACGAGGCAGCGCCATCTGTGGACCGCCGCCGGAAACCTCCAGCCATTTGGGAACAGTGGGATGCCCCTCCTCCTGACGTCACGCTCACCCTACATAGGGAAAGTGCCGTGTGAACAGTTGTTTGTGACTAGAGAACGCAATCGAAATCAGAGATTGCGAATTCGAGTTCTAGTGGTATTAGAAATATCTATCAAAAGAGATCTCGTTATTTTAAACATCTCAAATTAAAGAAAACTAGAAATGAAAACAATAATATTAATTATTGTTTTCATTTGGAAATGTAAAACGCAATGTAAACGAATCTCGATTCTGGTTTGCGTTCTCTATGACTCACTCACATATCGCTATTTAGATTCATCCAACTGATGATGATGTAAGAACGATGACAGCATCCATTCAAGTAGATATGTATCAGTATTGAAAAACAGTTCCAGTTATGTAGTCTTAAATGGGAAATTATATGAAATTCTAAATTGTTTCCTTTGCATGAATACTGTCGTGCTATTTTTAAATTATAAAAGAGATCTAGGTACCCACCTAAAATATACGAGTATAGATAATAAATTATTGGCGGGAAACACTGCGAAATTAAAAGATATTGTATATTTTTTATAACTTTTTTTTAATATAATTTATGGCATTGATACACTGAAATACAGCAGGCAGAGATTTCAAAATTTTTATAAATATTTTTCATTAATCAAGTTATAATATTATAATAGGAATATTACAGTTTCACATACAATTAAGTATATTTTTTCAATATATATTATGTCTATAGCATTTTGTGGTCCATATAGAATATTTTTTTTTCTTTTCAAAATATATCGACTATAGTTGATACGATAAATTAATGTTAGCTAGAAGAAATTACCAATTACGGATATAGAAAACAAAATTAGAGAAGGGTGACATCTATCGTTACTAGTTGAATACTTTGCTATATCTTATAGAATGCGAACTGCTAGAGTAATACATTAGAACATTAAAGCGACATCTACATATTCTAATCAGAACTACTGAATTTCGAAAATGGCTTCCACAGGTGGGCATTAAAAGCAAATATTTTCCATTGTTCAAGTTGGAAAAGTAATGAAACTAAAACTAAAGTATCAGTGTGAGGATTATAAGTTTATACTTGGTTTATCGGTTCTCTCAATCTATCCCAGAAAGGACTTGGCATGAAGATAAATTGACCTAAATACCTTTGTAATATTTTCTGTAATTCTTACACAATTCTGCCGTTATATATTGTTGTTAATTTTATAAGCAGGTATAACAAATAGATAAACTCAATAATATTTTATAATTGTTCGAAATTGTGTACTGTAACTCATTTGTTACAATAAAAAAGCATTCGGCATGTTTCAATTATTCTAATTATCTTATATGTATAAAATTTTTAATGTACATATTGTACATAAGGGAAATATGTACATACATTAAGCTACCGAATGCCAATTATCAAAACAATTACTATCAATGGTAAGGAATATGTGAAACGTTTCTATTGTGCTATGTGAATTTGTAATACCTAGTAAATAGAATAAAAGTTAAATTATTTTGCCATACTAATAAGACGTTAATAGGTATTTAGAAATACCTACCTATATAGAGAATGAATGAATATGTTAAACGTTGAAATACTCATATATTCTTCTGTCTACTGTTGGGTGCTGTTGTTCAAAGAAATATTTGCCAATTTATGTTTTAAATGAAGAGACTTAAATAATAATATACATGTTTATTAATATATAAGATATTGTTTAGTTTCTACATAAGTTAATTACTACAATTTAACAATAAATACTTAAAATTATTTTTCTGTACACTTATTTAATACCAACATAATATCCCAATTAAGTGATAAGCTAAGATAATATAAGTTTTGTTCAGTTCGAAGCTTCTGGTATATCGCCTCTGTTATGATGAACATGATTGACGCCTAGTTTTGCTACTTTATTGTTTACATCCACTTTATTTTTCTTTTGTACATAACTAAATGAAGAACTGTCAGATATTTTTTTTGTATAAGAATATTTTACAGGGTCATCAAGTACTACAATTGGATTTTTACTCCAAGAATTGTCTTCAGCTTCTGTAGGTGGTGATATTTCTGGTTTGAATTCAGCTACACCGTCACTGTTAACGTATAATCCATTGTTTGTTATCTTTTTATACAAATAACTACTTTTATCTGTGCTAGGAATATAATACTCTGTGGGAAGGGGCAATTTTGATGACGATGATGACGTTAAAATAAATTTATTCGGTATTAAATCAACGTACTCTGTTGAGGATATTCCAAAAGGAATTTTTTCATCCATGTTTATATTAACTTTTAATTCACTTTCAGCATTTCCAGTAATCTTATCATGATTTACTTGCTTATACATGTATCTGGAATCTACAGGTTTAGCAAATAAAACAGAACTTTGAGCTATACTTTCATCCGACCTAATAGCACCTGCAGCAACCTCTTGATTTAAGATGGTAGGCAACCTTTGTGACTTTGCAGACACCGTTTTTGTTACAAATTGGCCCCTGTTATGTGTTATAGGTACGACTGGTGCTATGTTTATTCGATCGCAGTTAATTTCACCTGTAACTCCGTTTATACCTATCTGACGATTAGGCTCTTTACTTATCATAGACGATATTTTGTCTATATTATTAGTTATATCTCCCTTATTAGAATAACTAGTTATTAAACCATTATTATGCACAGTTTTATACGAAAATCTTCCAGCGGCTTCTTTATTTATAACATCAATTAGCGGATTGTTATTTACGTGATTTGTGTTTGTTTTTTTCAGTGCTTCAAAAGACACATCTGTCTTTTTATTGAGATTTGAGTCTATTGCTATCTCATTTCTTACATCTTTAATAATATTATGTCCAGTATATGTGGTTGCCGAACCGTCATTATGTACAGATTTATAAGAAAAATCACTGTTTCCTGATTGGATCCGTGTATTTATTTCTGGATTGCTATTCACTCCAATATCTTTTAACACCGCAGTTTCTATTAAACCTCCATTTACATATTTATTATTTACAGTATTCGTGATCGGCGTCGTGCCTTTTTTTTTATTACTTACTTCAGTCATAGAACTATCATCATGAGCAATTTTATAAGAAAAGGTACTTCCTTTCAAATTATTTTCAAATCTTGAGTTTCCAGGGTGACTGATCGTATTAAATAAAAGTGAGGAGTTGTGTTTTTCCTTTGTATTAGGCTCGGAATAGCTTGTTACGGTACCATCACTATGAATTGTCTTATAAGAAAATGCATCAGATCCCATTGAAGAATTTATATTCGACTGTAAATTTAGATAACCATTAGCTATAAATTGTCCCGTTGCATTTCTTGATTTGGTATTTATTGATGGTAAGCTTATGCGTGTATTTTCTGTCACTGAACCAATGTCTTCATTATTTTCTTGTATATTTGATGGAATATTTTCTGTAAGACGATATTTTTCATGTGACTGCAATGGTATTCGGTTGCTATTCTTTTCTGCTACTTCGGGATAATATGGCAAAGAAGCATTGGTATGCACTGTTCTATATGAATAGAATCCACTTGCATTTGTATTACTGTTTAATCTTTGACTTAATGATTTCTGATCTGAAATATTACCTGAACTGGTAGTATTTGAAATCTGGGTTACACGATTTGTTTTTTCTACTTCTCCATTTTTTAAATAATTTAATGCAGATCCATCTTTCTGAATGCTTTTATATGAATACGAGTTTGAATTTATATTGTTGTTTACATTGGTATGCAAATACTGATTATTTTCATTATCCGTGTTAGGGCGACTTAACATGTTATACATAAGTAAAGGACCTTTTCTTTCTTCTGTTATTTGGGATCCAGAATGGCTGGTCACTGAACCATCATTATGAACTGTCTTATAAGAAAATGTTCCGGAACCCATAGAACCAATCACATTTGACTGAGAACTTTCATGAACGTTCTGTTTATATGGGAAACTTTGTTCAACACGACTAACTTCGTCTAATAGTTGTGGTGTAACGGAATTTCCTCCGGCAAGAATAACATTATCCGGTATTTTTCCAATCATAGTAGAAGTTGCTACATGTTGTATTCTATCTGTAATTAGTTCAGGAATAATAGGTCTCGCCTTTGTTTCAGATATTACGCCAGATTCACCCATATAAGTCGTAGTTCCATCTTTGTGAATTTGTCTATAAGAATAGTTATCTTCACCAGTTACAGGTGGTACTGTATTAGATAGTTGTACCGTTAATGGTGTATTTTGAATAGCAGGTATAGAAGGTATATATTTAACATCAGGTGTTACTTGAACTTCAGGTACCACTATTCCAGATTCGTCTATATGAGTTGTTATACCTTTGGAAACATGTTTGTAAGAGTAGTTATCTTGATTAGTAGCAGGCGATACTATATGAGGTTGCAGTATGGATAATGGTACGTCTTGAATGACTGGTACCAAATGCTCTACTTTAACAACAGGTGCCGTTGCTACTTCTGATATCACTGCTCCGGATTCGCCCTCATAAGTCGTTGTAGAACCATCTTTGTGAACTTGTTTATAGGAGTAGTTATCTTGATTAGTTACAGGCGATACTATATGAGGTTGTTGTACGTTTATTGCTATATCTTGAATGACAGGTGCCAAATGTCCAACTTTAACAACAGGTGTTGTTTCAACTTCCGATATCGCTACTCCAGAATTACCCATATAATTCGTCGTAGAACCATCTTTGTGAACTTGTTTGTAAGAGTAGTTATCTTTATTAGTTGCAGGCGAAACTATATGAGGTTGATGAATAACAGGTGCCAAATGTTCAATTTTAACAACAGGTGCCGTTTCAACTTCCGTTATCGCTACTCCAGATTCGCCCATATATGTCATTGTAGAACCATCTTTGTGAACTTGTTTGTAAGAGTAGTTATCTTGATTAGTTGCAGGCGAAACTATATGAGGTTGATGAATGATAGGTGCCAAAAGTCCAACTTTAACAACAGGTGCTGTTTCAACTTCCGATATCGCTACTCCAGAATCACCCATATAATTCGTCGTAGAACCATCTTTGTGAACTTGTTTATAAAAATAGTTGTCTTGATTAGTTGCAGGTGAAACTATATGAGGTTGGTGTACGCTTAATGCCACATCTTGAATGACAGGTACCAAATGTCCAACTTTAACAACAGGTGCCGTTTCAACTTCCGATATTGCTACTCCGGATTCGCCCATATATGTCGTCGTAGAACCATCTTTGTGAACTTGTTTATAAGAGTAGTTGTCTTTATTAGTTGCAGGCGAAACGCTATGAGGTTGATGTATGACAGATGCCAAATGTCCAACTTTAACAACAGGTGCCGTTTCAACTTCCGTTATCGCTACTCCAGATTCGCCCATATATGTCGTCGTAGAACCATCTTTGTGAACTTGTTTGTAAGAGTAGTTATCTTGATTAGTTGCAGGCGAAACTATATGAGGTTGATGAATGACAGGTGCCAAGTGTCCAACTTTAACAACAGGTGCCGTTTCAACTTCCGACATCGCTACTCCGGAATCGCCCATATAAGTCGTTATAGATCCATCTCTGTGAATTTGTTTATAAGAATAGTCTTTTTGATTAGTCACAGGAGATACAATTTGAGGTTGCTGTATCGTTGATGGTATATGGTGAATGCCAGTTAGAAGATTCTCAACTTTTAAAACAGGATTAATTTGAATTTCTGATATCGCTATTCCGGAACCACCCATATAAGTTGTTATCGATCCATCTTTGTGTATTTGTTTATAAGAGATATCTGTTTGGCCAGTTACAGGAGATACTATATGAGGTAATAATTTGTCTTGAATGACAGTTGGAACATGTTTAATAGGAAGTAATGGTACAGATGCGGATACTTTTTTATTTTCATTTGCTTGTGCTTTAGAGACTATAGCCGGTAATGTATGCGTCGGCGAATAAGAATTTTTAACACTTACATTCTGATCATCGTGCGCTGTATACGTTGTTACTTGCCCATCGTTATGAAATTTGTTGTAGGAATACTGAAGGGGTTTTGACAACTGCGGAGCAGGTACAGAATGCAAGTTATTACAAGGAATATGCGGTAATAACCTTTTGATAGGTGGCCACACACCTGTTGGCATTATATTCTGTACAACTTCTCCATTGGCCTCGAGTAGTCCGGATTGCACTAAATTTCTGATACCTTGCAAGGCATGTAATGTCTCATTTGCAGATTTAGTACCTAAGTAGGACCCAACAATATTGGATGTTGCATCTTCTTCGAGCATGGGTTTTCTGTCGTCAGCGTTACCATTTGCTGGATCTAAAGTTACTGTTTTTTTCCGTATGGCTTTAACTAGAATCTTTTTAAATCCGGGTACTCTAAAAATTTTATAATCTTCTCCTTCTTCTAAAAGTTCTAAGGGTGAAATGTTCTTCGGAGCCTCAACTGCTGGTTTGAATAATTGTTTTAGAAAGGTGAAATCTCTTTTTGGTCTGATACTATCGTGTTTCGCCAGCGTGACGGCTGTGCATCCTAGCATAATACACTGAAACAAATTAAGCAATAAGTATCTATTGTCATCTTTCTTGAATATTATCACTATAGTATAACTTTATAACTTAATTACACAGAAGCTTCTTAGAAAATATTAAAATAAACTAAATTAAAATTATACTTCAATTCAATTTGAAGTACTCAGTACTATTAAAGTAATTTTAACTGCGACGACAGTAACACAAATATGTTTTTCTTAAACAAATATATGTTATACTGTTACAATACCAGATATGATAAAAAAACATTATTATTAAAATATGTATGGACCTATTTTTATGATGTTTGATTTAGTAACAATATACTATTTATTCAGCTTACATAGCATAGCATAATACAATGTAGGAAGAATAAAATAACTTCTTTTTTAGAACTATCCGTACAAAACGTGCTACTATAAAATTTTTCTACAATTACTAATTCCACTCGATGAAATTTTGTCCACATGATAGAGCAAGCAAACGTTGATACGTTTCACACTAGTTAGATTTTATTTAAACGAGTTTATTTTATTATTACACGTATATGAAAAACTAGATTTTCATACAAAAAGGAACCTATCTTTAGCTTATTCGTGTGAACAATCCAAGACGGTATAAAAATTTTCGTAAGTATAATGAATTTTCAAAATAACAAAACTTTTATGGTAGAGCTGAACGTAAATAATTACGTCAAAATTTCGATTGAAAGTATTGCTATCGTGCGTCTCTGAATAGATATATAATAATGAAGAATACAGTCCTTTAAAAAACTAATATTCCCCTATAGACTAAACGGACCTTCAGTCAACTAGTGCTGCAGTCTACTGTAGCACTGACTTTCAGTTAAGCCACCACTCGTTATTGCAGCTCAGCTCTAGTATCTATATATTTATCTAGATTTAGTATAGATTACAGTTATATTAAATGCAAAATTAATACTTACGTGAAATATGAACCACCGCATCTTGCAACGTCACACTGTACACTTATTTCTCAATATCATAAAGATAACTATTTATTAAGTGACCGTCAAATATTTCCTTGTATGTCACTCTTTCCCATTTCTCCCGCAAAACTGAATGAAATTTATCAAATCACCATCATTTATAATAGAATCATTAATGGAGAAATCATTAAAATGTCGAATGACGCATGCCTAGGAACTGTGTGTCTATGATACTTATGTGCTCATTACTTAATTAAATAATAAGTTATTTTACCAAGAAAATGTTGGTTCGAAATCCGGGTCAACATTCATATACTTATCTAGTATTTATTTAATTTTTTCATCCCTTTATTTATATTAACAAAATTTATTTTTTAATATTATTATTCAAGTATTCGCGGACTCATTTTTTTTATTGCGCCAAAACTGATCACATCCTGTTTAATTTAAAATTTTACTGCACTATATGTCTATTACAGCTACTTATTATGATAAGTCAAATCTACCGTTAGTTCTGAATGTAGTTCGCTTCAAAAAGAACTAACTATAAACCCTGTCCTCACTCTTTAAATGGCATTGTACATCATTAAAATAATCCATACTTTATAAATATTCTATATTATCTATACTACCGCACAGAGTTAGTCGTAAAGAGTTAGATAGTCGTACGGGGGGATTGTTAGTACTGTGAATTAATAACCCCATTGCTAGCGATGTCATGTCAGTTTGAACTCCACGCGGTCTCCCTGGGAACATACCGGTTAATTCTGACTGACTGATTCACTGAATTCTGATTCATCCTCCAGTGTATTGTACCTCAGAGTATTTTGTTAGCGCTGGCGGATTCTCTATACCGAATTCATCCATTAGAAAAAACTATATAATGTATGTATAATAACTGACTTGACCGCCAATAATAGTATTAATGAGACTTTAACATTTCTACTTTGCATCAAAGTGGAACTATGAAAATATTTTTTTTAAATCTTCATACAAACTCATCAGTCACGTTATTAATTTTAGTTTTTCACATTTTTATTAGTTCAGTTTGATTAGTAGTCTACCTGAATTTCAGATTTATATACTCTTTATGACTAATCTATATAAAGCTAGAGTTTCTTTGTAGATACAAAAATAAAAAAGTATGAATAATATTGCATTTTATAAGGTATTCAAAGTTAGACCTGGACCTTTTTTGAATCTCGATCTTATTTTATTTATTATTATAATATCATATTGACTATGACTGGTGTTAGAGTCTTAAATTAGGTTTACATGCAGATTATATATTTATCAAAATAGTCATAACGCTGTTCTAGAATTATAACCGTAGCGATTTTAACCGAGGTAGGTATTTAACTAAGTGGGTATTTCAAACTCATATATGTATTTTTACCGATAACCAGCTTGCTTACGACGGTTACCACTTACCATCAGTTAGGTTAGCAGCTTGTTTGTCATTCCAATTATTTAAAAATACCACCATCAAAACGCCTACAGATAATGCTCAATTTACCTGCTCTCTAATATATGCAGACACCAGTACTATATAAATCCTGACAAGTCCCAAGCTAAGCAAAGCTTGTGGTATTGGTACTAGACAACTGATATTACACATAAATAAATTTATTTCTTACATTTTTTGTAAATACATACATATTATACATAAAAACCGCCCAAACCAACACAAACAATCATATTCATGAATACATATGTTTGTACTATGCGAGAAATTGAAGTCGCGATCATAGGAGGCAAGCCGCTATCCTAAGCCGCTGGAATACTGAGGCTTTCATATACCAGAGTATGGTAAAAGACCATTCACCAAAAATTTAACATGATGGCTTCCAGAAAGATCTGCATGGAGATTGACCTAATAGGAAATTTTGCTGTCAATGAAACCTACCTTCTATCTTTGTTCTTAGATCAATATTACAACTGATATAACGGTGTCGCAATCTTGTCACGCATATTCCATTAAGATAACTTCAAATTAACAAAAGTATAATTTTAGGTAATTAATAATAGGTTTATATAACAACAATATATTGTTAGTTAATAAATACCTGTGGTTTATCAGTAAATTATTAGTCATTTATTAATTTCATTTATTAACACCGTCATGTATGTATCATTACTAATTTACATTATAATTGGGCGGGCAAATAATTATTGCACTAAAACAACTGTAATTTCATTTTACAATATAGGTAGGTATGCTTAAACATTCTTCTTAAAGTATGTACATAACATTATTCATTTTCTTACTTTAAATATTATTATCATACTTACACTCTTACCTTATTCTTACTTTCAATCTATTTACTGATTTTTTATTATATATATGAGGGAGCAAATAGGCATATCCTTGGATATAATCAAAAAAATATCCGCATCAACTGTCCGAATACTGAATAACTGGCCTAGAAAGCAAAGTGAACAGTTAAAGATATTTCCTAATAATGTTTACATAGATGTAATTTCTTTTTAATGGTACAGATTTTTGTATAAATGCTACACACTTCGCAGTCTCGTGAGCCATTTAGCATGAACAGATAAAAATAAATAATCTAAGCATATCATATTCATTTTGCCGCCAAGCATATTGATTGGTTGCTGGTTCATTTTTAAGGATAAGACGGTTATGTCAGTGAAATTACTGAACAGATATATTGTAGGTATCCCAAACCTTTGTTTCATAAGTGTCGGCCACAAATAATGCCTTTAGTTCGTATCGTGTTCAGTACATTCATATGCAAGATTGTTTTCCCTGATTATATAAAAAAATTGTAAAGACAAATATATAGAGATTATCCGTTAAACTAATGGAAGACATTTTCTATGTACACACTACATTCTTTTACAAAATAATTTCTTAATTACTTTATTGCTAATGGAAACCGCAACTTTATATAACATTTACTAAATACTACTTAATTACTTTAGTGACCAGCAAATAAACTGTACATTTATCACTATCTCAATATGGATAAAAATATCTTAAATATCAGCTTGTTATGTGACTAACTGTAAGTAATAATGTTGATATACAACATCATCTACGGTGCAATATTATTTGTGGTCTTATTTAATCTGTTAGACTGTATTGTAATCAAGAAACATTATAAACGACTGCATTTTAGCAAGATTTAATGTCTTGAACATCATACAATTCGATAAAGTTGGAGTGACCTTCTTCCAATCTCATCACAATATAAATGGTATCGATCATTGAAATTGTCATCAAATTGTCTGTGACCCAAGTACTACTTTCAATGTGGCGTTTTGGACCATGGTCCTAAATACAGTTGTATTTGGAATAAGATTTTGTTAAAAATACAAATACAGCTAGGCATTACATTACAATATTATCAAAATATTAAATCTAATATGTTAATCTAAAGTGCAAAATTTTTCGATGGATAGAAACCTGAACAATGCAAAAATAGGAGCATACTCGAATATAATATCTGGCGATATGATTATATATTATGTCCCTAACTACAATACACATATATGTCTAATCTTTGGCAAAATGTGTAGTTTAGCAGTTAATAAATACAAATAGAGCACTTAATTTCAGCAAAAGGTAAATATGACGGCCTTAATCTGTGAAAAATTATATACAGTAAGTTCTAGTCACTTATTTCCTTTACATTTAAGAAACTTTTCCATTGATGTTGATTCAAGCACACCAAGGCACTTCAGCATCGAACACGTGCCGCGGCGGATGCAACGCGTGGTGTGGATTGTGATGCGGTTGTGGTGATCCGTGGAGAAGCTCACACATGAAGCTGATGTAAGTGATCGCCAGCCGAAGCGTCTCGATACGAGACAGTCGTTTCTCGTACGCAAATGTAGGCACCTGAAGAGCGATACCAAAGGATACCAATATAAATAAACTATATTTTAATATTAATGTAACAAGATGTCACGGGTTCGCAATGCTTATTCTTTTTAACCGTTTTTTACAACATGTATATGAAAAAAAAATACGGTACATACAGCAAAATAACATTTTTACAATTTTTGTAAGTCTATCTGTTTGTTCCGGTTAATCTCTGAAATGGCTGGACCGATTTTGACGGGACTTTTATTGACAGGTAGCTGATGTAATAAGGAGCAGCTTAGGCTACTTTTATTTTAGAAAAATAAAGCTAAATTCCACGCGGACGAAGTCGCTGGTACAGCTAGTTTGAAATAACTCTGTTGATAAATAAAAATCGGTTCTGTAGTTTTTAAATTATCGAGTACATACAGACAAACGCGGCGGAAGACTGGTTTATAATATGTATAGATTTAATATGCACAATAATATCCTTATAAAAGTGAATATTATTATAGAAACACTAACGTAAAATTATTTTGCATAACATCTTTCACTTTCGGAACCCTTTAATCGAATTCCAATTTAGAAGCAAAATGCTATACATTTTGCTTGTACATGACTGAAAAGACTGCGCCGGGTATAAGTAATTAAAAATATAATAAGAATACCCAGAAATCTTATTTAACTAACGATATAACTAATTTATTGTTAATAGAATTCATTAGATTTCATTATCACGACTGCGAAGTATGAATATTTTATAGAACAATTTAGGTCACACCGTGAGTACAATCTTTTTATTTTATTTTTTTAAGAAAATAATGTTTTATATAAGAAGAAATTATTTAAATAAATTTATTTAAACACATTTACATTGTAATGGCATATTGTTTGTTTTAGATTCGAAAGACACTATTGGTCATATAATCCTCTTTAGAAAACAAAAGGAAAAATTTAAGAAAAATATAAAATGAAATATGTTATTGTAGTTCCTACAACAATATTTATTTTATACTAGCTATACACGCGACTTCGTCCGAGTGGAATTTAACTTTATATTTCTAAAATAAAATTAGCCTAAGTTACTCCTTATTACATCAGCTACCTACCAATAAAAGTCCCGTCAAAAACGGTCCAGCCATTTCTGAGATTAGCCGGAACAAACAGACAGACAGACAAAAATCGTAAAAAATGTTATTATGGTGTATATACCGTATTTATATTCATATGCACGTAGTAAAAAACGGTTATTTCAATATTACAACAGACACTTCAATTTTATTTATATGTATAGATTATTTTGAAGAAACGGCTGTTTGTATAGTTTTAGCAGAATGATATTGTATATACCATACAATAATAGTAAAAAATATTTTTACAAATACCTTTCGGCGTAACTTATCAAATGCCTCGTTCAAATTGAACATGCGTCTTCTCTCCCGAATATTGGCGGCGCGGCGTTGAGCGACGGAGGCAACACGACGCCGCGGCTTCTTTCCGACGGGCGTCGCTCGGGAGCCGGCCCGACCGCCACAACCAGCCGCCGACCATACTATATGTCGATTCAAATCATACAAATATGAGCACAGTAAATATAAAGTAATTATTTTTACTAAAGGTTAATCCGATCGATCCCCCGTCCAATTCAAACGGGGATCGAAATTACGACGGCCTGAGCCGAGGTTCGAACCCCTAGTGGTGCCCCCAGACCGTCGTATCCGTCGGGCAGGAGTTGGCCTTCAGCCGCTCCATAAGTCCTTCCGCGGGTTTGGAGTGCCATCTGCACTCGAAACGTCCGGTGAATTTATTATCCAAAAAAAAAAAAAACTAAAGGTTAAATGGTTAATGCAGAAAGTATTTATTATCTTTGTTTTTAATTAGTTGCTACCCTGTCTGCACTTTATACTAATTATTATTTTCCTATTTCACCCATATCAAATTATATTTTTAAACAAAAGATAGCCTATGTCCGTCCTTGTTATACAATGTATCTTCACGTCAAAATTGAATAAAACCTGTTCAGCAGTTTAGTCATGAAAATGTAACAGACTAACAGAAATATTTTCATCGATACAAATAAATTTTGAAGTCTATTTGTAAATGCATAAGGAAACATATACACATCTTACATCAAAGAATTAATTTTAAAAAATATCTGTCTACTCATTTGTTGCTAATCTCTGAAATGGCTGGACCGAATTTGACGGGAGTTTCACTCGCAGTTTACTAATGTTATAAGGAAGTTACTCCTCCTCCTTATTAGGCTACTATTGTTTTAGAAAAATTATTTATTTTAACAAAAAAAATAAACGGACAAAGTCGCGGTTAATAGTTACTTTAATATTAGTTCTATATTTTTGTTGATGGATGATAAAGGAATGATGCACCCGCCTGCGCTATCGGCTTACGCGGGGTACCAGTGGAGGGTGATAAGATGTCAGGTGGACAGGTCAGGTCAGTCAGCCTATCGTGGCAAATTCATCAGGAAATTAATATATATATGATATGTATAATGTATATATTATATATATAATGGTTTCCAACCGTCATGTTAATTTCCTTGAGGTTTCCAGAGGGGACCGCATGGAAGTCGACCTCACATTACATTGCTAGATTTCCTTTTATTCGAAGTTTAAAACAAATTTCAATAGTATCTCTATATAATATTTTACCTAGGTCGGCGGGCGGAAACGCCAGGATGTCGGGATAGGGCACCGGCGCTGGTGGCGCGTCCCACAGCGGCCCGTATGGAGACACCTCGCTGCCCTGCACCACACATTATCTTCTTTATTATGTTAATAGAATTATATCTATTTCAAATAATTAATTCGTAGAAAGTCGTAACGTACTCTGTCTCACACATTACAGGATGCCGCTATACACCTTCTTTATAATTTTGAGTCGGCAACGCGGACTGAACATCCCTGGTGTATCAGATGTCTACAGCAGTATGCTTGTTTTCCACTATCGTTATATATATAACATCGTTTTGGTTGGAGAAAATTACAGTGTACAGATTACAGCGACATAATAGCTTGAGCCTACGAAGCAGTATGGCTTGAAAGGTACTACGGGCGTCACATGATGAAGTGATGTCATAATGGTTTCAGTGATCTAGCGGTTTGGCATACCGCCATAAATCCGATGGTTGCGGGATCGATTATTCGCACAGTGCAAATATATGTATTAAAAAGTACGATTGTCTGTATTTATTTCGGTGTATTCTAATATGTATGTACCTATTTACAAAAAAACGTATTTAAGTATGTCTATTACTTGTTTACCCATAACACTAGCTTTGCTTAAAGCTAAGCACTATATGTAGATATATACAGGTACTATTGTACTTGGTAAATAATGGTATGTGAATCGTAAAAGTATTCATTATTCCAGAGAATTTTATACTTTTACCAGGTACTAACTGTTTTTTGGTCTATATTTTAATGGTATAAATAATTATATACTTCCATTTATTACAATCAATTGGAATTTTAATTATTATATTGGAAATTTGGTTAGATATGATGGAAAACACTAGTCTTTTCAAATTGATACTACTAATTTCATAATTTACATGAAGCCCAATATAATATCTACATTTTTGTAACTATTTACGACAGCACGCATGAAACCATTGTGGTATACTGAATTAGTAACATTGTACAGGAATATGCCCCAGGAGCCTTCTCGTTCAAGATCAACAAAATTTAGAAAAAAACAGGATGTTGTCAACTGGCATGGAAGACACTGAAATACATATATATATAGGTATATGATGTAGATAGTACTGAAGAGTGAAGGGTATTTAATGTATCAAATGAGTATGAATTTTTAGAGGATTTTAAGAGACTTTAAGAGAGCGCTGTAAATATTGAATTAAAAATTGCTGTAAAAATTGAGATATTTAAAAATATTTGACTGACACGACAGCGCCATAACAAAAAACGTAACAAAAAGGAATATATAAAAAAAAATTTAAATAGAATATAAAAATGTGTCAAGGAACTACACAGGCAAGCTGCAAGTAGGCAGAAGTAAATACGAGTAGATAATACATAAAACAACGTACTGCTGAACTGCTCCAGACGTGCGGCGTCTCGCTACCGTATGACATTAGAGGGAAATGAATCTTGATATTTTACAACACACCACAAAATGAAACTGTCTACACTATACGCTGATCACTAGCGAACAGAAATTGACGAAATATTTTCAACAAGACTGGAAGACCGACCGAAATCTTCCACTTATGAAATGAAACTACATTAAATGCTACCAGCATATTATACCAAAACGTAGTCAGGAAATTTTTATTAATTTCTTAAATCAAACAAAAATTTAGCTTCTTGTTACGAACGTAAGGTCTAGAATGTCATGATACAGTGAAAAGCCACCCTTAACCATAACAACGCCAGATTTTCCAATTGTGATTGGCCAGTGTAAGGGTGAAATAGGATACTTGATTGTAATTGGATGCAGCAGTTGCAAAGGGCGGAGCTACATTATTTCTGAATTCTAGCCGAGATATTGACATAAATATATTTCATCCAAACTCTTCAGTATCTACCGTAAATATTTTTGTTTACTTGATTCATGTACCACTGCTGGGCTAAGCCCTTACTTTGGGTATAGTAATTAAATGTATAAATTATATAAAAAAATATTGAAAATAATTCACATATTTATAGAAGAATTATATTTCCCTATCTAACACAGAGTTATTCATAATTGTAGATACGTATTCAAACCTTCACAATGTTAAAGGCATGTTATTTATTCTCTCTCAATAGAAATTTGGATACATATACCTATATAAATTTGGAGTAATTGAATAAAATCTAGAACGCAATAAGCAAGGTTGTTAGGCAATGTAGAGTTGAAACTAAAATCATTTAGCTTTATCACGATAAGCTTACGAAAACATACTTAGAATAAAAATAGTTATTAAATGTATTTATAATCTGTCTTACCGACGGAATATTATATAGAAATGTTGTAGGAATATGTTGTACTTAGTGTAGTGTTACCTTCGGAGCCTTATATTCACATTGCGAACTAGGCAAGCAATAACAAATCAGGTACTCTATAGATATCAACTAAGAAATTAAGATACTCAAGCTGATTCAGGTAAAAAAGTGGTTTCAAGATAAGATCATTCCATTTTATAAACCGTTTAAGCCGCTAAACTATTTATTATGAAACTACAGTAAACTAGCTGCTACTTGCGACTCCGTCTATTTTTATAGCACAATAACTGCAGTGATACCTACTCTATTTTTTTACATCAAATTTAGTATGATCTTTTAAGCCATGGAAACGGTAACAAACTGATAGGCACACACTTTCACATTGATACTATTAGTATGGATAGTTTGCATTTATACTCTAAACATATAAATCATTCCACAAAGATGCACCTGCATTGCACAATGCGTAATTCCATACGAATTAATCTGTTATTGATCACATTATCGCGTCAAAACCGAGGCGTGACCAGAGACAGATGGCGGATTCGTTTCACTCTGCAACTCGCATATTATCCCCGGCACAAAACCCAACAATGGCACACTTGTCATATTGACGCAAAATTAGGGCTGATGGGGTAAATCCGATCACGTTTATTGAAAATGTAGATCAACAAGGGTAGTGTAGAAATAAGATGTCTAAAAAGAGCTAGCAGTCAAAACTTAAGAGGTGAGTTCATCGTCATTACTACTGACTCGGTCGGTCGGCTGCCCCTTCAGCTGGCAAACTTTGAGAGATATGTTCCTTATATAAGCCGAGCATACCTTGGGGCTTGCCGCTATGTTTAAAAATCGCGCATGGGACAATAAAATTAGGAAGTCCTAGATAGACCTGCAATCACCAGGTAGATTCAGAATCAGGAGTATATGTAATGTAACTACACAAAAGTACATAAATTGCAATGCACAACTGGGTTTTCCCTTTTTTTGGACTACTCTAATACCATATGCCGCCGCTGACCTTTACAGCTTCACCGAACGGTATGGGGCCAGTGCAGATGGTACTCCAAACCCGCAATAGGACTTACGGATCGGCCAAGTCGCGCCTGACGAATACAAAAGAGATAGAGATTCTCCCTGTGGGATAGAGAGGTAGTAGCAGTCAGGTAATAGATAAAGGACATGGTTCAAAAAAAATAAAGGAATAATAAAAATGGATGATTTTATTTGGTAATTTCAACTCTTAGTTTTAATTATATTTATCATTTGTTATTGTTATATGATATAGAAATATAAATAAAGTTTTTAATGATTAATATCAGGAATAAATTATAATATATTAAGAGTCCACATACTAATATTTAAATATGCACAATGAATTACTATCATGTTGCGTTTTACAGACACAAGAGTCTCTGCAAAAAAAGACTACAATTTAGAATCAAAAATCAACTTGACTTCTGAAAGGGTGTTTAGCTGTGTCAAATTATGAGATTTAGCAAAACATGTCAACTGAATTACACGCATCAATTACAGAAGGGATGCGTTATTAAATCGGGGGAGAAACGCTCGCCGCCGCACGTGGTACAACTTTGGGGGAATGACAAAATATGTTTTGATATGATAACTAATTCAGTATAGACGATACATTATTGTTTTCTAATTGGTTAGGGTTCTACTTTTAACTTTAAAACGGACCATTTTAGAAAATAGTTTGTTACTATTTATCGGTCGGGGTGGAAGGATATTGGTAGTAGGTAATGTGGACAAATAATACCAACCAATCGTTAGGAATTAACCATGATGGTTCAAATATATTCTCGTAGAGATAAAACTGGCATAATATATTGCTAGCAATGTATTATTACCATGCATGTCCACATTACTAGCCATCCCCTTCTCCCAAAAATGTTTAGAGTCTGCTACACACTACTATCAGCGCTGTATTTTGTTTTCAAAGAACTCAAAAACCTGCAATTAATTGCATCCGTAGGTATACGATGCCAAGGCAGATCGTTAGATAGTACGTCCATAAGTACTAGGTAGGTATATATCTATCAAATAATACGTATTAATAATTAATTTATTACATCATTTAGTAAAGATACTGCTTATTAAAATGTACCTAATATTATATCATATCATATCATAAAATCTGTTTGTGATTAGACAATTAGCTATGGAATGTCTGTTATTAATAATATTACGTAATTAGAATTAAAACCAACACATGTAGGTACCTACTTGGTAATTGACCGCTAGATTCTTATGAGAATATTTGAGTTTATTTAACAATTGATTCAAAAGAGGCGCTGAGGAGACGTAATGACCTAAAAGAAGCACAGCAGTAAATTTGAAGTTTACATACACAAAGGAGTTAGTTCATCAGATAACAATTTTTTTTAATTTACTGCTACGATATTCCTTGTTAAATCTGTCACCATTTTATTTTAGGAAATTGATTGATTTCCTTCAGTCAACAGTCCAGTGGCGAACTTAGGCTAAATCGATCCCTAGAAAACATTGTAATTCCGGGCAGGACATTATCAATCAATGATTCGACATAAGCTGGATACGTTTCAGCAATAATTATGAATATGACGTCTTTGTTAAATAAAAACAAAGTAAATACCTAATTTATGGGCACGTGCCTAGCTTGCCTAGGCCTTAGTCCGCTCATGCATCAGTCCTACTAGTATGTACTAAGGAACCATTACGAGATAGCTGTCATTATAAAACGCATTGGTACATATGTGTAGCTACAGGCTAGGCCCCGTAAGCATACAATGCTTAAAGTATTATAATTTCTTTCAATGATTATCTGCACGAGCGTTAAATCGTATCTAATACGTTAATATGACTTTAATTAAACGGAACCGTAGAAAATCGAAGCAGTTTGGGCACCCTTCGGTTGGAGCGAGGGCGCATAGAGTTTGGGTAACAAAGGGATCGTATCATGCAGAATTATTTTTGTCTTTTTAACAATCGGCATTCAAAAGTGAATGATGTATTTATTTACACTCATGTATTATCTAATCTCTAATAGAATAAATCTCCAAATAATTATTGTTCTACAAAATATTTCAATGCGTCTTAATATCGTTTAAATATTCTAAGAAAATTGTACGTACGTATGTGTGTATCTAATACCTACTATACAATACAATCTATACATATAAATAAAATTGCAGTGTCTGTTTGTAATATTGAAATAACCGTTTTTTAGTACATGCATATGAATATAAATACGGTACATACTCCAAAGCACCACTTTTTCAAATTTTTGTCTGTCTGTCTGTTTATTCCGCCTAATCTCTGAAATGGCTAGACCGATTTTAAAGGGGCTTTTTTTGACGGGGAACTGATGTAATAAGGAGTAACCTAAGCTACTTTTATTTTAGAAAAATAAAATTAAATTCCACGTGCACGTTGTCGCGGTGCACCCGCTACTATAATATAAAAATATTAGTAGGGAATAGATGGTATAGGTACTTTCATTTGCACTTAGTTTATGGAATGTTCTATGAGCTTTTATAATAAGGGTGTAATAAGGCTTCTTAAGGCTACAGTTACGGTTTACCATCAGATGGGACATATGCTTGTTTACAACCACCGTGGTACATTGCCTTCATGTATATCTGGTAACCCGCCAGTATTTTCTGTTTGCGCAGGCGTAAAAATTATTTCAGTTTCATCCAATTAAATATGTACCTATACGGGATCGAAACAAACAATATTTAAAAATATGCTAATATTATTGAACATCAACAAAACTTAAAATAAAAATACATTGGTGTAATAATCATTATATATATTAAAATCATTATAACTTAAATTGACTAGTGCAAATTCAACTTGGTGGTGACGAGGACTCTGATACACTGGTCGTAAGCGGTGGCGACCGCAAGGCCTGTGTGATCGCGGTTCCAGTCCAGCGCGTTGATTGGCTGCGAACTGATCACCATCCTCTGGAGACGCTGCAGCTTACCTGGTACTCCGCACGCAACGCCCTTATCATCCGTTCGCACTCTTTGCTCTGGGTATTGACTGAGAAAAAACGGTTTGAGTTCAAAAATTAGAATAATAATAATGACCCCAAGACAATTGAGCTTGTGTTATAGGCACTAGACAATTGATATAATACATAGTTTTTTTTTTAAATACATACATAATAAATTTATTGAATATTTATCAATTTAACATAGATAACACCATGGGCGTAGCCTCAATGGGGCAGGATGAGGCACTTGCCCCACCCTGGCTCTGACCTGTAAGGTAACCTAACCAAATCTAAAAAGATAAATTATCGAAGTATCTACCCACTACGATACCTAATATACTGAAGAAAATTCATACTCAACAATCGACTCACAAAATAACATACATATCAGGATCCTATCATGAATAGATAGCATGAATAATTTTGTATGAAAAAAACAATCGGGGTATAGTATAGTATAGTTTGCTAGTTACATAATATTTTAGACTTCTGCCCCACCCTGAGCCCCTGGCTGGCTAAGACCATGGATAATACACTTACTCATAAACACAAATGTTTGCATTGTGCAAGGAATCGATCCCGTTACCATAGGAAGTAAAGCGATGTAATAAATCGCTAGAACATCGACGCTGCAAATAATACTTACTATTTCCAAAGCGTTACTTGTCCATTACCAGCGCAAGTTATGAATAAATCACGGTTCTGTGGCACGTGGCGAGCCACCCAAATTGTGCCGCTTTTCGTAGAATTATCTAGAACCTGAAATCAAAACTCTTTAATATATAAATACGAATGTGGCTCTATATGTCAATCTGTTTATTTTCAAGCTAGTTTGTTTTTAGGCGTTACCTGACGTTAATATATTTTAACGTCTCAAAGCATGCAGTTTAGTGCAACATTTGTTGCACTAAACTGACTTGTCACCAAGCCACTAAATATAAGTTCCTTAAGAATAAAAATGATATAACATTACAGAACAAGAGTTTTAGTCCCCTGTAATGACGCATTGATATCACGGGTATCACATGCTAACATGATGTCCATAGTGCTGTTCATGTATACAGGATTGACACATTCAAAAGCTCTAATATCAGGCTACTCGAACAAATACTCCAATAGACTATTGCTATTCAGTAAAAACAACACATGCATGATGACTAGGGCCCTCACAGGACGCAAGTTGAACAAGCATATGGCTTACCTAGGCCTATGCACGACAAAAATCTGCAGATTCTGCCAAACTAATGAGTAAATGCCACAGTGTAGTGGCGTTTACTCTTGGTCCTATGTGGTTATGGCCCACTCATGCATAAACGAAATATCTCCCTTGGAAAGTTTACACTCTTTCCCGAGGAGATAAAAACCATCCAGAATATCCTTCAATTCTTGTCCCTGACGGGTCTAGGTAGCGAACTTTGAAAAAGGGCGAGCACAATACATCTATGTAGGTCGCAGTGCTACAGGTTCAAGTATCTGACTGAATAGCCGAAACAACCCAATAAAAAAAAATTAAAAAATATAGAAGACGGTTACCGACGACGGTTATTTACCATCAGATGGGCCGTCAGCTTGCTTGTCATTCTCATTGTATAAAATTGTATTTCTTGCACCATTGCTCCGCACCACAAAGATACTACATGTACGTTGTCCGAATCCCTAAATACATGTTCTGTCAGCGTACCTGAGCAAATCCTTTCACAGGGTTTTGTGTTCTGACATCGAACACGTGGAACTTGCCCTCTAAAGTAGTTGCTACTATCTTGTTCATTGGAATGTCTTTACGATCAAATTCAGCGGAACATACCTGTAAATGGTCAAAAACATTTTCAGCTTAATACTCCATTTATCATTTATTTTTTAAGACTTTATTTTGTTCTCCCGGAGGAATTGTCGTAGATAAATGGGAATTCACCTATGAGAATTTCTAGGGACCTTTTTTCAACAGATAAATTTAAGTTTCGACTATTGTACATGTATTTTATTTAGTGTAGACAAACACAGCGTAACAAGAAACTACCTCGGTACAATCGCTCTATTTCCACATAAAAATATGGTGATGTATGAGGTTCAGTGTCAAATTGTGAGAATACACAAAATTTTTGCCTTTATCAAACGAAGCAAAAAGCCAACCTTAGATGTTTAGCAATCCTGGATAATAGACATTATTTGTACTAACTTCATCACACAAAAAAAATATAATAGAACCGAGAATTTTATTAAAATAGGTTGAAATATCCATTTACATAAATTTCTTACCCCATTCTTCAAGTTGCACTCCCATCTAAGTGACATTGTTCTGAGGTCAAACATTTTCAAATCGCCATTGTCATAACCGGCGACAACGATTCTCTCCGCATCATTAAAGGAGTTACCAAATGCAACCGTCCAGCAATCACGTTTAGTTTCACCTTTCATAGGCTGCATGTTCGCAACTGGTTTTCCTCTCTGACGTGGGTCCCATACCTTCACAGTACCTAAGAATTGAAAGGTAATCATAACTCTAATTTCAATTGGAGTAGTCATAAGTGTTGAACCAATTATAGTTTATTGAGCTATTTAATAATAACTTTTGGGGAGAGGGAGTGATGTCCAAGTAACTCATCTTATTTGGAGAAGTCCATTGGAGTAACTAGCTGAACTGAAAAACTATGATGTGCATAAGTGGTTGAAAGTATCTTATAAGATTTTTCTGATTCATAGTTATGGCACCTTTCTGTCTCATTCACCTCACAATAAAAAATTTCCAATGAAACTTACTTGTAAAAAACCTTACTTGTAAAAACAATATAGTGTGATCTGAATTTTATTACTGATCACCAATTGTCATTTTACTTAAATAGGCCTATATACATATTAACTGCTTAAAGAAATGCTTTATCATAAATTATTCATAGAACAATAGATTTTATTGTTTTAGGATTATTACCATCACGACTTCCGGTAACGATTTCTGGTGCTCCACAGTTCATTGTATTCCCACCCATACCATCTATTGAGTTAATTATATCTGTATGCTCTTTGGTGATATAAACTTGACAACTCTTCTCTAAATCCCTGCAAAAAAAGAAATACTGGAACATTATAGAGCAGTATGATTTTGTTAATGCACACCAACTTTTATATAGTTCATCCATCAGTCATCTTTTCACATTCATATTAAATTAAATAATATCTAGAAGTCATAGTTTTTCTTCCTCAGCATGATATAAATATATGGTAAAGTATACTAAATTTATAAAAAAAAAATTTTTGCCCAGCAGTGCGCCAAATTGCAAAAAAAAATCTTTTTAATTGTATATTATATTGTATTGTACAATATTTATTTGTCATTTGTATTGTAGCAATAATATGCATTATTACAAACCATATTTCTAAAGTTCCTTTGAAGTCCCCTGTTGAAAGACGTCTTTCCACGTCGTTACTGGCCCCAAAAGTGGCACATTTGAATGAATTAGGTCTTTCTATTTCTTTTATTTTCTTAGCTTCACCAGCCGTAATCTCGAAAACTTCAATAGTTCCACTGCCCCTCGGTAGTGAACCAACAACAACAAATTTTGCAGAACATGGTATCCACTTGCAGTCAAATAGCGAATGATTTAAATTATTTTCAATATGAGTAATTATTTGCGGAGTGTCTACATCTTCCATTGTAATCTTAAACTAAATTAAAGCGGTAAGATTGAGAATTAAACAATTATTTTTAAAATATTTTTAGTAATTAAATTAAATTGTTTATATATTAAGATATGTAATAGACCTACATGAATAAATTACACAATTTTATAAATATCTATAACCTAAATTCACCATTAGACAGCTCGAATAATAAACAGAAACAACTGTTGCTATGGTAACAGAAACGTCATCATATCATGCCCTTTGTTATATTTATGATTTTGTGAAAGAACTAAAAATTTCAGAATAGTCGTCATAATTTGCATTTGGTATCTAGTTTATGTTTATCTCTGTTAGTAAAAAAATTTGCTTGACAAAACAAGTAAATATGACAAACCAACATTGCATGTCAGAATTAGTGAATAGCATTAATAATTATTTATTATATAATTTAGTAACATAATTTTCATTAAATTAACACACAAAAAAAATATGTAAAAACTAATTTAAAAATTTAGTTTTTACATATTTTTTTTCATTTTCTGGCTTGACATTTTTTACGTATGTTAAAAATTGAAAATAGGTTACTTATCATTTTCAAGATAAATTACTAATAATATATTAATTTTATTTTTGTTATTAATATTATAAACATTATACTTGCTACTTTAGTACTAAGCTGAGTTCATCATTGATTTCTTATGCTGTCCAACGTCAGTGTTGCCGTCACCCGTCACCAGAAACTACTCTGTGTTTTTCGTTCTCTGTTTCTGTGTATGATCTGTGATTTTTCACATTTTCAATCATTTTGTTTTTCTCTTATTATTCTTCACATACCGACTAATTTCTATTTGTAAATATGAAATAAAACACATTCGTGCATAATTCCTATTTATCAACACTGCTATTGAACAAACAATTTTAATCGATTTATTTAAAATGGGTGACAAAAAATATAAGCAAAGTGTAAGTATACTTATTTGAGTTCAAATTTATTTTCCTTAGCACTGCAATACGTGATTATTTGACTATTCATTTGCAGAAAGCTGATATAGCTAAACAATTTGACCTGCCAGAGAGGCAATCAAAGATTACCACGCTACTGAACCAGGCAGGCCAAGCTTACTGCATATGCAGATCATCAGACAGTTCACGGTTTATGATGTAAGTACTTGTTTATTATAAATTTCTACTCAAACATATAGACCAGCCGATCTGATCAACAAACTAATTAGCCATCCAATTAATCCATCAATGACAATATCCAATGACATTGGTTTGCACTGTTTCTCCCCTTTTTATTCTTTTCATTTATACATTAGCAACATAATAATTTCATATTTCGTGGTTAATGAGTAGTTTCATTAACCACGAAATATGAAATTATAGGCATTGTTTATAATAATAATAGTTATTATATATTTGCTGTTACATGGACCAAATTTGGATTGTACAAAATGTATGAATGTATATGACATGCTGCACACTATAAGGATCACATATTCAAACATTGAAAATGAGATCGTAATAAATTTAATGTTATGTTATGTTGTTACATTTCTTTTAATTAAAATATTTTATTAGTAGAAGTCACAATATTCTACCAATGTCAAACAAAATATTATTCTACAAATATATGAACTCAAAGTTTATATGTCAAATAATCCCTAACACATGTAACTTTATCCTGTAACTGTACAAATGTAAAATATTTACAATCAACCATTGATGTAACTTTGCTTTGACCTGTATTATATTATTTAAAAAATGTAATTTCAGGAATTTTGTTATATATTTATTTATCTACTAACTATCAATTTATTCAATTCACTCTTGATTGTAAAACTACATAAATGGCTTGTTTAAAAAGTTTTCTTTTGATTGTGAATGTTTATACCATTTATGTAATATATGAATGTCACAGAACAGTCCCATGTGTTATGTATTGTACTCACACCTTACACAATCAAACAAAACTATAAAAGAAATATGGTAATTTTTTCCAAAATAATATGTGTATGTATTCCTACAGAGCTTGTGATGCTTGCGAGGAATGGTACCATGGTGACTGCATCAACATATCAGAGAGGGAGGCAAAATACATAAAGACCTACTTCTGTGAACGATGCAGAGAAGAGGACCCCAGTCTCAAGACAAGATTTAGACCACAGAAAAGAGAAAATGAAGCAGATTCAAGTAAAAGCATAAGACTTGTTAAAATCATGAAATCACTAAGAATATAAGCAATTTATATTATGTACTGTGCCTGCGGTTTCATCTGCATGAAATTTATAGCCTATGTGTTATTCTGAGCTTCTAGCTATATTACTGTAAAGATTCATCAAAATCTGTAAACAATAAGCATATCATTATGGACTTTTTTAGTGATCTTTTTAATACATCCAATTCCATAGTACATTAATTTAATATCATGTGCTTTTTAAGCAAATAAATGTTTGTTATAAGTTCATATTACAAATCTTTGAATTTCTTACCTTTTATGTTTGTGTATATATATAATATACTTGCATAAATATGAAGCTTCCTCTTGATTCAGTCTATCTGTTGCAAAAAACCACATTACAATCTGTTCCATAATTTAATAGATCTAAATGTACACACAGTGAGAATGACTATGTTTTATACTATGTAAAGAAGATAACAAGTATAACAATGAAAAATAATCTATTTCTTTCTACATATATAAGACTATACATATGCCGTATCTATCCAAGATTTGCTGAACCAAAAAAACATTAGGAGCTAAAGTCAATGGCTTTCATATTAGAGTGGACTTAAGTTAGGTAACATCAATTTTTATCAGGCCGAGATGACAGGAAAAAGAAACGCAAGGAGAAGGACCACTCTGAAAACAAATCGTCGAAAAGAACCAGCACCAAGGATGGATGTGGAGAGTGTGAAGGCTGCCGACAAACACACGACTGTGGACAGTAAGTAACAAATAAAAACATTCACTGGGATAAAAACATTTAATATTATTTTTTTTAATCAAAATAGACAATATGCATTGAAATTGCTATCTTATCTGTAACGTTTTTAAAGTAGATTTTTGTGAGTACTGTCTTTTCTGATGCATAGGATGCATTCAATTATATATAAAATTAAATTTATTTAATATAATTATAAAATTAACATACAGTTGCTTTGGACTTGATTAGGTGAATGCGGAATCACAATATTATTATTTTACTCCTATTAATTTATACTGTCGATGTAATTAACAATATTTTAATTGTCTGTAGCTGTGACGCTTGCGAAGACATGTACAAATATGGCGGCAGTAATAAGTTGAGACTGAAGTGCAAACAGCGTACATGTGCCAAGACCAAGAAAGCTTCTAGACAATCCAGGTAAATAAAAAAAACTGTAAATGTGACAATAGTTAGTTGGATTATAAACCTTCATAACACTTGCTGAAGGTATTAATCAAATGGAACAAATTGTACTTGATTTAATATGATGCATATTAAACATGGTTCTTATAAAACAGTATGTACCCTGGACAGAAATATTAACACACAAACAACTAACAGAAATATATTACTGCCTATGCTTTCATCACTTAGTGCAAATATGAATACATGTTTTACAGATAATAACTGATAGAAATACTTAAATAGTGTTTTTTATGTAAATAAATACATAATAATAATAATCTCAGGATAATTCACACAGCGTCATCTAGACTAGACCCAAGTTACCCAAGTTAGACCAAGCTATTTATAGCTATAGCTTGTGTTATGGGTACTAGATAACTGATAAAATATATAGATTTTTTTTCCTAAATACATACATATTATACTTAGAAAACACCCAGACCGATACAAACAATCATACTCATTTATACAAATGTTTGTGCCGTGCAAGGAATCAAACTTGCGACGATCGGAAGTAAGGCGGTGTGCTAAATCGTTAGACCACCGAGACCATCAAATATCACATAGAAAACTTCCAAATAATCATACTCATGAACAATCATCCAAATAATTGAACCCGCAAGCAACGAAGGTAAGACAATGAGCTAAAACTGCTAGACTACTGAGGCTAAATGAGTACTAAACATATCTCTCTTCCTGTTCATATTATAATATGATCATCAGTTTGTACGCCTTTAAAATATCAAATTTACCCTTAACAGCACAAGAATGAAGAAGAAACACCACGAGCGCGAAACATACGAGCCGGAGGAGTCGATATCGCACCTGCAGACGTCGGAGGCGCGGCAGTGCTACGGGCCACAGTGCACCCGCGCTGCCAACTACGGCTCCAAGTATTGCTCCACGCAGTGCGGCATGAGGCTCGCTACTGCCAGGATATATCAGGTTTCCTATTTATATCAGTTCTTTATTCTCTATATTTCTTCCTATGATCAAGGGTTGTATTCTGCGCAAGATGCAATTATTTGTATTCATTCATGAATACAAATATTTGTATTGTTGTGGGTAGTAAACACCCACTCCACATGTATATGATGTATGTTTTTAAAAAATGTATCTATATATACTTATACGCTTTAAGAGATATGTTGAAGCGTATGTTTGTACATTTAGATCTATTAAATTATGGAACAGATTGTAATGTGGTTTTTTGTAGTATGTGGTGTAGTATTCTACTAGTTGCAAGATATTTTTGCAAATCATAAATAGCAAATTTAAATTACGAATTACAGTTTTCAATACAATCAGCAATCGGTAGAATGACATTTCAACTACATATTTAGTTTTCAATATTATGTCGAACGGTCGTAAACGTAGAGAGCCTACAGATTCCATATTTCGTGATCGACGAAAGAGCTACTGTCAGTAAACTAGGCGCAAATATAGTTATTCTAATCCGTCGTCAGGTACTGCCTCAACGTATCCAAGAGTGGTCGCTGTCGAGTTGCGAGGCGGAGCAGAAGAACCGCAAGGCGCTGGAGGTGGTGCGGTCGGGCATGGCGCGGGGGCAGGCCGCGCTGCGCGCCCTCGACCGCCGCCACCGCGACCTCGACGCGCTCGTCGCCCGCGCGCGCGGCGCCACCATCGCGCACGCAGACGACAAGGTGCCGCCCACCACCGCCCGCCACCCACACTCTCATCTACCACCGCCCACACTATCAGCCGGGGGGGAAAGGCCTATTGCTAGCAATATATTACGTTAGGTTGACCTCCACGCGATTTCCCCTGGAAACCAAATTGATAAATTCTTAGTGAATTTGTCACGATGGGCTAACTGACCTGACCTCATGTTCATCTTATCATCCTCCAGTGGTGCCCCGCCAGCGTAAACCGTTAGCGCAGGCGGTTGCACCATTCCATTATCATACATAAGAAAACACTATCACCTGCCACCGCCCACTCTATTACGTTATCAATTCCGTTATTTTTGTGTATTGTAATGTTCTTATAAATGTTGAATAGATTTTTTCAAATCAATCTCTGTAGCTTACTATTTTCTTGGTCTCTTAATTTATTGATTAAATCTATCTTTTTTGTGGAAATGAATATGTATTTTATCGTTAGCACTTCTTGAGTCTTAAACACAAAATAGAAACGAAAATTTGACTATAAAAAGAAATTGAAAATGTACCAGCATCAATAATTTTATTCAGGAGTAATTAGGTTTATTAGATCACCCTCTTAACTGATAGTTGTACAAACAGGAAGCCGACGATGAAACATCCATGTACTGCATAACGTGTGGACACGAGATCCACTCCCGTACAGCGGTGAAGCACATGGAGAAGTGTTTCATGAAGTATGAGGCACAGGCGTCGTTCGGCAGCCGACACAGGACCCGCATCGACGGCCAGAGCACCTTCTGTGACTATTACAACTCTGTTAATGGAACATACTGCAAGCGGCTTAGAGTAAGTTGCATTCTGTTTAATTTCATTTTAGAGCTATCACAAGTCGTGTTTATTTGGAGGTTTGTTTTATTCGACAACATTCTGATTGGTGCATTTCCAAACAGGACAGGGCGTAACAACCAATACACCAAACGAACGGGAACCGACTATTGTCTGAACGAACTGAATAATATGTGAGCGCGCTTAACGTGTTGATAGGGTTATTGAGACACAAAAACCCAGACCACATTTCATTCATTCATGTTGGTCCTTAGTACAATTAAAGCTTCTTTTAAACCGCTATTAATGTTTGTTGCCAATCATAAAATTTGAAGCTATTAGTTGTCTATAAGTATAGGAATCTTTCAGATATCTATAGTCTTCATCTTCGAAACTGGCGCTTCAAAAGATGTTTTGACATCATTAAAAGTCATTATTTCCCCTTCTGCTAACTCTTTTTTACCACACCACAGTGAATAGGCGACTTGTTGTAGGATATTATTATAACATTTCCTTGTCTTTACAGTATAAGTAATGTTAATTATACTTATTATTGTCTTCATTCCTTCTTGACTCAAATACATTACTATATTTTTAGGTAATGTGTCCAGAACACTTCAAAGATCCAAAAGTAAATGACACAGACGTTTGCGGGTGTCCCTTGGTCCGAAATGTTTTCGAGCCTACAGGGGAATTCTGTCGCGCCCCCAAGAAGTCGTGTTTGAAACATTATCAATGGGAGAAGTTGCGTCGCGCCGAGATTGACATGGAGCGCGTCAGACAGTGGCTACGTTTGGAAGAGCTTGTGGAACAGGAGAGAAGCATTCGGCTCGCTATGGCATCCAGGTATGTTCATGACTAGTGACTCATCCAAGATTCGCCGGGGTGTAATTAGTGTAGGTGTTACTAATTATGTGAAGCACAATAATAGTCTATTTCTTTGATAATGAGTTTTTTTTTTTACTAAAAATAGGCCTTGTTTGTACAAAGCCAATTTTTAGTAAAAAATAAACTTTTTGTCTTTCTGAGTATATCATCCGCCAAACTACTGGTTTTGTAAGATGTGTTCAGTTGAAGGGATATAGCAGTGAATAGTGTAGGATCCTGAGGTAGGACTTCTTAATGCATACATGACGGGTACAACGGATATCACGTGGTGACGGTAGCCACTTACCATTACGTAAGCCATCAGCTTGTTTGTCATTCCAATTACAGAAAATAAAATTCTATAGAAAATATAACTTCCATTTTTTTTAGTTTAGATATTACAATCTAATCTAATCTCTCAAATATTAATTTTGAGAATGTATGTTATCTGCAATCAGGGCGGGCGTACTGGGTCTCATGCTGCACTCCACATACAACCACGAGGTAATGGAGCGTATCACCACAAAAGTGAACGAGAACGGGAAACTGCAGGATGGCTCGTGATAGCGGCGCGAGCGGTCGACCTCTCGACCGCACAGCACTAGTTAACGATCAGAATTATATTCTCATAATGTACGAGTATGTATAATAAACTATGCAGATGGTATTATGTAGTTTGATATTAACCGATTTAAAGGTTATCTATCAGTATTAGACTAACCTACACCATTGTACTAATATATTGTGAGGTCTATTACAAGCTCTAAATTTTAGTTGTTGTATTGTATATCCCTATTTATTTTACATATCTTTTATGCAAACTAATAATATTTTAAAAATCTTATATATAAAATTCTGTCACAGTTTTCGTTCCCATACTCCTACGAAACGGCTTGACCGATTCTCATGAAATTTTGTGAGCGTATTGAGTAGGTCTGAGAATCGGCCAACATCTATTTTTCATCCCCCTAAATGTTAGGGGTAGTCCACCACTATTCTTTATTTTTTATTTTAAGTCAAAACAACGTTTGCCGGGACAGCTAGTTATATATAGTAATTTATATACTACCATAAACACTTACAGGCTTGACGTAATAATAAATATTTTTTTGACATAAAATGTCAAATACCGTTCATATGTTCCTTTTTAAATATAACTTCCTTCACACTATCTTTTACGTCAATGATTGAGATCGCAAGTGTTCAGTGTATCAATATTATCATATATCAAGTCATACAGTGCAGTTAATTTTTGTTTTTATCTATGTGATGATGAAGATGTTGAATGTGAGCATGTAGCTCACATTCAACATTTTCAAAACATGACAATTCACAGATCAGTCACAGAAAAAATAAAACAGCATGAAAATTTTTAACTCAAAAGAGCGATTTTATTATCCTATCACTTATCATAAATTAAATTAAGGCTAGCGCATTCAGTTCTTATTACCACTAATAAATGTTAGAACAGGTTGAACGATTGTGCACTTCAGCTATTAGAAATTGTTTGTCGATTAAATAAACATGAAAATTGTACAGTAACATATAGCAACTGGCTGATATTACTCTTTTAGTATAGCAGTGACGTGCCGACTATCTTTTTCTCGTTTTAGTCGACTCATGCCGATTTTACCCGAACAAACGTTACATAGCCAACCTTAAGTCTCATTCAATACCTCGAAAATAACGTACTTCGCGCGTCTAAAGACGTTTTCACTTCAATAAATTATACATAGAACACAATACGTGTAAATACTATAACACTGTTCACTTTGGTAGAAGCTTGCACACACTAGTCCTGCCAAAGCACAGCACACAACAAATACAATATTATGCGTTAATCGAAATTTACGTGATACACAACGATACTAATACCGACATACTTAAATATAAACACTGCAGTGCTTAGTGAACCAACACTATTGTAAATATCAACACTAACACTGAAGTGCAGAACCATCGTCATAAAAGCATTACTACATTCATGAACTTGCTCACTCTAATAAAAATAAGCTAAATATAAACTATCTAGTGCAATGTAATTTATTTTTACAACACATTGAAGCCGGGTCAATGTCACATCGCAGTTGTAAAACTCGTATATTTGAAGCATTCTCTTGTACATTTCTTTTTAGTTATAACAGTGAAATTATAAAGGTAACTTGAATTACCACAGAAAATTAAAAATTTGACTTGACAACCTGAAATTAAACAATAGTCTGGTTAGACAGTAGAAGATCAAATAAACCTACTTTAACTATAGAACAGTTTTACCTTTTCCTTTCAAATTATTCTTTTCATTTGAACAGAAATGACAAACTACAGTTAAAATGGATTTGTAGTAGCTTTTACTCGTTATAACTCAGGCTAACAGTTACTGGTTGTTAGTCGCCTGACAACTGACCGAGTGTTTATTATCAGCCTAAAGCGGTATTTCTTTAGTCTGTAGATCTGTTCCGTCACTACTACGAAGTAGCTATCATTAAAAAAAAAAACTAAATCAAGTGTTCACATTTCTACACTGATATAATTACTTACATAGACTTTTTAATAGACTTATTTGCACTCAATGAATTGTATAGATATCTTCAGTTTTGTAGACAAGTTTGGTGAGTGTTACAGTCGTACAATCGGTACATTTGTCAACTTGAAAGGACACGTGACATCACTAACTAGTGAAATTCAATTGTACAAAAACTAAATTCTCATACTTTGTAAGCTAATTACTAAATTCTAACTTACTTTATTTTTACAACGAGCCCGATGTTATGTCCTGAATGAAGTGCTGTCCTAAAATTTTAGGTTTATTTAGATCTGCATATCTCGCACGCTTATTAACAAACTGCATTAAAAAATAGAAATTCGACTTTAAAGAAAACCTTCTAAATGAATCACTTTATGGAGCTGCTCAATGTTCATTAGTTCTATTCTAGCAGGAACGGTAAACGAGGAGATAAACGATACTGCATGCCGCAATGAAAACAAAAACTAATTTCCGTATTTTCTGTTACTCAATAAACAGTACGATAAAAATAAGGTTATATAGTTTTATTTAATGAATTATAGTATCATATATAGACCAATAAATATGTCACTTCATTAAGAGTAGTGACGCATTTTCCACATTAGAAAATAAATCTTGTACAATTTAGGAATAAACTAGTGAGATCACTTTGTTTCCACCCCATAAATAGACAGTTAAACAAAGAGAACTCAAAATCACAATTTTAAGGTTAATATTAAAGTTTTAAGAGTACCATCAGTGAAGATTACACTAAGCGATAGTCGTCTTTCGGACGTCTTGATTTGTTTAGGAAATCGTGGCTACGTAATTTTAAGGATCGAGTTCTTTTTGCTGAACTAATCCATTTTTAAGTAAGATATATATACGATCCCATATATATGATACTGTAATAATCTCTTGTCTTGACATGACTATAAATATCATTACCATAATACATGATATATCCTCGTGCCCATGATTGTTACTCCTATAAATTCTAAATGTTTCCTTAAATACATATACCGATATGCTGATAGCGTACCAATTTTACTTCTTACAAGAGTGATGGCATACAGTCGATTAGTCATCAGGTTGCTCTAGTGTGTAATAAAATCAAAGAGGTTGGGTCGTAATTACCAATTTGTTTATGTTGGGAATTGACCGTTATTTACACTGCGCCTATTAACTGTATACCGCCATTCTAACATACCGAATTTCACCATATTCAATGACAACCTAATAAGTAAACAAACAACGGTACAGGCCATTCCTCAATATGACGTCATGAATCCTATGTAAGCATTTATAATTTAAATGTAACAAATTTAACTATGATGTTTATAATGATAACATTACGAATCGTGACTTTTCATCTAGCCAGCCTTCCTAAACTTCCAGGGATGTATTTCTATAAATTAATCGAAATTGGTATATTTGTCTGCGTCCTATGAAAATGAGTGTCTTCTTACTTTCTTTTAAATCGAGTTAATAACTTAAATGAACAAATGCTTCAACATACCAAGCTGGGTTTATAAGACATTTGACTTTAAATAGTTAATCTTGTATGATTTTTAACGGTATGGTGCATCATAAAATAAAATTTAATGAAATATCTTCGGATCGGAAAGTTCAAGAACGCTGCTTTAGACGTCAGGTCAGAACGTCAGCACTGAATTAATGCTAACGGGCCATTAACGTCATAGTTTTATTTTTATACGTAATAACATGAAAAACACAGTTTGGATCTTTATGGAGTTATGAAGTAACATAAAGTACATTTTATTTTTATATGATTATATTTTAAATTAGAACATAAACTCTCCCATGAGAAAACACGCGTAACACAATACTTTTAGAATTACATCTGTTCACCATCTCTACACATAAATGATTCCGAAGATTTTTCAATGAATTTGTACATTACATTTCATAGTTATTTAAAAAAAAAATATTGAAAGAAATTAATTGTAATAATCATATTGCATTTAAATATATAAACAGTCCGTCAAATATTAGAAATATATAACAAGCAGTTATAATTTAATTGCTTTTAATAGTTTCAGATAATGTATTTATTATTTAATTTTTTTATAAATCTATTGACAAGAGCCAGTGTCATATTTACGAAACCACGTCTTTAATAGAAACACTTAAATGTTATATCAGAGATAGTAAATTTAATTACGTCTGTACATACCAGGGTAGACAATATAATTCATATAGCTGTATCTCTATTATCAAAAACATTAAATTCATCTCATAATCCAACCATTTAAACCTTACACATTGAATCTAATTATGCTCTAATACAAACTCCTTATATTACTGTTTGTATAAAATATACATGGCATTCTATTACGCGTGGTGATACCCGTCAAACATATTCTGGCCATTCTAGAACAATCCAGCCAGAAACCATTTCGAACCAAAACCATATCATTGATTCATGACAATCACTAAAAGGCTCTCTTATAATTAAAGAAGCATTTCACACACTACAAAAACCCAACATAAATTACTTAACAATAATACAATTCATAGGAAATGATGTTATGAATATATTTACATTGATTAATAATACATGAATATTCCAAACACAAGCATCGTTCGCATCCATTAAAGGAACGTATTTACTATCTGATAATAATCCAATCATCTCAATTTAAATAATTTATGCAAAAACGTCATTGTTATTATGATTATAAACGAAAATATGAAAAAAATCTAAAGCCTGTTACGAGTCGCGTAGATAAAGAATGGAATTAGTATTTTGGCTGCTTTATTCGCTTGCTATTTACATTAAGTGCGCCGATAAGAACTGCAGGTCTTTCTTCATGCGTTGAATGCAAACAAACATTTTCGAATATATCTTATATTATTGATTTATATGATTTAAATTTTTAAATAATATATTGTCAATAATATTATATGGAAAAGTGTTAGCATACTTGTGCTACATCTACTTTAAACTCGGTTGGTTAGATGGGTTTTGATTAATATTTAGAAACAAAAAAATATCTGTAATATCCACAATATAATATATATAGTATATTAATATTGATTTATTAGTATACATATATGTAATATAAACTCCATTTATATTTAAACTTTAAGAACCGTCTCGCAGGAATATGTTCTTAAAACATCCGTAACGAGGTACCTGTCCTTACAGCCGCATCATTATAAATAATAATGTTTAATTCTGGTGTTGTTATGAATTTTGTGACTTCTAGTACTGCGAGATCTTTTTAATAAACCGCCAATTCTAATTCCATTCCTGAATTACACGAAAATAATAAGATGTTGATTATTAAAATATCTAAACCTCTTTTACAATTACGACGTCGTCAATAACTTAATATAGCGATGTTTATACAAAGCGATAAATATTTTTCTTTTTTTATTATTTTCACTTATTTCCTTGCCGTCGTATCTTACATATTGACTCAATCGAATAAATACAAGTCCTCTGTAATTCGAAGTCATTTATTATATAATCTTAATTATTAAATATACATACACCGTAAACACATCGATTTATAAACTTAAGGCGACTATTACACGATCATTAACAATTTTTTTTTTCATCAGTCTTGACGTGTTGTCAGGTCGAATTTTAATATAGCCAAAGTTATTGAAGAGCCCCTCTATTTTCCTATTAGCAGATTCAGCCAATAATCGACTCATTTTAAATAAAAGTTGTATTTACAAGTAGAATATGTATGCAGGCTCGACGTTGTAACTGCCTCTTTTTATTTATCAGATTAATTTTTAATAAACAATTTATAAGAAGAGAACATCACTAAAATTTTTAATATTTTAGATACATTTTACATTTTCAGAAAATATGTACACAACAGTCATGACCGTTGCAATAGTAATATTATAATCGTGTAATATGCACCTAACATGTACGTCTGCGTAAACACACATAATTATATGGACAAATAAATTATCATTCCATTAAGCTGTGTTGACATTACGCATTATAATAATCAAATTAAACCATTAAATGTGCATCGGTGACGTTAAACGGTGAGATTCAACATGAAACTTGATGTTCAAGAATGAATGACCTTGATAGAATTAATGAACTGAAAGACCTTGATGACGGCATGATAATATTCTCAAACAGTTGAGGATCTACATAACCATCTGGGGCTAACGTATCGAAAGCCAAGTCCGGTATTAGCATCTAAGGCCTACGCGCCGGATACGTACGTCTAGTGCACTTTTGTACGTAGATTGGTGGCACAGCTGTAACAAAAAAGAATATATATAATAAATATGTAACTGATGGCTGAATACGGAAGATCGTCATCATCATTTCAGCCGTGAAGACGTCCACTGCTGAACAGAGGCCTCCCCCAAAAAATGTCCAAGACGTAGCGACGGTCCCGCGCTGCTCGCATCCGCGTTTTCCAGCGATCTTGACTATATTCGTCGGTCCACCTTGTCAGAGACTTCCCACGCTGCGTCTTCCAGCTAATAATAGTTGTTCTCATATGTAAGATATGTGAGAACGATTATTATTGAAGGAACTTTACCAAAGTAATAGCTTGACTAGCACATGATGGTCGCGGGTTTTATTCCTCGCACGATATTTGTATTCATGAGTACGATTGCTTGTATCCGTCGGGGTGATATTCCTCCTGGTAACATCACTCAGATTCCACATCCGCATATATCATTAACACAAGAGGACTTATCATTACATCATCATCCACATCACAAAAAAACTACAACGTTTAATACCTGCCGTGTACGTGGTGCTTCGACCGGCGTGAAGATTCAGTCGAGGTTGTCCTGGAAGATCAGCCGCACGTACCCGGGCGAGCCCTCTAGCGGCGCCGCGCAGAACGGACAGATCGCATGGAACCCGTTTGTACCGTGAGGTATGTCCACTGTCGCCCAATATCTGTATAAAAATGAATGAATGAATTACATCAGTAACATCTTCCTAATGGATCATCTTTCTCCTTCCTTCCACGAAATGCCAAGATTAGTGCCTGAGATAGTGGCCTCTGCTTAACAAAGATTTGCAAAAACACCACCAAACAATACATCCTATGTGGTTGTAGCCCACTAATGGATAAACTAAATATCTCCTTTGGAAAGTACACTTTATCCTGAGGAGATAAAAACCATAGTTCCTAAGAATGTTCTACAATTCTTGTCCCTGACGGGCCTATGCACCGAACTCTAAAAAAGCACAATAGATCTATGCAGATCGCAGTCCTACAATATCTACTAAAAAAAACATCTTCCTAATTTTGTCCTTTCGATCATTTAGGGCCGGCGTAAAAGGTTATTGCAATAATAATAGTCAGTTAGCTTGTTCTTACCACTGATCGCACGAACAACCAGCTTAAATCGTTAAAAACATTCCATAATAGGATATCGAAAAATATTGACATTGTATTATTACGTAACCGGAGCGGGTAGTTAGGTTTAAATTATATCTTATTATAATTCCTTACAACAAAGACATTACTATAATTACAAATGTAATATTACGTAACTAATAATCATACATATTATAATTACGAGAGTTAGAAATTCAATATAGTGTTGCTTTAGATTTGATTTAATTAATTTCGTCGATAGTATGATTGAAACCAGAACTATGTATGTTTGTAAGCAATAATTAATTAAATTTGGTAATTTCTTTATCAATCATCAAGGCTATTTGGATTGATTACTTTATTAATTATTGTATTTTTATTGAACAACATATTATCAGTTATCATGTACCTGTTTATAATACAACCATATATTTACAACAATGCATGTTTGGAAGAATCTAAACAATCACTCGTTAAAAATCGTAAAAACTAAACCAAAATTTCAGTTAAAAAGTCTAGTTTAGATCGATCACTAATTTTGTGAAGATCTGCAATAAAAAATGGTTGCTTGTTTTAATTTAGGACTAAAATATGGTCCTATATACATAATACTATTAATATTATAAATGCGAAAGAACGGAGTTTATACATCAGAATGTATATCAGGCAATAAATATCATGCGGGTGAAACCTGGGCACAGATAATAAAATGATTTTAATTTACTTACTTAACGGTCCTCTCTGAGGCCATGTGACCGCACGGGTTGAAGGCGTATGTGGGTGGGCCGGCGTCAACGTAGAACGCGGGTTCGATGCCCATACACACTCGCACGACGGGCCCCGCCGTCAGGCACATCGGGCAGCGGCGGGCGCCCGCCTCCGTGCCCTCCGCGCCCCATGAGTGCTCCCCTGCAAATTTACACGCAATTATATAAATAATAAGTATAAAATAATAGTAACTTGACAATTCATACGCTGCCCTTTAGTCCTAAGCTAAACAGAGCTTGTGTAATTATTACTATTAAACCACTAATTGAAAACATTTTTTTTAAATACATCTTATATATAAAATTCTCGTGTCATAGTTTTCGTTCCCATACTCCTCCGCAACGGCTTGACCGATTCTCATGAAATTTTGTGAGCGTATTGAGTAGGTCTGAGAATCGGCCAACATCTATTTTTCATAGATGTTGGCCGATTGTTAGGGGTAGTCCACCCCTAAATTTTTTTTTATTTTAAGGCAAAATAACGTTTGCCGGGACAGCTAGTACTAATATATAAAGAAAACACATCATACTCATGAATACAAATGTTTTTATCATTAAATTATTAGTTAGTTTTAGTTTCTTACAAAATTAATCATTTATTTTGAAAATTGACAAATAATCCAGATTAATCTCTTTGTAGTAACACAGCCATTGTAAATATATAGAATTCGAAAAATCAATACGAGTTTTGTTTGACATTAATTCTTCAATGTAGCAGAGATAAAGGTCATGAAAATTAATTAGATATATAATACCAGTGGCACTCAATGAGGAAGTAGCCATTATTATTGCTAAAAGTTGCATATAGATGGCGTGATTGGTATCGATGGAATTCTTCATAGTTTTGCAAACGTTAAAACTGTGTTTTCAAAAATGTTTAATCAATTTTTAAAAAGTTATATATACATGTTAAAATGAAATAATGCGTTTAGAAAAGTAATTTTCATATATTTACTCATTTTGTTATATATAATTACACTTTAATCAGTGCTAATATGGGGCTCAATGTTTTCAAAATGCTTTCATAGATGGCATTGTCGTCATTTGTATCGGCCTAATTAAATGTCTTTTTTATATTTTCCAATAATAAGCACTTAATATATTATTATTGTAAATTAAACATATAAAAATTTTTTAAATAAATTAAAAATAGCCGAACAAGCAAGTAATAATATTTCCAATAATACTTATGTATGAAGTGTTGTCATATTATAAATAAATACATGTATTATCGATTTTTTTTAATAATCGATAACAGGTTTTTATTACGCATTATTCGATGATGCTTTTAATGAGTCGTTGTGAACAGTAAATTTTCATTATTTTGTATTATAGCAGTGTTCCGTTTCAAAGAACGGAATATAGTAGTACATTATTAGTGTCGTTGGTTATTTGCATTTGTACTGAAAAATCGATTACATAATAATTTAAAATATCGAGTACGAATCGTAGTTGTCTTCGAATACTGGCAACTGGTAAGATTAAATTAGTATTTAAAAAAAAGAAAGAAATCGATCCTAATTCGAATACCATAAAGTTGATTTTCCTTTCTCATTAATATCATAGCAGTTTGTTTTTAACTTGCGTATGACTCTGTGGTATGATGTTTAACGTGTATTGTTATTGTACGGTGCATACATTTCAAAAATTATATTTTAATGTAGGTACATACATTACTTTCATACATTTCAAAAATTATATTTTAATGTAGGTACATACATTTCTTTCATACATTTCATACATGTCAAAAATTATCTTTTAATGTAGGTACATACATTTCTTTCATACATTTCATACATGTCAAAAATTATCTTTTAATGTAGGTACATACATTTCTTTCATACATTTCATACATTTCAAAAATGAACTTTTTATGTAGGTACTTACATTTTTTTCATACATCTCATACATTTCAAAAATTATATTTTAATGTAGGTACATACATTTCATAAATGTCAAAAATTATCTTCTAATGTAGGTACATACATACATTTCTTTCATACATTTCATACATTTCAAAAATTATATTTTAATGTAGGTACATACATTTCATACATGTCAAAAATTATCTTTTAATGTAGGTACATACATTTCATACATTTCAAAAAGTATCTTTTAATGTAGGTACATAACACCCCATGTCAGACCCCTTGTATTTGGAAGAAACTTAAAAATAATGCCAAAAATATTAGATGAATATATTTTTAATACGAATATTGTTTTATTTTTGTTCATCAACTTTATCCCTCACTAACAATACTAGTAGTAGTACATAACCTGGTTTATACCGCTAAAGATATTGAAAGATATACGAGTAATTCAGAATGTTTGGCGTGAAAGCGAGACAAATAGACAGACTGAGTTACTTTAGCATTTATAATATTTTTAAGAATATCGCTATTAAAAATAGGGGTTGGTGAAAGACGGGTGAAAATTTAGGCGTGTATGTATTTTCAATGTAACATTATAAATAAAAAAAAAATTGTCCATAATACAAAAAAATATTATTTCGGGGTAGGCCACCCCTATGACTTAGGGGTATAAAAAATAGATAACAACCCTACCTCAGACCTGGCAAGTATACATATCAATTTTCATCATGGGAGAAATATGGCAACTAACACTGTGATACAAAATTTATATATTGTAATACACTACCTCTAAGTAGATATATATATATAGCGGCGCACCCGCCGGTAGCCTCGCGCTGTTGGCTCGTTGCTAAGCAACGGATACCCCGGTAGCGGTTGGGTAACGGGAGGCCGGCGGCAGTTGGTCGTTGAATACCGCACGCAGCGCAATAGTCTTACAACTTATTTTAATTATTTTTATGACGATCCAACAATATAAGATATAGCGGAATTCTCATTAGGTAAAAGAGGGGTACATCGTAGAATACATGAGGTATATACCAGTAAATTAATTGTAGCTAAAATCAGTCTCATACATATAACGATTGAAATAAAAAAACGTATAGCCCGATTTTGATACGTACGAGTATAAACGTATCAAAATCAGGCTATACGTATAGCGCAGACGCGTTACAACATATCAAAAAAATAGGCATGGAATGTAAAATAAACCATAACATAATAGGTATATACATTGGCACATAAGCCATATCTGCAGAGTGTCGGCTAACGATATTATACCTACACATTTACATTGAATCTTGAATCGTCCCTAATGAGGTACACGATACAGTAACCTACATATCTATTATATACATATCTTTGCAAAACAGATGTCATGTAGCTGAATTGACTGCCATCTATTTTCATGCTTTGTTACTAAGCACCCACTAGTAATCCGAACTGCTTCAAATCTAGCGACATCTAGCGGCTACGGTGGCGAAATAAAATAGCCCGAAGAATAGCCCGAGTTAGGAAGGAACCATTTTCTTGTATGGGATGGGGTATCTGTATGTAATATTATGTTATCTGTGATAATACTTTACAGTACCTTGTACGTGTCCACAATTAAGGTAAACGTAAGGCTGATTGAGATCCTGTGAACGCTCGCTGGCAGCCGTGGATAAACGGCGCGGGATTACCAGAGTATTCAAACCGACCGGGCACTGAGGTCGCCCTGCGTTAAGCTCGTCTACTAGCGTTTCTAACACCCGCTTTGTCTGCAAAACACATTATGTAGACATTTACTTTACTTACATCAACAATTACACATCACTTCACGACATAGTATAATTACATTACAAGAATCTGTCTGAAAATTACAGTAAAAATAATGTTTATTCAACCAGTAAGAATCATTGCAGTGAACCTCATAGTAGGCACGCGAGCTTGTGTCGTGTGCTTTATAAGAATAGTAGTTATATTAGGTACTCAGCTGAGTAAAGGGATACACATTCTGCATGACTATTAATTCCGGTAACATTTAATGAATAGTAGTTGTTAACCTCAAGTTGGAGCTGATAAACAGAAGTTTTTATTACGATTATTTCCAAATTGAAAAGAAATGGAAACTATTGTTGCTCTCACTAAAATGCATTTAGATTAGAGAAATATGTACGAAAAGATAACATTATTCCTATGAGTAAGACAGAGAAAGGCTAGGCTGCCTTATCGCTAAATAGATTTCTTCCAGGCAAACAAAAAAAATTATGGAGTGATAAAACTTGCTAAAAGTGAATTCTCAAATATGGAGAATAACCAATGTCTAAGCATCAGCAAGATTTTAAGCTATTTGGGACTTAGTGATTATAAATGCTATTATTAAACGAAAAAAAAATTACCGGTGAATTTTTCAATCCTTCCGCACTTCTCCATAACAATGTGGCTCCACACAAATCTATCATAGTACCATCTCTCAATACGTTTGTCTCCGATTGACATGGCAGACCCTAGAAAATAAAAATAATCATAATAATATTGAGTGGAAATTATTTTTAAAATATTATTAAAAATCTTTAAGTAATAAATAATATTTTAAGAATAATCGTTTGTATGAAAATTGATATACAAACGGTAAATTGTACATACAACTATAGATATAGGAATCACTTAACTATTATTATTATTTATTTTCTTTTTGAGTTCACGTCATACTTATACAGTATAGTCACGGCATACTTATATGCTGAGATGTATCCCTTACATAGATATGAGGAAACGCCACTACACATCTTATGTGGTTGTAGCCCACTCATGCGTAAACGAAATATCTTATTTTGGAAAATTTGCACTCTATCCTGAGGAGATAAAAACAAACGCTTCTAAGGATATCCTTCAATTGTTGTCCCTTATTCTATTCTAATTATTTTTCTTCCAAGAAGTACTGTACCTTCTGTTGTGCTGAACGGCTCTCACGTAACGAGAACACTGCGCCGCCAACGGAGGTCTCGCGCCACGGTTCGCTGGTCGCACTGCCGCCGCAGAAGTCGCCGCGCGGGTGCATTATCAGAACCCCGTTCGTTGTCAGACCATCGATTTCGTGGTTCTCCGTCCATTTTGTTGCTTTTTCCTGTAATATATTTAATTGCATTAGTCGACCCGCTGATTTATTATATTATTTATGACATAAAACAATTATTCTAATTAAATTAACTGTCCTGTTCGATTACAGCTGAGTTCATGTAAAATTGATTCTGATATTGACGTTAAGTATTATGCCTATAGATCTAAATAATTAGTAAAAATCTTTCTGCTGGGTATCACAAATAAAAAATACTGTCGATAAATAACAAAAATAAGCCGTATCATTTTCGAAAGGTTTGGCAGTTGTTTTACTACTTCAGTAGGTTATCTTATACTCTTTAGTCTAAAACGACCTCTGAACAGTAAAGCACCTTAATTAAAGTAATACTTTACCCGTATGTATACGAAATACAAATCATAAAAATATAAGGAACGTATTTTCTTAATTGCAAGCATTCCCCGACGCCACCGAAATACAATACTCAACGATTATTTCGCTATTTAATTATAGGTAATGATTATACAATAGTCTGAATATTAGAGGTATAATAAGTTTGTTTTAGGTAGGTAAATTATCTGCTTGGTAACAAATTTGAGTTAATTAGTAAAAGTATAATAAATATTGAGGTACATTGGCATTCATATTTTTGTTTCTGAATTTAATAACACAAGAAATTAATAATACATAAGTTATATATTTTTTACATGTTCCAACATCTTTTAGCTAAGTTTTAGCATGTTTAAATTAATAGATTTTGAGATTCATAAATACACTAGTTAATAACCACGCCTATTTTTAGATTACAATGATTTCTATATCGTTTGTTTGAGAAATCATTAATTCATAAACTTACATACCCTATTTCACCCCCTAGCCTATGATCGTCTCTAGGGTACCATCGATCTGTATACTAAAATTCATCATAATTGACGGTTTAAACATGAAACAAATTCACTTTCAGATTTATAATGTTAGATACGTTCTTGAAAAAACTAGTACTTCTCGATTCGCTGACTAAACGAATTCTCTTCTTAAAGTCGCCATATCATATCATACGTGAATGACCGATGTAAATAATGATATATCATTTTGATTGATCGGAGATATAAAGCACTCTTATGTGTTTCACACACATAAGAGTGTATGTAGCGTGGACTGGCATTTATTTGTTATAGAAGCATTAGTAAAGTATGTAGAAAAATGTATAGTACCTATTAAAGCGTAGTACTATAACCGAAACTGCAAAATCTATTTTTGAAGCCCAATTCATACAAAACGAAATATTATATATAATATTATGTATAAAGATCTTTGATAAGATATTTGTATTTAATTTTTTATTATTCAATGGACAATCAAAATAGTTAGTGCCGTGCTAAAATGGCGATTACGATAGCCTAAAATCGTCAATAATAAAATAACAGTGTTGTGTCAGTATCACCTACGCTATAGCAGAGAACAGTATGTTGATAATTTGGTAGCAACCTATATAAGTATATACTTACACCTAGAAATATATTCCTAGAGGAGTCAAAGCCGGCGGCGTATATTCGGCAATTATTGACGTCGTTGCGATCCGCTATAATTCGACACGCGAACCGCGATATCGTGCTCTGCATCACCTTCGTATCACCAGTTTTGTCACCTGCAACCGTGTCCATAACCACGAAGTCTATTGGAGGTTCTGACGATCTGCCAATCTGGGGACAAATAACACAATTTTAGCATGGTTTAGTTCATAATATTAGGCAATGTGTGACAATATCATAGATAATTTGTGATAGCTGGGTCTTAGCATAGTGCTTTACTACTCTTAGTTATAGACCATATTGTTCATGAGTTCAAATATGGACGACACAATTACCATTCGAGTGTTTGTTTAAATGTCTATGTATGTATAATATAACAAGCGTACATGCTGATCGATGATAGAAACATGAGTACCCATCAGAAAAATAAAATTTAAAGTGTGACGATAGAGATGCTCAGTTAAAATAAATCTTGACCATAATCATAATTCCTCAGCAACAATCAGCAATGCACGGCCGGCGGGTGTGAAGGCTGCGTTACGTCAGTCGTTCCGCCGTTCGCCCGCGCCGCTCTAATTGTCAATAACAGAGTGAGACGGAAAGAGCCACGTCTCAAAGTTCCTAATGGTTCCTATCCTATGCACTGCACATCCACAAGATTGGCAGCAATTGGGAAGGCTAGTACTTCTATAGTTTAGCAAGTCAGACTTTGTAAAAAGTCGTTCTGCATGTGTACCTCACCCTCACCTATTGTAGCAGCATGCTTTGTGAGCTATCTCCCTTAAAGGGTGACAAATTACAGGATAAGAGGCATGATATCTTACTCCTCTGAAATGACAACGCATGATTAATTCCACAGACGTAACATGATAAAATGATGTCTGTAGTGCTGTTCATGTATATAGACAACGGTTACCACTGACCATCAGGTGGGCCATCAGCTTGTTTGCCATCCGAATTACATAAGAAATCAGATTAAACCATCGCGCCGAAATTATCAGGAATTAACCACGACAGTTTCCAAATGTTACTCTAGGTGACGGTGCCCACTTTCCATCACGAGACTATAATTTCAATTTAATTAAATAAACCGAGAAATGTGTAAAGCTGGTTTTGATTGAGGTGTGATATTTGTTGGGACTATCTTATTCGCTGTTACTGAGCACAGGATACGACAGGCGATTGCTTATATTTGCCTTTCTCGGAAATATTCTTTTATCGAATTCCTCAATCCGTGTTACTCCCGCGAGCAATGAATATTTGGCGCCTTGCGACTACACATTCCATTAGTTCACATTTATTCATTCCTACGCAAGATCTCCTTTTCTGGTTCTTTCTCTTTCTATAGGTATTATACTGTAGGAAAACGGATGGATATGATTTCGTATATTGGAATAAATAAAATGTATATATGAATAAACCCAATAGAAGACAAAATACTAATTCCGAAAGGTCTAAAAGAATTCAATATCCCCGTCAAAGAGTGAATAGTCCGTGGCCTAGTAGTTGACTCAAAAGGTTGTGAGTTGAAATCAGAATGACAAAAAACTCTGTGAATTTACTATACGACTACTGCCTTTCAAGTGAAGAAAACACCGATAACAAATTAAAAAAGACACGTGCACAAATATGACTAGCGAAATTTGGGTAGGACAAGTGTTACATTTATGATGTCAAATGCTTCTAATTATTCTATCTGGGGTACGGTATATCTAAATTATACTTGCCAATTTGCTCTATCTGTGAAATATTGAGTCTACGAAAAAGTCCACGTGAATTAAAATTTAATTAAATATTTTTATTTTTACCTGTAGTGTGTCATTTCCCGCATTTGTCTTAGAAAGATGATTTTAGAATACTGTTTATATTTTAAAATCAATTCAATCCCCGCTCTATTTAAAAATAAATTTTGGTTCATTCGCTAATCAGTAATGCTGTGGTAATCGCTAAAAAACTAAGAATGCAGATTGGCGTGATTGAAGCCGCATTGCTGTTGTTGGGTAACGTGACGCAGCCGCCGCCGCCGCCGCGCCGTCGCTTGCGTCACGCGCGCAACTTCGACGCAGCCCATGCATGCAGCGTCAACCAAATGCATACATTACAAGCCTCATTACTTACTTGTGAAACTACACCAGCTCCGATCGATTAGATGACCTTTATTCAAGGGTACATAAACATCTCATTATGAAAACAAGTGAACTAGATCTACTGTATTTACATGACTGACTAGTTGTAAACAACGCAAATTAATAGCATTTTTCGAGAAATAGTGGTAAACGTTGCTTCTGTTTACTAATTGTATTGACGCTGTCTAGCCGTACGTGTGAATGTGTTTTTTATTCCTAGCGTACAGCGCAAAAGACCGTTGAACGTTTATATGACTATTCAACTGTGAAATAGGGGTCAAACTAAACAAGTAAATATTCTTAACTGTAAGTACTCTTAAAATTTTTATTTAATATAAGATGCTAAGATATAGCAGCTACTTGTTTTACTATCTCAACTACACGTAATTTTGAGGACAAATTAACTACTTTATTCCTTTAATGTAGACCTACATGATTATTCGTTCTCATCTAACTCATTTTCTGTATTGTTTTTGTGTAAAACCAAGTTCATTGTATTTGGTAAAGTTAACATTGAATCTCACTATACTATTCGGTTAAAGTCGTGAAGAGATATAACTATCATTTGGTATAAAAGGGTGAATGAACTTCATATCATCACTTTAATGCGTCTTTTTAATTTATCTGATCCTGTGCATGCATAACTAACCCTGAAAACGTTTATTATGCGTACATTATTAGTAGACTCCGTAATATAATAATTACAGACAAGCTGGTGTCTCTTAACGTTCCCACAGAATTTACGTTTAGAAACTATTAAATTAAATGTACAAATCAAAAACATGTTGAAAAGCATCTAATATAATAAAAATTCACAGCATTTCAATTAAGTCATCCCACAATCAACGTACTTACTGCGCGTCTTGCTTTATGTCATCATCAATCAAAAACCTGTTACAAAATACCAGTTAGAACCATTGAGTTTTTTCTACGGTTGAAACCAGAGAATTGGGCCAGAAAGCGTGACGAGTGGAGGGTACGCAGATGTTGAAGATTATATTATCGCTTTGTGGCTGGCTTCCCGTTATATCTAAATTAGAACCTTTATAGCGTACCTAATCTAATCTTAAACCGCGTTTGGCATTAAGCAAAACAATCGGTAATTACTGCGCGTGTAAGAAGATAAGAACTTTACTAGTTTAGAGTGATTCTTACAAGTTATACACAATTTACTTGACCAAACCAAACCATTTGTATATCAATTTAATTCATATTTCACTTATTTTTAAGTATTGTTTTATATAATAATAGTACGGGAAGTTCATTCTATTAATAAAACCATGATATGCTGAGAATAGCCGTCGTAATATGTGGTTAATGTTATTGGAAATGTTGGTATTGTCCACGAATCGCTTGAGAGTTGCAGTTGCGGAGGATACAACTGGACTTATCTCAATAATGATGGAAATTATTGTCATTGCGTTATACAATCAAACCGCACATTACGATCAATTCTAAATGAACGTGTTTGAAACCAGTTTTTACTGTTATACCTAAGTATAGAACTACAAAAGTATAAAAAATAATGTTAACCGCAATGTCCATGGCATAATCAACATTTACACACAAATAAAAATACTATATGAGCCTGTTACTTCATATGCGTATAATATTTTTGTTTGTAAATTGATTCCAATAAAACAAATACAAAATTTTTAGAGTAGCTTTCCAAAATACATTATCATAGATAAAAAATCACACCCAAATCCGTTAAGCGGTTTCTATGATTAACCCACATAAATGTACAAACAGATATTTGTTTTAGATTTTATTAAATTGATAAGGTTCTCCAATAATAGTTTTTGTCTTATATCTTACGTACAGTAAGATATAAGACAAAAACTATTATCAGTAACGTTTTTTTTATATGCTTAGTAATTTAAGATATTTACAAATAACTGTATATTCGATACACTAATTACAAATTATTAAAATTCAGAGACCGTATCAGTAGATGCAAAAAGAAATAACATCTATATTTCATATCCTGGAACTAGAAGATCGGCGGCTCTGGGATGCAGATGAGTAAAGTTTCCAATGGGAAGCCACTCTACATGACAGCATCACAGAACATATTCACTTATAGTCCTGGGACTGATCACAAATGTACTCAGAGAAAAAAAAATGTTTCGGTGTAAACGTTTAAATGGTATTTATTGGTCATTCAACGGTCGCAAGTTGCACGCCTCGTTGGTCTAATACCTTTGCAGGTCTTGGTCTACTGAATCATAATATTTCACGGTAATGAATGAGTTACTAATACGCCTATAAATAGGTGTTACAAATAAAAAAATCCCAATCATTGACTCAATTTTCGAGTTAGACATTATTTAGCCCACACTTCAAAAAATAATTAACTCATTCAGTGAAATATCAGTTTAATAATATAATCGGTAGTAAACTTTAGTTTTTACAAATTATGGGTTTAGAATTTTAGTAAAGTTTCACTATTAATTATAACATCGCCAAAGTGTGTTTGTTTATTTGTTAGCTTTTCAGGTCATGATATTTAGCATATACGTAGTATTTAAAATGGAGGAGTATAGAATTATATACTAGTCAGTTATGGTCAGGCTGTCGAAATCGCCAGCAGGTACATTATGGTAGGTAATATTTATTATGAAACCGACTTGTACATATTTACAATGTAAGATGAATGTATGATAGCTCCGATATATTTAGATTAAAATGATTAATCGACAGTTTAAATGACACATACTTGAGTGTTGATTGCGATGAATCATAACTGAATGTCATGGATTCTTCAAGCGGAAGTACCAGTTAGATGGTTCCGAGAACCCTTACCTACTCGAGATTAATACCATATGAACATACATACATGAAAAATTAAAGTGATAGTTATCATATGAGCAATAATGTCAACACTGATATCGGCGTGTTATACTTGGTAGCTATAAACGAAACACAAAATAACAAAAAAAAATGTTATATTAAAAAGGATATTTTTATCTATTTCTTCTTTGAAAAACTACTACTTCAACTTTTTTAAAAAATCTAAGATTTTAATGACCTCGGAGGATTAGCGGTTTAACATACTTCCGATACTTCACCTTCTGAAGGTATCCGGTATCCGATGCACACTTAATTTAAAAAAATGTAATAAATGTATGACCAATACACACAGTCATCTTTTTGTATGTAGGTCATGTTTGTTAGTCTGGGTATTATTCTTTGTATATTTACATATGTACCTATTCATGAAAAGTTTTTAAATATGTTTATCAATAGTCTAGTATCCATGGTATTGTATTATACAAGCTGGTTAGTTTAGATCTTTATAACGCTATGTGAGCTGTCAACAATCTAAATTAATTTTATTTATTAGCGTCTATACTGGGGATCAGTCTTATAATCGTTTTATTTTTATTTGTAAATATCATAAATAATTAATAAATAAATAAAATATAAATAAAAATTAATAATAAAAAAAAAATAAAAAATTAATAAAAAAAATTTAAAAAAATAAACTCTCTAATATGCCACATCTAGTACATGATGATCTGATACATCTGTGTACATGTGAACCCAGTACCGCTGAGGCCATCTATGCGCGGTAAGCAACCAATAAATGTTATCATTTATGCGGGTAGTTACTGCTTAGACTTTGTTACTGCACCGTCCGCATTATATATGTACACCTTCTTTTGTATTTCCACTAATATTTAATTTTGTATAAGTTTATGCTTTTAGTTCTCATGTTAAGTGAATTATTTGTAATTCTTAATGAGAATAAATATCTAAAACCTAAACCTAATCAGTGGACGAAGATGACATACTGCGGCGACCCCAAACATTGGGATAAAGGTAAGACAATGATGATGAATTTGCGTCTATAGTATAAGTAGGTATAACCGGTTCTAATACTAGAGATACAAGGGTAAATAAAGTGCTATATACAGTGGAAAACCACAGGTGTCAGTTAACAAGTCGAGGTGGTTGGCGGAGCGCGAAAGCCATTGGACCCGCCACTGCAAGGCAATTTCCTTGCACTCGATACTCTATCATCACGCTCGGATTTCTGCGCAATCTAATATAGGAACGAGGAAACACGTTAAAACTAAATAATTTAATAAGGCTACGTACAATAATTTGTACAGTTCTTGTTTGTTCTGTAGTGTACAGAAATAGTCGTTGTGGTACACAGAGTTGCGGTCAGCGAACCATACTCTACTCATACAATAGTAATAATGAATTGTTTTATTTAAAACAATTCATTATTACTATTTGTACTAGTCATTTGACTAACATGTAATTGTACTTAACATTTTGTATCCAGAGTAATAATTATTTATGCCTCAATATGCAATTATGTATGCAATGTCATTGAAGAGTCAGAACTGAATTTCTTGCCAGTTCTTGACTTGAAACTGTATTTAGATTTGAAATATCATAACGACTATCCCATTCTGAAACACAAGATGGAAGAAGAATTTTATATTTTTTACTAACATAGGTTAATTGTTAGGAACAAAATGTACTATATATTGTTGTCTGATGTGAAAAAATTATAAAATTAGATATACGTTTAATGATTCATAAGTTTTACAATAGTGTACAAACTGACGACAGACCTGGTGGTAAAATGCAACCTTCGCCTATATAAGTACATGAACGGCACTATAGACAGCGTCATCATACGACGGGTGGAACATTTGTAACCTTTTATTATTCGTGTTTTTTTTTTGCAATAGATAGAATCTACTCACGTGTAATTATGACTCTAATATTGTTTTAAATAATAATTTTAGTCTTTTTATGGACCAAAACATATTTAATTTACCTTCACCGCTTTATCTGTTTGATAATAAATCAAATATTACACGTTACAGTGTACTACGGTAAATAGTCAACTGCGTAAATCTCTTTTCTTTATCGTCACAAGTCGGTATTTGAGTTTTCGGAAACAACGACATACGTAACTAAAGCAAAAACGGTAATGTTCAGTGAAGCCGACATTCAATATCCTTTTACAGCTGTATTTGTTACAAATACTTTGGCCTGACTGGCGCCGTTTACCTGGTAAACAATATCTATTTATCTGCTTCCTGCTATTTAGAATGCTACAAAAAAAAAACAAACAGACTAGAGGTAAATAGCGTCATTATTGAAAGGACTGAATTCTCAACCATTTTTCGGTACATAACGGTATCATTCTTTTTGCATGCAAAGATGGATTACCAATTTACGAAGAACTCTCACGATCCACCTCCTTCGTGTTTATGTACAATTTGGACGGAGTATAATAGATTTTGAAAGGTCTTTGTTCACTGGCTTTTATGTAATGTGAAAAGCCGGCTAATATTTACGAAGCGTTATATCTTTATGCACGCATTATATAAGACACGAGAATAGCATTACACAGTGATGGTCAATTTAAAAAAAAATCTTCAATATCATCTGACAGTCACGGAAAAACGTCTTTATAAGATGATAAGGTATCAGATGAACCATATGCTTGATTTCCACCGTCGTAGTTATAAAATAAACCTCACCATCTAACTGAGGGGTATGTTAAACTGCTGCAGACTGTATGGAGTTGCCATAAATCCTAATGTACGTCACCTATCTACTTCTACTTCAAATAAAGCTACATCTATAATTTTGATTCTGTGTTTCTTCTCTTTACAAAGTCATTATCAGAATATAAATGTATAATGCGAGGCCCAAAAATTCTACAGGGTATTGTAATTTAGGTAGTAGGCGTGATGTAGGCGAAACCACTAGACAGGCAAATATCTGTCGAATGAATTCAATATACATAATCAAGGGACATAAATACACCACGAACTTTGAATATATTTACAAAACATATGTTCTAAATTCACGGTCATGTTCATATAGTAACATAACAACCATTATGTAATATTAGGTAATTTATTAACTTAGTCCAAGGTTATGTCGCTACTATGAAGTTTAAATGCATAATAGTTACAACATTACTGTTCGAGTTCTCGAAAATGAATTCATTGCATCTACATGTATACACGGAAAGAACGTTCGGTAATCGTTTATGAGTTGATTCTCTCTATCTACGCCATAAAAAGATGCCAAAATATAGTTAAATATTTAGTTAAAATCGTATAATATCAATTAAAATCCTAAAAATGCAGTACAAATTTCTCCGTTATATTAAAACCAAACCATAGTTCTCTTCCGAAATATATACGTCACTCATATCAATAGCCTGTTAATTTAGTTTCCAATATCAAGTATCGAAAATGAATTGAGTGCACTATATTATAAGCAAATTTGTACTCTAAAATTATGGCATTAAAATTTAATTTTCAATGTGGCTCAATGTGTGGCTGGCAATGTAAGGAAATTGAGCCCGGAGTCCCATGTCATCTACTGTCAATATCGCTTCCCTGGCGGGAGCACGTTTTACAACATGATATGAAAGTCGCGTAGAGAATTGAAAAGGCCGACGTAGGCGGACACGACGCCAACTGTATTATAATATAATGTTGCTATTCTACAAGTAATGGTTTTGTTGTTGTTATATAAAATAAAGTAGGACAACACTAAATACACTTGTATTCGCATCATGTCTTCAAAAAGAGTCAGTATTAAATTTGTTGGCATTTTTACGTTATATCTATGTCACAATTCGACAGATATCGAGAATTCTTTTTTGCAATTGAAAGGAAATTATATATATTTGAAATCCAGAGACTTTGGTCTCTGAATTAAAGCAAAGAGAAAGATACTTCCTTTTTAAGTTTTTTTGTACGTATGACAGTCAATTAGAATGTAGGTTCTTCAAGATTAAAGCAAACTAAAGTAGGCTTTTATCATGCAATATAATTTTCAATTTAATATCTGGAATGATTTCGCGCACTGTAAAATGTCTATAATTACATGCTTCGTTTCGTTCAGCTATTATGCTGTTAAAATGTATAATAATTTAAATAAAATGTACTTTGATTTAAATATGCATCATGTATCTAATAGTTATCCAACACTAAAATTACTCACTCACTTCGAACCATAATTTCTAAGATTAGTGCGTTCAACCAACCTATATATTAGTAGGATTAATATATATAAAACTATAAACATAAGGTTTAAAATTAATAAGTAATTAAAATACATACTCAAATACATAATAAACAGCTGGCTTGAATAAAATATACGGATATAAAAAAATATGAGTAAAACTATTGCAATATATTTTATGTCTATCAATTTCTAACACATAACGACTTTACATTTTTATACTCATTGTTAACAATAACATTGTTATCATTGTCACGTAACAACAATTCAATTAAGATTTCGATTCATGTCATGATATCATCATGTATTTTAGACGTAAATAAAAAAAATATAGACTCGCATTTATATTCTGTCACAGTACGTAAGCATTGCAGCGCATGCAATGCTTTAAATTAGGTACAAATAGCACTCTAGGTTTACAATAATAAGGTACATATTATTTTATATATATTTAACATGATTTTTGTATTTTTTTTATTTTAATTGTTAGAGAATTAGCCAATATATTTCACAACACAACAAATTATACACAGAAAACATACAGCCGTATAGTCTTTTTAAAAGTCAGTCTTTAAAAACAATAGTTTAGAATAAATAAATTGAAAGTATAATAATAGAAAAGAAAAATGATGAGTATGATGAAAAGGTAAGCCAAGTATAAACTATTATTAAAAAATTATCGCAAGAAACCTTATATGTCCTGATAATCTTTATTAGTTTTATATTGAGACAACTATCGGAGAAACATAAATTAAAAACGAACAATAAGTATACATTTCGTCACCGATATGACTGGGAAAAGCCGAAAAAAAATGACAACAAACTCCGTATCACTGTAACTGATAATGTATTCTTCTTTTGGAATGACACTGGTATAACCGTGTCGATTAGATAACTACTTATTGCCCATACCTATAATGGGAACACTTTTATATTTCAACTTGGTTAAAAACAGTTATATGTATAAATGGAACCGCAAACAACGCTTACGGCACGCCAGAACGTAAGTTATATACCTTGCCTATATACATGCACAACACTACGAATAAAACATCATGCGATGGCCGTGATACCTACGTCTTAAGAGTTGCTATTTCAGAGGAGTAAGATATTATGCCTTCACACTCTTTAATTTCACTGCCATTATGCACCTTTCAATCAAAGCCCAACTAAGAAAGCAAGTTGCTTGGCGACTGAAAGGTGCACACGAATATGACTTTCTACAGTCTACCTCTGATACCTAATATAAACATTAAGCTCTAATACAATTATGTTAATTCAGAATTCATATAGACGCCAATAGATATATTAAACTCTTTTAATTCTTTTCTTCCGAGTTATATGCACATTTTTTTAAACAGTGTAACAGCTGTGGTTATGTTTTTTTACGGAAAGTTTCCCGATATTATGAAATTCCTAAGGAAACAGGAAATAAGCGGTCACTCGGGTAAAGCCAGCGCAGCGCACTTATACAACTTTGACTAATTTGTCAAATCAAGATGGAGTACTGAGGTGTAACCCAAATTTGAAACTAACTGCGATTATTACCCACTTGATTGAGCATCAACCGGAAACAATTTGGGAAACTTTGATCTTCCCTGATTTATTATTACTGGTATGTTAATTGCTGTTGATGCTATGTCGTTGCTTGCTTTAATCAATATACAACAATGAAAACCGCATAAATTTACTTCATGTTTTTCGGCCCAGCAATTGTTATGTCATATGGATAGACGCACGTCAGAAAATATTAGAATCTGGATAAGATTAGGATCTAATGCAATACAAAATAGATCTAGTAGACATATTTACGCAACAAGACTTCTTCAACCAATATAGAACCGAGAAAATAGAATAGTCTGTTGAAAATTCTACAATACATTTTATGCACTGGCTAGCAATCCCTTTCGACTTGGTACGAATATAATTATTGTATGAATTTCTAATTGTTTTTTAAAGAAAGTACAAACAATATTTGGTACTCATAATTATTATATTCTGTAGATAAAGAATTTAAAATTATAGAATTTCATTAAATTATAGACTAATAACTTAATGAAACTTAGATATTAGTTTGATACTGGTATTTACATGACACAAAGACATAAAATAACGTAGGATATTTGTTAATTTATTGTTCATACATTATGATGGGGAAATGCAAATGATAATACCCAGATGAAATCACTTGAAAGTGGAAAAAACCTAAAGAAAACAGTGCTTGGGTTTGGCTTCGAATAGTTATGTACAAATTTCCTCCAATGTTTTAAAATATACGATGAAAATCTTGTACTTCATTCAAAATAATTCGAATGACCTCTGTAAGACAATTTACGCGTATGACATTGAATTGTCACAAAACAACATACGAATTACCTCGATATTGTAAGTTAATCACAGTATTCTCAGCGCAGCCGCTATTTCCATTAAGAAGTATATGTTCCCACGTGTTCAATAACGTTACATGCAGTTAGAAAAACCCACACACTACCGCGTAACGTGAGGTCGTAGATAGGCATGTATGATTCTTACAATATGGTTGATTGTTTATTATTATCCAAATACCTACATGTGACACTGCGTATGGTCATGACAAGGCGCCTAACCCCGATTTAACGCAGCGGTTTCCAAACAATAGCCATACAAGATGGCTAATGGTGGACAATAGCAGAAACCTGGATATTTTTAACAAAAAATATACCTGTAGGTATCAAAAACAGACTATTTGACGCGTGCGTGTATGAAGATGACCCCGTTTAAAGGATTGCGGCGCTAAATGGCATCGTGAATTCATCGTACCACTTCGTTCCTTGTGGAGAAAATGACCTAGTACTCGCTTGTTTTTTTTTTACATAACTGGAAGTTAACGGCCCACCCTCGCGTATACACAGAAGCAGCACCACCGGCATCACGTTATCTTCCGTGAGGACTAAGTTATTCACTTCGTACCATGTAATCTCAAGCATGCTGCTTAACTATATACAATGCCTCCCTCTGGCTATTGCTGGAGGTTTATCACGATTATTGGACTAAATTTATTATATTAGATCTATGTATTTAATGTCATTAACTCTTTGCATATGGAGTGCTCAAGTGTCGGCGAGTGTGAATTGTGTCAAAAGGAGGTCAAATGCATCGCTCTAACGGTCCTGCTATAATAGGCGACGTGCCGTGAATATATTAAGTATAGTGTTTTATTTAAACACATCATCTTGTTATCATAAACAAACCGTAATAGGTACTCTTGTTAAATGTGATCACATTGTTATATATCAGTAGTTAACATAAAATTTCATAATAGATCTTTACAATATTAAAATTTTGTATACAATTTAATAAGTATTTTTAATTATATTTATCAAATTTTGTTATTATATTACATGACGTTAATAAATAAAATAGCTTCTCTAACGCTAAATAATTCCAATTTATTGCAGCTTTATAATCCTGTTAATAGCACAAAAATGATAATTAATAAGAACGTCTGCCGGTTCTAATCTACTCTGGAGTTTAATTTCGATTTCAATTCAATCCATTTTTCTTCTGTCCCTTTGAAACATAGAAACTAAACCGAATTAATCGATAAAAATGCCAGTTAGTTCTTTCATTGAACGCGAAAGTAACTTGTATCGTATATAATTCAATAATGGAACAATCCAATGTCATTGGACATGAATTAGTTTTCAGAGTAGATAAATTGGATTGTCCTTCTTTTTTTCAAGATATTATCTTCATTTTAAAGAAAGTGATTCAAGATACATAGTAATAGTTAATATTTGTTTGTAGAATGTTTTATATTTGAAAATTAAATCTTATTTTTATGAAACAAAATCTTATGTAAAATTTGGTAGGTGAAACGTGAATACATATTATTAGTAACATACTCGTATAATGTTAGTTTGGACAACCGGTATCAGAACCGTTACTTTGAGTATGATTATTCCTAATATTATTTTTTACTCAGCTACCAAAAAAAGGAGGTTAATGTTTTGTCGGTATACGATGCGTACAATCTTTTAGTAAACCTAAATATAACCTAAACGTTTTGATACTTATTATTGCGTTTGCCATAAGCCAACATTTAATATTAATAGAGTTACATACAGAATACTTTGTCTGCGTGTAGTTGTCATTAGCAAAAAAAAATTATATTTTTGTTAATATTTACGACGTTTTTATAGTTATTCTGTTAATGGGGTAGAGATTAATCCAACGAATCATATATTTATAAGTATAATTAGAAAATCATGGGATCTTACCAAGTTTTATTTTTGCTGAGTTACGGGTAAACTGATCCCGTGATCATGGCCGTTGAAACACTGCCGAAATATCGGGAACTCAACAAAAATAAAACGTGATAAGATCCCTTGATTAACTAATTATACTTATAGACCGCGTCAAAATTAAAACAGAATCATATATTGTTAGAGATCAATCCAACAAGTCGTATATTTTGAAATCAATTCCATCTTTCTTGAGCTATAGAATGTGAAACTAACACAATATTTTTTTGTTTATATTGATTAGAATGAAGTAAATACAAAATTGATAACATTTTGGTGTAGACTGTTTTTCGTACATGTTATAAGTTAAAAATAAATAGACAAAGTATCGCTGATGTAGGTAATTGTACTGTTAAAAAAATAACAACCGACAATGTCATAACTTTGTGTATCCCCCGGGTAAAATAAGATACCTTTATTTTATCTTTCCTTTTCGGAACAATGGCTCTTCTGTCATTTCTATATTTTGCTAAATTACCATAAATATACTGTTTTTTTACCTAATTAAGATATAACAAATACATATTTTCAAATATATTTTGAAAATATGTATTTAAATCCAAATAATTATGTTCTCCCAGTACAAAAATACAACTAATCTATAGTTGTATTTTTGTATATCATTTATAATAACTTTTTACATTTTCATATTATTATTTTATATTGATTATACATACATGCACAACTCAGATCCAAATCTTATTTCGACATAAGCCCCCACAAATTGAGACTAGATCAATAAGAACAAGTTGCTCCAACTAAACAACTAAACTCCGCACGTGGCAATTTATCAGTAGATACTGATGACAGATTGGCAGACCGTTCGGTTACTTAATGGCATAGACGTTTTAAAATTATAAATGTCAATGTTAACTTTGACAGAGCAGAATTGAAATATGTAACACTTTCATTTATGTAACACAATTGTAAAACGAATTTAATCGCTATGTAAAGTTGTTTTTAATAAATTCAATTACACTAATGTTCATATTAATTGTTTTTCTTTTATATAAATAAAATGTCAAACCCCCCAACATCGACATATGTGCTTTCTTATTATAATATCATATAAATAAGAAAGCACATGTGACGGAAGTAGGGAAAATACACCAACACAATAAACTATTCTCTCTACGTAAGAAGAAATTATACATATCTTTACCAAACTGGACATTTATTTTCAAACAATTCTAATATGCTGTTGTTCGTAGCTGATCTTTGCAGTTTCAGAATGCCTCAAAACTCGCGGAGAGACTTATGGAGAGGCTGAAGGTCGATTCTTGCCTGACGGTATCAACTATAGTCTAAAGGCACTCGCTTAATGAAGGGATTAATTTAAAGTTTTTGTGTTCTGTAGACAAGTACCTACTTGTATGGAGACCCTCTCTCTTATTAAAAAGGTGCATTGTTAACAATGCATCATGTCAAGTCGATCTTCACATGGCCTTCTATGGTTACAATCATGGTTAATTCCTGATTAACAAAAATGAGCCAGTCTAATTTGATACTCATTCTAACATCTTCAACGTTTTGCGTTTCCATAAGCATAACGTACAACTCCATAAGCATTCACCAAAAAAACTTTCATTCTAACCTTGACGCGTGCAGGATCCAGTAGCTCCAGTAGGATCCAGTGTATAAATACACATTTTAAAACAATAAAAGTAATCAAAACCTCTCATCGGCAACACGGCGAGCGAATACAATCCAATCACAATAATATAAAGATAAAGTTAAGAACGACTTTCCGCCGGTAATAATAAATCGCGGAGAGAATTCAAATTGTACGAGGACGGAAGCGGTCGTAATTTTATGACCGTTCGATTGTATTGGCAGTAATAGGACCCCGTATAATATACATACAAAGAGAGACATATTTATTTACGCACGATAGGCAATACTGTCGCCAAACGGAAGTTTAATGCAAGTGTAATTTGATTAAAATAATAATTGTAAATAGAGGATCTCAGAATGAGAGCGAAAAATATTTTTATTTTACTTGACGATAGTGAATTTTTCACGGTTACAACTACAATCATAGACTCAACACAAGTGTCCGTAATAGACTTCCATTATGAAATATATTTTGATTTGATTTTACTATTTCAGCACTGCAGATTATAATGTAATTAAAAAATCAGTAGGTATGATAAATATTGTAAGTAAAGAAACCTATTACAGAGAAGAAAATATTTTATATTTGTTCCTACAAATTGCATTTGGTGAAAGGCATTATGAAAGGACTCAATACATGCATATACATAAGTAGGCCCAGTTAAAACATAACCTTATATTACAGTATATAGCTAATGCAGTTCACTTTAAACGAATAAATCTTTAATGGGAACGGTAATGCATTCAATGAGATTAACAAAGATCTCAATCGTCTAGACATAAAATAATAACCCTCCGAGACCTCCAAGATCCCGTCTCCATACAACTCGCGACGTCCGATGAACCGTCTCGTCGCTACCAAACCCTCCTTCCCCCCAACCCTACACACTTTACCCGATCCTCACAACCCCGAGGACATTTAAAGTAACTAGAGACTCCAAAATATACATTTACTGAAGTGTTAAAACGTTTAGAAGGTTCTAGAATATTTTCAACCAACTTCGATAAGGAGATTTTCTATTTGACTTTTTATTAGAAGGACGACAATAGCCAACCGATTCCTTTTTTAAATTTAAGAGATTGATGATGCAATAAAGAAATACGTTTTTAGTCATTTTAAACTATTAAGGGTGTCATCTGAGGAGTCCACCTAGAGACACTATTCTTTGATACAAAACCTTTCTCTAAAATATGTAGGTATATTTTATTTTTACATAGATAGGAAATTTGTGTTCACGAATATTTTTTTCATTACAAATCTGTAAGGAAATATAACAATTATAAGCAAAAATTAACCACTGATTTCCGGGTATAAGCAGCAAGATGAGTAAGATATTAAAAAACCCTACAAATATTTCCGTAGAAATTTATTCAAACGGGTGAGACCGCGGCCAACAGCTACTGTGCAACTAATAAATAAGTTTGTAGAGATTTTCTAGTAACAACCGATTCTTTGAGGTGGAAACTGAATACTTCATTAAAAGATAAAAGGGAAAGTGTCGGTACTTTGGTGTAATAATACAAGTTTTGCCCTTTAAGTAATAAAGTAACTGAAGCTTTCAATCGATGAAAGACAAAGGACTGTATTTAGAACAATAGTTATTATTAATAGATTACAATATACTATATTTTGTTATATTTGTAGACACAAAAATGAGAGTCGATTAAATATCTAACAGCAAAACTCCGTGATTACCACTTTCTACAGGGTAGGTCTTAGGCCTGGTCTTATGTCAACCTTCATTAATACTTAGTACCTATACTTCAAATAAATATTTAATAAAAAAAAAGTATATATATTATTGTTAGGGGAGGATTATTCTTGTTTATGAATGCTATAATACATATAATCGTACTCCAGCTTGAACAAAATTCTGCTTTGTTTTGAGCCGCTTACTAAAACGGACACAGCACATGTGGTACAGTATACAGTTTTGAGGGATTTTTAAGAGGGAAATAAATGTACCTACGTTAAGAATTTTCCCTCATCTGCCTGCCTGCCTTACATGAAACATCACATGATTACTCTTAAGCGACCACGTGTTTTCTCTGTTCAGTGATAAACTTTTATGACCTATGACTAATTTTAAAATCAATTATGTTCGAAATAAATTGGCGTAAAGTAAACGAGGTATGAAAATAAAGTAACACTTTTAAAAATATATTATTAAAAAATTAAGTGGATAATTCCTACGAGTTATAACAGTATTCATCTTGTATAATTCCACAATTTAATATTTTCTTCATTGGATAGATAGGAAAATAATATTACTAGTAGGCACTTATCCCTGACCCCTTACTTACACCTTACACTTATTTTTTGCAATTTATATAGTATACCTTAAAAACAGTACAAAATAAATTGCAATAAACATATACACTAGTTTGACAAAATGAGATAATGTAAAAATAGTAATCACTCGGCGCTCCGAGTAGAATTTCAATTCTGTAATAGAGTTAATGCATTTTCAAAGCTTCGCAAGGCATACTTTCACCAGTAAAAGCATGTTTACTGGACGGCGGCCAGGGACGCGAATTTAATACGACATTTTACTAGAGCACTAACACAGCTCGTTCAATACTGTAGGGAATAGGCATTTTAATTTTATTTATAACACATTATTTTACCGACACAGAAATTATGTAATATGATACCATCCTAATATTTGTTTATAATTACGTGCATGTGTATTAATCTGCCATTTTTCTATTTGTTTATATATATTTACTAATATAATTTAGTGCAGTTTGACTGTCAGTAGTCTAAATCTACATAATTTTTAACTTGATGGTGCATTTGCTACACCATTCAATATTATTGTAGACGTTATAGTGATACATAATATAGTATATGAGCTGTCTGAGATTTTCGCCAGACAAATAAATACTCCATTCAGTGAATACAATTTACTTTTCTACGTGACAGATTGCTAAACCGCTGACGTACGTTGTGTTTATTTCGGGATAAAAAATAGTAGACTACGGCCTACGTTTCGAATCCTAATAAAAATGTAAATGAAGTGAAATTGTATCTGAATTCTCGACTAACTTCAAAAGTGAAGATGTTCCTAATTCAACTATATATTTTTGCAGAGAGCAGTATATCTTTAGTTAAAATCGGTGAACATCTACGAACATCGCCTTCTAAAGTTCATAATGATTTGTGTCCACATAAAAATCAGTATGAACTTCAGAAAAGAAAATTGTTTTATGATTTAAATTATATTATATTTGCGTTTATTAATATAAACAAAACTGTTGGCTATTAATGTGAAATGCTAAGATAGGTATCTACGTATTATGCTAGATTACCACAATTATGAATTTTGGGTAAGTTCTAGAAACTAAATACTATCACTGAATTTACCAAGCGTAGCGCTAAGAACCATCGTGATATCACCATAATAAGCACAGTATTCTGACTGCTTTCACATCATTTCATTCTTCAGTTGTGCCCCGTCAGTGTAAAATATTAACACAAGCGGAATTACCATTCTATGATCTATAATAGACTAAACCCTGTTTAACTCAATGCGTTCATTTATATATATGGTCATGTCGTATATAATAGAATGATACGTGGGACTGGATAACCAGTTTTGCTACACGCATTGAAGGCTAAGATAAACGAGCGAAAGCAGAGATTAGCTGAGTGGTATACTCTTGCTTTCAATAGGCAAAAAATCTATAGCTACAAACCTAAATAGCGAAATTAAATGTTCTTAGTCTAGTTTCTTAATAGACCGAGGTAGAAAAACATCGACATGATTAATGATATCTAATTATAATGTTCACTTTCGGGAGAGTTCCGTAATATGCCTCATTTCATACTTCGTCTCTGAAATTAAATGAAATGGTATTTGTGAACTTTTTATCTATACCACATGTAGTAATACTTTATTGCAAATAATGCTTCAGTTATTTTTCTTAGTGCATTATACACTCCCCCTTCCTCATAAAGACGTCAAATAGATAAACATATGTTAGCTAAGTGTTTTGTTTTGTATGAACTGTTTCTTACATCTTATGCGGTATACTCGTGAACGGGTGCTGTTGTGGGGACTGATCTGTCCGGGTTACGGCCACTGAATAATTCCTTTCGTTCACAAAAATGCAATAAAATATGCTGGTGGGCACTACATTCCCTAATTGAATTTAAACTGTATTTTTGTAATTATGTAGAAGCTCGTTTGAAAAGAACAAGAGATGAGTTTCTTGTTAGTTCTTCTTAGCTCAAAAACACACTCCGAGCTAACGGTAGAATTGACTAATCAACTGTTAGTAAGAGACCTACATAAATAAAACCATTTTGATTTGATTTAATATTAAAGGAAGTTACAAAACACTCAAATAGATTAAATGGTTTTAATTATAGTGAATTAAGGTTTAGTTTATCGTAGATAACCTAATAACTCGAATCGGAATATAAATGACGGGTCCCCATTATCTATATTTATCAATATTCTGTCGATTAATTATGTTATTGAACTAGGTAGACAAACACTATACAATGTTGTAAGAAGTCCGTCCAACAGAAACCCTTCTTTTTTTGAAGTCGGTTATAAACTTTATCCGCCCATCGTCAAAGTGACAGATTCAAAAAGGGGGCTATGTTTAGCAAGAAAAAATTGATTGGACATGATTGTTGGCGGTTCATTGCAAATCAAATCCTTGTCGTCAGGCCGGTGGTATCGATTCCGGCGGGTGTTGCGCAGCGGTCGGCCCGGCGACGTCCTTGGCCCGACCACGCCGTCTCATGCTGTCCCACCCCACCCTGACGTGACGTCACGGCCCACCCTCATTGACATGTGGAGCGGGTCATCCGTGACGTCGTATATCGCCTCGTTAACCTCGCGACGGGAGATGCAATGTTTTCATTTCTGGTATAATAAATACGTAATTGCAACAAACTATTTACGCTTTGTTGTCAATATAGTTGTAAATATCATAACAATTTTAAACCCTAGAATGATACGTATAAAACTGAAAAATACTAGTAGATATACTTTGTTTCAGAAAATACAAAGCTACAACTAAAACGGTCAAAATTTATATGGAATCAGCACGGGAATAAATAAATTATTTACTTTTGAGAAGTTGTCGCATAGCAATTATCTACATATAAAAAAATATTGAATTGAGAACCTGCATCATTTGTTTTTGGTTATTTTTCCAATGACAATAAATAATAAATAGTAATCGAAGAATAAGAAATGTTTATTGAAGAAAAGTAATTAGATCTGTGTATAAGCAGATAGATATACAAATATTTACTGTTTAAGAAAATGAGTGCCTGACTTAATGCTGTAGAAATATACACCATATGAACCACAGTTACTAGCGCTGGTATTCTGCCAGACCTCTTATGTCACGTACTAATCCGGATGAATCCGTGATATTTACAATTTAAGAGAAATAAGTAAAAAATATGCACAACTGGTCTAAAATTGTTTCCATATTTAGACAGCGTTCCTTGAGGAATACCGTGCAGTTCCGAGAATACAAATAATATAATCACAGGATTTCCGGAAGTCTATATTTCATCGTCATTTTTGTGACAAACTAGCGACGCGAACCGGCTTCGCGCTAGTAAAATAATTAAGATATCGTGGACTTTTTAAATAAAATGCTGCCCACATTGCTGGCTGATCATGTAGATTTCTGTAGGTAAGAAAATTTAAATATGTTAAGTAGATTTGCTTTTTATAGTTAAAATTAACTTTTATTACCAATCTCCTGGGTGTCACATGATATCCATAGTGTTGTTCATGTATATAGGCAATGATTACTGCTTATCATAAAATTGGGCTGTCGGTTTTTTGTCATACCGATTAAGAAATCCATTACAGAATTCATATATTTCCTTATAATATTAATTTAGATATTATTATCACTTTTGTCCTGGTCTACTAAACAGATCAACTAATTAGCTAATGTTATATTCAGTGAGTCACTCACACATCTCATTAATTATTTATTTATTAAAGCACAGCGTACGCCACGCCTGTACGAACATGTTTGGTACACGGATTTACCTTTCCTGGAGCATAACTTATACGAAAATTCGACAACCTTCGTACATTTAGGTATCTTGTGACCAAAATATTGTAATATGTGGATTTCCCATAATATGACAAGAAAATTTACCTATTTCAACCGATTGCCCAAAGAAAGCATTTCTCAATTCAACGGAATATTTTCTTTTGCGATATATATATTATTGCTAAATTTATTCATTCTCGAGTCCCATATAAAGTTGTTGGATTTTGTGGGACAAAATATACCTGTTTATTATCTTACGACTACTACTATATTGCAACTTCATATTTAAAGCTTGCAAATAAATTTACTGTTATTATTTTATAATCTTAAGAATTCTAGTTAAAATTTTTTATGGGACTGAAGTGACAGCCCACTTGATGCTAAATGGTAGCCATCGCATATACATACATAGCAACTGTTGTGAATACCATTATTAGTCTTTGACAAATTCTGAAATAATTATTATTGTTGTCAGTAAAATAATCAAATATCATTATATAATGTAATTTGTGTTATAGCTGATTCTATCTGTACGTTATCACTATCTACCATGAAATAAGTGAACCATTTAAAATTGTTAAAACATCTCAGTTATCCACCACTCGAGATGCAGCCAATTGTACAATGACTTCAAAGGCACTCCTTTTAGCTCCAATGACGTTTAATTGAATCCTTCTATTTGATGCCACTGCCAGTATAGATGTAATAGAGCACGGCTTTTGAGACATTCTGTACTGCAGTATGCTACAAATTACGCTGTACTGATTTGTTGTTTCCGCTTGACAGTGAGTCTTTAGGTTGTAGAACGTACCATAATAAAGATATCGATCTCCCGTACTTCTATCTTAAAAACAGAATAGTTTGAAGTAAAGCTTGTATTATACATACAGCGGAATTATAGATCCATCTCTTTTTAGAGTCGTATGAAAAAGGTTACGAAAATCCGAAATTACTAATTTTTTATCTATTCATATCGAATTATGCACATATATCTACCATTATTTATATTATCTATAATCAATAAAATAGAAAGGTTTTCAAGTTAATTGATGTTTTGTCTAACTGTCCTTCGTTTTTATTATATACAAGGAACAATGGACCGAGATAGTCCATTCTTAAACGAAGAAACCAATTTTAAATTCTAATAGCACTTTATGCAAAATGCAGTAATCTAGGTCAACTATACACTCTCGTAGAGAGTATGAACACATTTGTTTGAAACAATAGCCAACTTACATGGTTTAATAAATATTAATTCTACTTTATATCATTCCGTCCTAACAAATATTAAGATTTTGTAAATAACTATAAGTACTTTGATCAAAAAATAATATCCGATTTAGTATAAAAAGTATTGATTGAGAAAAATAGTATAAAATTCATTCTAAATTGACAAAATACTTTTATCCATCTTCATCGTCTTCGTTTTTGAAATCAGTTGAAAAATACTAATAATAAAGAATCTATTCTTAATAATTTCATACAAGGGATGTAAATGACTTTTATAATGTTCAAAATAACATGCACTATCGGCAGCATTCTGCCGCGTGTGCATTCATTATCTCTATGAAATTAGATAATTCTACTATTGTATTGTCATTAACATAATCATATATATTTTATGTTAACATTGTGGCCGGTCAGTGGGTCGTTAGCCGGCGAGGGCTAGGGCGGAGGCGTGGACCATTCATCAAAGTAAGATGCGCTATACATACAATGTATACCTACTAGAGCCCATATATTTAAATACCGGCCCAGATCTTAAGGTCAATAGCCGTCGAGGCCATAGCAGTTATAATTGAATACTGGATATATTAAAATTGAACAATAAATTTCAAGTATCTGCTATGTCAGTTATATACCTATTTTGTGGTACTGAGTAATTTATGTTTATAGTATTAAAGAACAAAGAAAAGGTAACCACACTGATATTATAATTTCGAAAGTGTGTTTATTTGTTAGTTACCTTTTCGCTACAAAACGGCTTAACAGATCTTAATTAAATTTGACGTGAAGAGAGATTGTTTTACGCGGACGGATCATACGGATCATCTTTTATACTATAACAAAAAATATTTGGAATGGTGGAAATGAAATTTTGGGGATGAAAGTTTGACTAAATAGTATACGAAGTCGCAAGTAACTCAAGTTTGAAGATGAATCGTTTTATTTTATACATCAAAACTAAAATCTCCTGAATAATACTATTAGGTGGTATTTTTTTTTTGTCACTTATACTTATTTTAACACAATAACATGAAAGAAATAGATAAAACAAGTCAGTAACCAAAACATTTTTAGGTTTATTGGCGGTTTAGCGTTCAAATGAAAAGAGGGTTACTATATTAGTATTTAATGTATTAAGATTTATTTACTTTTTAGAGACTCTTTTTAAGCAGGTCGAAAAGAAGAAGAGTCCTACTATAGTCTAATCGAATTTCAGTGATACGGAATTTGTTGATGTTTTCTTCAGGATTTTTCCAGTCATAATGAGACGTAATAAATGTATGTATAATGTAAGTATTTAATTTGTTTCTGTATGAAATTATGAACCTTTCATGATTGCCATCAGCCTAGCAGACTAAAATATAGAACAGTGAAAGTTAAAAAGAGATGGCATCACAGTTACGTTATTATCTTTTTTCATTGCTATTATTATGACATTTTGTATAACAAACGACAAGTATTAACAATAAACTTGTATACGGTGCAAATACTCCAAGTTTGGGATAACTAATAATGTGATAATTAAGATGTTTCTGTAAATCCACACATATAGAAAACAAATAAACATATTAATACAAAATATTTATAATGCGTGCAGGGAATGAAGCCACGACTATTAGATGATGATGCAATGTGTTAAACACTATACCAGCATGGTCGTCAAAAATACAATAAAAAACAGTTTCTTTGGCAACAAAATTTGACAGTTGCCAACTCTATTTCAGACACAGTTACGGAACGTGAACATAATAATAACAAAATCCCGTCAATTTGGCAAACAATGACTACAAGAACACTATGTTGGGCGCGCATCCGTCCTACCGTACTAATGGTATAAATAAATATTTGTGTGTTTATGATAGCGTCTATGTGTATATTGGTGCACTTGTGGTTAGTAGAGGCAACAATGAAGTGGCGTCGAATGAACAGGATGTGTGGAGCAGTGCGACGACCGCGGCGGCAACGAACTTGGTCCCCATAGGAATTAAAGCGCGTATTCATTAAGGAACAATGTCCTGAAACTCGATACTCAGAAAAACGTGTACACAAATAACATATGTAAATACATATTTACATTACAGATACAAAATCTTCGATAACTACAGGATGCATTTACTTGCGTAAATTTTCTAACCTACTTGAGCAATCCCGTCATACAGAAATAAATCATGTCAGCGCGCGTCCTACGCGTTTCCGAATTCGATACTAAAAATCTGATACGACACCATTACTTGCGACGTACGGTGAATACGGAAATGATCTGTTATTACATGACTAGGTGTTTATTTGCTTTTTATAGATTAGGGTCGTTGTCACTGGCATGCTCCACGTTATAGGCACAGGACCAACGCATTGTCTCACTACGGGGGGCACTAACCCATGTGCGCCGATTAGATATGGACGACTACGCCGGCACCAGACGACGACAAAGCGTAAACACGCGCCATATTGTATACACCGCAAATAAACAAATATGTACCAAGTATCAAAAGCAGAGAACACACTGCGGACATTTGTGTTACCGTTAATTCTGAATATGAAACGGACATAACAAATTGATCCGGTCCTGTAACAATAATCAATGAATCGTACTATCGTATTCTACATATCAGACGATTCCATCAGAAGGCACATGATCGCTAGGCATTTTGGCAAGAAACCAATGTTTTGTCTTGGCACTAAAAATTGCGGTACGAAAAGAAAACAAATTAATAAAACGTATATCTACAATATATTTATAAATATAAAGCAAAATAAAAAGTATATAACTGTCTATAAAAGAAGAAGTATCCAAGAGGCAAGGACTTCCGCAATCCGCCTATTGCAACTTTTCAATTTCAGAGGTCATATATATATATGCATCAAAATATTTACACGTTTTGGTATAGAGTGTGTGTAGCATGTATAACAACAGAAATTTATCTCAGATACTAGACTCATTACACCATAAAGATAACAACGCATCATGAACATACATTGTATATTCACATTGGTGTTATTCATCTCTAGTACCTAGTAGGTCGTCAACTTGTTTATCACTTTCAGTTTTCTCGTAAAAAAACTAATATAAATATTTACATCGCAAAGACGCTACATACAAATAAAATTTTGTCACTATTGCCTAATCTAACTAAGCTTATCTAACGTGACAGAAATATGAAAATCGAATACCAAAGCAAAAATAAATGTTAATAATACAATTATATTGAAGAGAGTGTAGTTCCTGCATATACTTTATACCAATTTTATATTTTAAAATATTTGAACATTTGTTATTGCTACATTGTTTAAATGTTTTGTAGTGCGAGCAAACATCTACCGTCTGATAAACATGTTCAAAGAGAAGAACTCGGTGATATAATTTCAAAGGTATGGAAAGATTCCCACTATCTTAAAATGTCGCAAGCAACACATTGTTTCCGATAACGATATTATCAAAACAAAGATCCCCTTAAATATGTGGCCCTCTAAAATATGCGTAACATTTATTAAAATTATATAATTCAGAAACTTCGCATTATTAAAACGGATATCTAACGACCAGTCATAACGTCACAAGCGACTTGGAAAACCCATATTTCCATACCTACAAAGTTGCCGGACAACTGCGAGAATAAATCCTGTTGGTACCATGAGTATTGTCACGTAGGTTTATTTTTTTTAATGGTTCGCCCATATGGATGGAATGATATACGCGCCTAAGCTAGTAGTATAAGCTAGCGGAGGTAGTGGAGTATGATAGGGTGTTTCATGAAGTTAGGTCAAATAACCCATCAACTCAATAAATTAAGTACGATGATTGTTGGATACAACTAAGGGAGATCGAGTGATTCTGACTGTTGTAGACAACTAATGTTCCATAATGTCAAAATAATGAAAGTGTGAATTATACATAATTGAATGTTGTAGTATGAACATATATGTTAATGGGAAATGCATTAGAAGTTTATAATAGTAAAATATTGTATAATGACTCCTATTTCATATGGGCCTGTGAACTGGCGGCATCGTCGCGTCGTAAAAGCAACACTTGACATGCCTTCATTTTACTAGGTATAGGTACATATTTCAGTCAATCCAACATTGCTAGGAAGAGCCCACTGTCGCCTGTCGTATTATTAGTATTATTTCCAGAGGATTTGTACACAATTGTAACTACTTAATATAATCTTACCTGGAACATATCTGTGTCGGGATCCTCCGTGTACTCCACAATGACGGCCTGGTTGCGGTTCAATGTGTACGAGATAGAGTGCTGGCTAGCATCGAGGATAGCCTTGCTACTGTGTGGTGTCTTCACTACATAGTGCTTTGAACGTCGTACGCCATTGGCGACCGGCCGTCGGTACAGCACGAACTTGCTGCGCCGTCGACCACGCTCGCCTGACGGCAGTGCTCCATTGTATCTGTTAACAATTTATTATATTGTTAGTCATACAGTATTTTCATTGGATAATGAGGGTGTGCCAATCAAATATATATATTTGATGCTACAGTATAATGATAAAATTAGTTATATCAGTTAATATCAGAGTCACAAGGAATTGACTAATTTACAAACTCATGGATATTGACCCGACATGATACATTGTTAGCATGGATCTAGTCGTTAGTTCTCTTAACTAACAATCTTCTCCCCACGGGCAGTCATAAAGCCCTTATGGCAAACTTAAAATCAAACGGAATGAATTTTGGGGCAATACAATTGAAAATCAAATCAATGGCACAATAAGTAATATTCTGCGTATGTGCGTATAGGGCAACTATTGTAATACACTTAATTAAAACAACTGGATATTTTCTTTTTATCCTTATCTATTGCAAAATTATGCAAGTATAAATACATTAATCTGTAACTATATAATTGCATGGATTCAATAATAATCACTGATGGGAATGTTAACTTCCGTGAGAAACAATATAAACAATGAAGTATGAACAAGTCGCGGCATTGATTTTGTATAGATATTTAGCATGTCAGAAAAATCCAGTATACCTTTGTAGATCCGGCTATATGTTTATAAAGTACCTAAGTACACAAGTGTATACTTCAAATTATTGATATATTCTTATGTATACACAATTTACATAGGTATTACCTACTTACTTATTTCATGGTATTAAAAATCATTAATTTATGATATATTTCATTAAATATATTCATTAGCAGTAACTCTTTTGCTTTCAACATTTTATATAGCGACTACTATTTCCTCTTAACCTTGCCTATTTACAATCACGCTGGAAGAAAACTTTTATGCGATTAATCTACTCTAGGTACTGTCTAGCTGTTTTCCTCCATAAAATAAATTAATAAATGAATTAAGTATAAAATATATAAACTTGTATAAACTGTAGTACATCGGTATGTTTAAAATAACACAATCTAATCAGAAAGTTCGCAATATTATTAAAACAATAATAATAGTATTACTACTGAGGTGTTACCGCGTCATAACAAGAAAACGGACAATGTGTGGCGGATTCGCATGGGAAGCTGCACAAGTGCAACCTTTGTTCTGTTATGTTATTGTATAACACGTCGTAACGTTATGTTCTGTGACATAATGAGAATTCACACCATTTTGATATTTCTATTACACTATTATTGTGATTCTTACTACCCGCTCACGCCTCTGCGAACGTCGATCTATCTGACTTTTAGTTCACGAAATCGTATGAATAGAAAAAGTAAAGTATTCATACTAGTTTTGGAGGAAATAACGGAATTAAGAGATTGCTTAAATAATTCAAAGATTGATTGGGATTTATTGATACTAATATTAATGATATTAAGGTTTTTGTTATGATGAAAGTAAAATCCGGGAACACCGCGCTAACTGAACAATTTCTGACTGATTGATTCATCATCATTCAACATTATTCCAATTCCATCATTCATATTATCCAATGTATAATATATATTATGTTAACAATAAATGGAACGCACATAAAAACTTAAATTTTTCATGCGTAAAATAATCAAGAAAGTTAAAACGAAGCTTGAAGTTAAACATTTTCAAATTCAAATTTTCAATTATTTGGTGCATTATATGATATCCGTAATATACAGAAGTCATTGTTATTTGTACTGTACTTCTGTATGGGGATCACTGAGTATAACAGTTATCTTAATAAATAATTACTTAAATATAATAGTATTAATCAATCACAAACTAATAAATGCCAAGGGTAACTTTCTCAAGTTCACCTCGACATCTGACCCTTATTAGCTCCGTGAAACACATTTTTGTGGAACAAACCGATTTTATTAAGAAAGCAAATATTTAGGGCTCGATTTCTCAATTCCATGTGAAATCAATTGCCTACCTTATTATTTATGAGGCCATTTAGGTTAAAACATCCAAGATAGAGGCAAAGTCCTTAGAGAAATTATGTTCGAGCAATAAAACTGATAAATTGGGTGAAAGCACTGATGCTCACAATGCATAGTGGTACGGAAACATTGAATGATGTTTTCAACCCACTGCCAAAGGAGGTTCTTAATTTCACGGTACTTATTTTTTGTGTGTTTGTTTATTTTGGAGACAAAGAAGTATATATATATAATATATAACTACTTATATTTGCATTTATACATGTGTCAAATGTGAATTTTAACAGCCATAACAAAGAATTAAATATTCACAGAGGATTCTAATATTACTTTTAAGTGCACTTTTTGACCTTTATAAAATGCTACTTCACGAAAAGTGACGGGATTTCGATTATTTGTTATGTGATAAACGGTAGTAAACAAAGACAACAATAGCTTAGTGTGATTTTGATAACCAATATAGACCAAACGAAGATTTTTAATGTAACTTTGTATTTATGCACGTACTAAATCACCTTGATATACTTATTTGCAGTATTTACTGCAAACTACGCATCAATGTATGGATAAAACGTACGATAAGACAACCTCGAAGTCATAAACAAGATAATCGGTCATCAAACTACTACGACTTGAGATATATTAGACTTTCAGAAAATAATGAGAATATACCATTTATTAAAATTAATTGGTATCAAATTATTGAATCGACCGTTTATTATCTAAATTTAATTCACAAAATAATGGCGTATGTAATACTTATTCGCTCTTTTGGTAAGCTACTGAAAATCTGTGTTTTGCTCGTTTAATAAGTCAATCACTAATTGTAAGTAGCAAACCTTTCATATCCCTGTAGCACCTATTTTTTTTTAATAGTGATTGTTTACATTTTACGTGTATAAATTAAAAAATATGTGTTGTTGTGTGTGTTTTTTAACATTCTTACACGTATTTCTTTGTTGCATAAATGTGTCTCGGTGTATATGAATAGATATTTTTTTATATATCTAATTAGTATCTTAAACTTCCGCGAAATATGTTTCTTAAACAACATTTACAAGTTTATCTTTTTTTTTCAACTATGTACCTTATTTAAGAGTATTAAACCGTAAAAACGTCCATAGACCGTAATCGTTCCCTTTCATAAAACCGTATATTACTGCCTTATTCATAAAAAGTGTACACATTTCAGTGTAATTGAATTAAGGCACCATGGAGTAATTTTACGTAACTACTGAAGCCTTCACAACGTTGGGTCGATGTCTCCCATAGTACTTATTGTATGGAACACATCGATCCAAACAACGTCGTGGTAAAAGTAAGCCTATACGTTTAAGCTTTAGATTATAAAGCTCAAATGTATGTGTTTATTTTACACAATATAGTAAATATTTTTTCCGATCTTTTTCAAGTAACTCTGTCTGTAGAGTTATTCTCTCATAACGAATTAATAATATTTTCAAACCATAATACAATAATCATAATATATCTATATACTGTTGCAATACCTACACAAATAAAATACTACGAATAGAGAACTTCCTACTTATGGCAGTCAGTTATAGGATTTACCGAGGTAGACTTAGTATAACATGATTTGAGTCGTCAGTCTATTTCAACGTCAAGCATCTGGCTATGTAAGATATATTTTACATGTAAAATTACAGGGCACAGAAGCATAACATCACACCCCTAGAACATAACATAACATAACGCCTTGAATAGCAACGCATGAATAGCAAGGTCGTACATGCGAATGTGATTTCTATGGTGTTGTTCATGTATTTATGCAAGGCGATGATTCTCACGTACCATCAGGTGGACCGTTTTCATTACAATTATATAAAAAAGAAATGTTGCGACCTTTACTTACTCTATGCTTTAATTTAACAACGGGAGATCTTTTCATGTTTACAACCAGTCGGGCAATGTATAAATTTAACGTCACATTTTACGAAGGTGTGGAGTTAATAACATGTTTCTCTAAAAAAACAACTGTCTACATAATATACGTATTATTTATCATTATCATATATATATTAACAATACATAATAGTTAATTCATCTGACACTTCCAGAAATTCCTCAGAAGAAGAAAAAACATGTTGGATAGACGAACAATAATATTATGAACTTACAAAGGTTGGGTAGTATCATTGATTCATAATGAATAAAATAATTCTAATTTTATTTATTTAATTATTCTAAAAAACAATCTTGTAAGTTGACTTTTATAAAGTATTGTTTTATTGTATTAACTTAAAGCGAAAAAATGATTTATTTCATTCAAAACCAAATCATTCAATACCTTAATTTAGATTAGTCTGCTCATACATGCCATATAAATAATTCCAAGCAGAAAATATTATACAGTTTTATTCACTTCAAATAAAGTTCAAAATATATTAATCATATATTTGCTCATCCCTATAACATGCACGATATTGTGTACACATATTCCATATAACAGGATTGGCTTGCATTACTGCTTTGCATCGAGGATGGGGATTTAGGGATTATGTTAGACAAGAAATGTAACACATTTTGAACCTTATTTATGTGAAGTTGAAATACGAGCAGGATTTCGTATAATTTAGTTCTATTAAAAATCTATTATGATATTTAGTTATTTTTTGGTAGGTAGTCTCCGTTTCCTTATATTCTATTAAATCCGGTTATTTTAATGTAATATGTAAAATATATAATAGAAATACAAATAAGTATCACTATTTTCCTAGACCATTTTATTTTGTCATATATATAACAACTGATTTATGCTGTTTAATCATGCCTATATTTTTTTTAAATGAACTTTGTACAAGGAAAATAAATAACTGGGTAGCAGTTTAGGAAGAACCTTCCTTTAAGTATGTATATTAATAGCTATTGCAATATAAGCTAAAACAGTTGATATTGGTTTAATTAACAGTTGATTAGCTTTCAACACTTTGTCACGTGGGGACGTCTGCTAAATACTTAACTAAATAAAAACAATAACTGAATTAAAATTTAAGAATAAAACCCTATACCAATACGATTGGCCACCTAGAGGTTAATAAGTAATAGAAAATGTAATACTTCTAATATGAAAGGCTTGTGTCCAGCAGTGAGAAGATAAAAGGAATATAATGATAGCTTTGATGTTTCTTATTCATATCGTATAAATAGTAGATCCCGAATAAAAAAAAATCATTAAGTACTAATCTACCGTACAATCGTATCGCACAGAAGAACCATATCAATAGAATCGATTACTCGACAATTGCAGGCGACTATATAAATATTGACAGCCTCAATAAAACATTCAAATTTTGAAACAGTGGTTCAATGTTCAAATTGAGGAAAGTACGTAGCTAATAAATTATTTCGCTGTTGTGAAAAAGCAATTTCACGCTTTACCGTCTCTGGAACGTCGTCCGTAACCTTACCAATTAAGAAAATCAATTTTAAAGCTGAGGCGGTGCAAAGGCGGTCCCAGGAGCGTTCTAGGCTAACAGATATTGTATTTTTTTTATAGAATAACCTCACAGTACACCTAATATTAAGTCTAACAGACGACTGTTGCCATGCCCATATGACTATTGTCATGTCATTCCAGAAGACTATTGTCATAGCTTACTAATCAACAAATCCCCCAGGTTTTGTTGGTAAGCTACAGAATTACATCATAGATACGAAAGTAACTAAACATTAAATATATTTGTTATGTTTTCACAAGTAAACCGCTAAATGAATTTTGTTAATTTTTGATTTTGTGATCACCTGTGTCGAGATGATAGTAAAATAGTGATATTCAATTATGGCATAAAAGTGAAGAAAACAAGAGATTTGCTGCAATATCTGCGCTTTGACAAATTGTAATCAAAGTCGACTTTAGCAAGAATACACAGGAACGATACTAAAAAAAACATGACAAAAAGCGAATTGGTGACAGAAAGAATGAAAAGACGTAAAAGATGTTTAACAGAAAAACATTATGCCACATTTTCTTAAAACAATAAGATCTAACTTGTTATACGAGAATCTATGCAATAACTAGTGGAAATCGCACTCTCGTTACACATTCGTATATTATTCGTAAATCTTCATCTATTGATGGCAATCATACGACAACAATAAATAATGCATCAGTACAACACCATCTATTATTTACTTAATTCATTACACATATTTCCTTTATATATGTTGATTGTTGACCCTTATTTAAAAACAGATTCTATGAAAATTCATCTAAATTTCTACGTGCCGTTTCTAGTAAAACCTTAATACGCAAATAGATAAACAGACCGCTTTCATCTCGTCACGATTTTATAATTTTAATATATCTGAAGCTAATAAGATATAAATACTTAGTATGCGACTAAAATTAGCACTATGAAACAAAATTATATTGGCAGATTCTTTTGTAAATGTAGCAAACTGTAATCATAAAGCTGCCTCTACTGTAGTCTGCGGTGCTATTGTTTTGTTAAATTAACTTATTTTGAGTATTCTTATGAATCAACTTCGTAATTTTGTTTAATAAAATTCAACCCTATAAGTATGAATCCTAACATTTAAACAGTTAGCAGTCAATTATTTCGGCTATCATCCGTCACACGCATTCGCGCACTGCTTCCGGACCGCTGTCTACAGTAAGACCACTTCCTGATCGTTAGTAAGTCGCTATATAACTACTTTTCGACTGTTTGTTTTACACGCGAAAACGTATTTCGGTATTTATTAAAGTTTCGGGCTTTAACAATAACACAAACTGAAAGAGGCAGTATAATTTATAATACTATTCATAAATGTTACATAGTTTTTTAAATGTATGATTTTATTCTATTAGCCTTTATTTAATAACTTTGCTGCTGATAAATTCTATTATTAAAACATAAATATTAAATATTATAACATATCACTGACTAAAGTATTTAAGTATTATACTCAGAAACAGCTATAATTTTAGTAGGTCATATTTTCAGCCAATGTACCTACTGGCAAAACTGAAATTAAAGCGATATTCCAATTTTACATATAAATTCATCCTTGGCGAAGATTATATCAAACGTTACGTTAAGGTAACGTTTTACTGTAAATTGTGCATAGATTTTTGCAAGAACCCCTAATTCAATTAGCGCTGCGGCGCAACCATTAGTGGGGCGAAACTTTACAGTCGTGTAGGACTGTAAGTTTCGCCCATTTAATACATATATTTCATTGCTTTGTATAGAGTTACGATGCACATCAGGAATGTGTCATGGATAATAACGGAATTGTAGGTATTCGGTAAAACAAATTGCACTGGATCAATACAGATCATGTACCGTAAGACACCGCACCGACAATGCAGGAAGCGACCAAACTATGCAATGCACGTAAAATAACTTGCGTAATACCTGTTATAAAACTACTATACAAACGAATGCAATAAAAGTAACTCGTAACATCATTTTACAACGGACGTCCTAAATGAGAACTTATTATAAATAGCTTGTAGTTACGATGAGGCGTTGGGTAATCAGTTCAGTGCGTTAACATCTTAATAATAGACAAATAGGTCTCTGCACAGTACTAATCGGACTTTGAAATACCTACATAGCATTATTATTCTAAGGACGTATATTCTGTAGTGGAAATTATCTTATAATTTCATATTCATTAAGGTATTGACAACAAAATCTATGAGATAGTAATAGCTAAAATATTTCAATGTATAGCATATGGTACAACACTGTACTAATGCGGCGATTATTACATTATAAAATATTGGATCATATCTGTTTTCATCTGCGAAGCCTAATTGATAAATACCCAAACTATAAATACTACAATATAAGACGTTAACAAAAAATGTACCTAATTCATATGTAATTGTCAAGTTCTTAAAACAATGACCTATATTTGATAATATTATGTGTAAAATTTACGTCAATCATTATCAAATGTCAAAACCACACACGTAAATAGTCGATTCTTATCGTAAACTTTGCATAAACAATAAATATATTTAAGATACTTAATTACGTAAATTTTATTATGTATATACATATGAAAATCATTAAAACAACATCCGTACACTGAAAATAGCCACCAAATAAAATAATTGTATAGAAAATAAGGAAAATATAGGAAAAAAGTAATTCCGTATCGGTTAAGCCACTTATTGTAGATAAACCGTAGGTTGAGTTAATAACAAAAGATGAGTGGACAACCCCGACTTATTAAAGGATCAATTATATCAGTGTCAATCTTTATCGTCGGAATAAGAGATTAGGGTTGATTGACCCAAATAAATATATGCAGCACGAAAATAACAACTCACCAGCCTGCGGCGTATGTGGAGTAAATTGGCAGAACGTGACTACATCGAGGAGATTAAGACTTGATCATGACCCCCAGCTACGAGTTGCGTGTAAACGAGAAATCGAGTTTTGTGGTCAATCGATCTTGTGCTAAATACAAGAATGGAATTGTGTTAGGCAGAGTGTTTACAGTGGATTCTCAACAAAAGATTAATACCATTTTATATTAATAGAAAACGGGAAATAATATCAAGATGCTTAGAGATAGAGAAAATTATTGACATATGAGTAAGACTGATCTGGCTGACGTTAATTGACGTTAATTAATAGACTACACTCTTCAATTTCAACATGAGAAGTGTTTGTATAAATAATATTTTTGCAAATTGTAAAATATTACGTCGCTATATCATGTCTGTTTAAGTGTACCTGTTATACCACAGCTTAACCTTTCTCTCACACACCTAGGATTTAAAGTAATCCCTGCCTACTCAGCATTCATAATTTATATAAAACACTCTTAAGCAAATTTTCACGCTTCTAAAGACTACAGTTACGAACCGTGCATTTATTTCTGAAGGGATCAATTTCGTTAAATTTAATAAAGTTATTCATGGAACCGATTTTTTAGTATGTGTAGTAGGTATCTACATCATATCTTCGCTAACTTTACACCCATTTCTGTTCTTTTTTACATTCAATATGATCTATTCATTATGTTTGTTCCATAACGTTTATTACCACAAAATAATATTCAATGTTCTAAAGTTAGAAAGTGAAATCGCGAAGTTAAGATATCCTATGTCCCTTTTCAAAACAACTCCAAATAAGGACATGACGCTATAGAATGTATTCCTCAAAAGGAGCCCGCATGATAAGCGATCGTGCAGATTATGTATACAAAAACATGACGTTATGACATCACTTAGATCATTTTATGGATGAAGAACTCATAGATTGAACGACTATTACAAAAATGATACAAGTACTTATTTAAGAATATTACTATTTTGGGTAATCAAAGAACGTATCTGATGGACTTATATGTATACAGGATAAGTTACAATAAAATTTCCAGGTATAGCTGTTTTATAGAATGGTCCATTTTAATGAGTCTTTGTTTATTAAATAGTTACTATATCTTACAGTGCAACTGAATTTTAAAATATTCAAAGTCCTAATTACCCTTGTTTTCTATGTCTTATATAAAACTCATCTCACTATAAATTCAAACACCGTTTATATAACATGTTCTAATCCCCCGACATCATTCTATATTTTCTCGGAGGTGTCATTGTCAATTAGCAAGAATAGAACTCACGACCACAAAACTTCATCTGATTCGGTAATAAATCACCAACTCAATAATATAATCGTTTTTCTATCTAAGGATCTCTTTTGTTAGTTTAATGTTAATTGGATCGTAGCAAAGACACGATCTTACTTTTGTTATGATATAAAATGCAAATTTAGCAATTTGCATAGAACTATAGCTGTTATTATATAGCTAATTATTCCGAAAACGTATGGTGTATTTTAGTGTATCTGCTCTTCCGTATAAACTATCATATAAAAAAACATCATAATAGCAATGTAACTCCAAATACCTGGTTTAGAAGAAATGTCGATTTGTTGTTGATCGAAAAGTGTGATGTTCGAAATAAAACAACAACCGACAAAATGTATCTTATCTGATTAGTTTAACGACAGATTATATTTTGGTTTGATAACAAGAAACGTGTAATATTGAATTTACAATAGTAATTGATCGTTTCTCTCGTGTATCATACAATCACATTCAAAGTCAAACTTGTACAAAATCCGCGTGGGTACAGACATCTGTTCATGTGTAATATAAGGTCAATGAAATTACAGGACACCGAAGCAGACTGGGCAAACTCCCCGAACGGCAACACATAAGTGATACGAGCATCACATGTATGATAACGTGATGCCCTAGTACTGTTCATGTTTATATGCAACGGTTACCATTTGCCATCGAATAATCCATCCAAAAGCATCAGCCGTATCTTGATTGATACCAACACTTAAGCTTTAGTGATCACAAATCCTGCATTGCATAAAAGCTGTATCTCGCGACTTGGATCACATGAAATATGATAAATAGCATTATGTGATTACCCGGGTTATGGATGATTTGTACGAAATTTCTTTCAATACCGTTAAGCCATCTAAGCGTGTCTGAGTAATAAACATTCAACCTATAAAAATAATAAACCTTAAATAGTAGAATTGTTTTAAACATCTCATATCATGTTTACACAATATAAAACAAAGTCGTCGCCGTTATCTGTATGCTCAGATCATTTAAACTAAGTAACTGATTGTAATGCACTTTTAGCAATAGATAGAGCGATTAAAAAAAAAGATAATATGTATAATAGTAAATTCAATCCTTTAAAAGTAAATTCAATGCATATTTTAGTGCAGAAAGGCCGAGATATTCAAAGATTTGTAATGCACCCGTGCGATATATCGCTTTGCTTCCGATCATCGCTGGTTGAATCTCGCATCATATAAACATATGTATTCCATGAATTTGATTGTAAAAAACATACGTATTTCTATTAGTTGTTCAGTATCCATAGTACAAACTGCGCTCAGTTTAGAACATAAAACATTGATGAAAATTATTATTATTGCCAACGCAAATCGAGTTCCAAATTCCACCAAAAGTACCAACGACTAACAAAATGGTTTCCTATAGTAGGTATATATTTTTAAAAGCAAATTATGTTGGCTCCTTTCAAAATGAAATTAATTATTTCTATTATTAAAAAGAATTTACAATGTATATTCTTTTTATGCCATTCTCTAGAAGCGATAATTATAAAACCTAAGTGCAAATAATCCGGTGAAGATAGACTTTGCACAAAGTCGCCTACGTAGGTAGGTAGGTACTAGGTACTCATTTCTCACGTATTTTAGTCGCCAAGATGTTTGCTTTGTAAAGCAGTAAAATTACAAAAGGCACCTTAGTGCTCCGTAAGAGTAACGTAACCGAGTTCCAACGTGCGTCACATGATCACGTTATGTCCGTGGTGCTATTCACTTATATGGGTGACAGTTGGCCCTTCTCATCAGATGGGCCGTAAGCTTGATTGCCATACAAATTACATATAACAATATCGATATCTCTATACGATGTTATATCCGCCATACTCTTGGGAACATAATCGGAACGGAAGTGGTTTGACGTCACGTATCTGGTAGAAGAACCAAAGAAGCAAGAATTCGTAATATCGCATGCTATGCGCTAATCCGCACGTGTTTACTTAACCTTGTATCCGAGCAATGCGATATTTTTAGGGTTCCGTGACTAATAACATTATTCCATAGCTGTACAGTTTCGGTCCATTAATCTGCGAGTATCGTAAGAAACAACAGATAGAATGGGATCAACGTATCTATTACAATAATAATTAACATGCACTGTAAATGCGGTAAAATTAACATTTTAATCTTTTATGGGATGTTAAAAGCATGATAAAATAATTTCTTATAAACCAGGACACACAAAATTCAAGCTAATAAATAGAAATGGAATATACTAAATATTTTATTAAAGTATAGCCAACAAATTGTATAAATTGTATCATTCTGTATCACGAAACAAACAAGAAATTAAGATATCTCATAAGATAGAAAGATATCTTACAATAGAAACAAATTTCATCTAGTTTTTAAGTGTATTTATATATTTTATTAAAGATATTACATTGTTAGATCGGTTCAAAGTCAGGACGGGCAGCTAGTAGTGTAGCGTGATATAAATATCGTTAGGTAAATAATTTAACATTAGCTTCACGACGAGATAATAAATAATATACTCCGTAATTTTTTTGTATAATCTGTACGTGAAAATATAAAAAAAACTATGCATTTTATTACCGTTTTCTTTTGAAAGTATGTTCAATGTGTACAGCGTATTGGCCGAGCCAAGCAGAGTAAATTAATTCTCTTTAATTTATGAATGAATCTGTTACAACAAAACGTCGATTAACAAGTGTTTCATATCTTTAACACAATGAAGTTTCAATAACATGTTCACTACTCATACGCGAATATAAAAAATTGTAAACGCGCCATATACAAATCTGTACTTATATTACAGAAAAAAGTTTCGTACACTTTAATCTCAGATATTACTTAACCAATTTGAATTCAGTTTTCACAATTATATCAAAATAAAATTCCGGAATCATTAGTGTTTATTTAATTCTAATAGGTTCACCCATAAAAAAGTTAATTGTAACAATATGCGCTATAATAGAATTTACGCATACGAAATAGTAACCATAACTACCAAGAGGTATTACATTATAACACAACTCAAAATAAATAATTGTTTTATCTCTACAAATATTAGCGTGTACTTGTATATACATGAAACAGTCTGCAACTTAAATAGTAGTACAATAAAGTTTATAATTGCAAACACGGCAAGTTTAACAAAATAATTGTATTAACATAACAAACGTTAGTTTAGTTGCTTTTTGTAAATTCATGTTACGTTTATTATTGTTGTGTCCTTGTCGAATCCTAATTCAGTTACACTTATGCTTTGTCTATTCCATTCAAAGTACTCATTAAACAAATGGGATTCATGATTTAATGTCAATTTTTATTTTTCATAAAAAAATACACACTTTTATAAGATATGATTATTATACTTTTATGAACGTGATTTTTTTGAACCAAGTACAAAGAAAAGAGATTCTCAATTTGATAATATTTTTTTGTGATAATTCGATATATGTTGCTTTGTGAATTGATTTGCTGTCAGATTTTTAAAGATAATAAAATATATATAATCTAAACGGATTCCGAATTTGAGGAATCTGTATCCTAGGAAGAATTTAAAATTAAATATAAAAACTAAAATGAAACGACCTAGGGGATTAGCAGTCTAAACCGTCAATAACTGAATGTGAATGAGAGAAAAAACATATACGAAATAGACCTGTCCAAATCGTATGGTAAGTTCTTTTATAACCGATTAAGCATCAGAATAACTTTAAAATGTAACGTCATAACAGTACGATTGATCGAATTATAAGATACATAACACCTCCATTGTATGAGGTTGTGTAGAATGATATATTTGCGACTACAATTTAATACGACCCTTACCCTTGTTAGTTCCTGAAATGGACGCAACAAAGCACAATACTGGGGCAGATGGAAAGCTCGATATAAAACGATGTACCGTCTGGCCAGCATAATAGTAAGTTAACAATCACAAGTCACTGGTATCTCATAAGGAAGAACTTTATAGAGGTATACCCGTGACCTAAATGGGGAATTGTAATCTATTGTAAAGTTTCTGCTGTACCTTATTTACCGGGTTAATGCTCATAAAACTGAATCTATTCGCACAAGATATAAAATGGAATTTTGAAATTAAAGTTACAACTAAAATAAAACTAAAAAAATATATTTCATTTTACACTTTTTTTCTGGGTGGAATCAGACCCATTACGTGGAATGCATTCTGAGAATGACATTAAATTATGTCAATACTATACAATAACAGACGCACTGGATCTCTTCCTTACAGCCTTTGAGATGCTGAGAGGATTCAATTAAGAAATGAGTACGGGCATAGTAAATACAGTATTTCGACTTTCTTAAAAGTACCTTAACAGCAAGCAACATATTGTTATGAACGTCAACTGTTTTTTATCAATTAATGTCCTTATCTTTAATCTTGTTTTGTACATTCATTCATAAACAAGAGATAAGGTTAGCAAACGTGGTACGTCTTCACAAGTAATCAAGAAGTATGTATATAAAATATAAGGCTGGTTCAAAACCTATTGTACATAATTACCACTCCAACTAATATTTTTATTTAGGTATATACAATTATTCTTACCATACTCATTTTTTATGTATACATATAATATAATAAAATTCAAAGACAAGACAATAAATGTCTTTATGTCTGTTTGTGTTACGGTTTCACGTAATTAAGTACAGCTAAAAGTATAAAGGTAAAGTTGACAGAATGTTGTTAAATATAGGTCAATATATAGACTAAGAAAAGCCCAGTAGTGATGGGTAAAACGAAAGTGGGGGGTATTTTAGAGAAGCCGCGGTATACTAGTTAGTATTATAAAAGTAGTTACAGAATATTCAAGGTAAATGTGTTAACGCCACTATGCCCTGCATACCTCAAAAACATGTGATAAAATTACAATTAGTGACATTATTTACTCAACTTTATAAAGAACGAAAATTGAATAAACGTTTTTTAAGATTACATTCTTTTAAATATGCTATATGTGCTATATACTTCTATTTTTATACGGATATCTGGGCACTGTCATAATTCGAGTCTTGAGTCCTGTTTAAGACAGAAACAAGACAGATCATATATGATCTTGGAACATCTGTCTATCAAGCCTTAATATTTCATTCGATATTCCTTACGCATATAAAAGAATTAAGAAAGAAAGTTAATACGAGCTGGTAACACTATTTTATAATATATTTTTGGATTTTATTTAAAACTTCAGCAGCGTCAGCAAGTCGGTTAGGTTAATTTAAGCAAGTAACATTTAGGTCACCTGGGTACAAGTCTCGCCTATTTTTGCCCCCAAGCAGTATATTTGCATACTTTTTAAGATTGTTCGTGACCTCTTACATACTGTACACTTTATTCAAACAATACAAATTCACAGTGATTGTTCCAGGCATAAGGGTGTAGAACTTATCGAATGTTACATATATTGCTAACATTAGGACCATTGGTCCCCATTACTAATAATCATAACGTCCCGTCAGTTATTCCATCATGGCAAAATTATCAATTAACAATTACTAGAACTAGAATAATATAATTACAAGTAGGTAATACTCACCCCAGTATAACTAATTCGCCGTATTTGACAGGCGGTTTGGGCTTCTGTTCTGAGCCACTTTCGCCGGTCTCCTCAAGTATGGGTGAGTCCGCAGTGTCCGCAGCACTGGAACAAGAACGCAGTTGACATTAGAGCATTCCCACGTCGTCTTCAATCCCATTTGTTTGAAATTACAGCCGCCTAAGCGTTTGAACCCTTAGCTGTGACCACAGAAAGACGAGACCAAAAGTTTGCCTTCAACCGTTCTATAAGTCATGCGGAATGACTTATAGAACGTTTTAGTGCCTTCACGGCGGCAAACGCCTGTCGAATAGTAATAGTAAAATTCACAGAACACAGGGAAAATAATCTCCCTTTAGATCTCTCCTATCGACCGATAAAAAAAACATATAATCTGGAAACGGATGCACCGAAGGAAAAATAAATTTAAGAAACGTACATAAACAATAAATTACTTAATAATATAGGAAACTACAGTAAACAATCGATTATAAAAATAATCGTCATAATTTACACTTAATTTTAAAGCTACAACATGGAACGATATTATAAATAATTTGAATCGTAGTGCAATTTTGTAATTTATTTTATTCTTTAATCTGTATAAACCGCAAAACAGTATTAGTATGCATCAGCTAAAAAAAACAATTAACATAACAATATTTCCAATTCTAGTGTAATAGAAACGTTATGTTAATGCTTTTGGTTCGATATTTCATTACACGAAAGTACACTTGCGTTCAGAAGCAATTAATTTTAAAGGGGCTGAAAATTACCTACGTGAACCTATGTCACTTCGGAGACACGACCCCGCGAAATTAATGTTATCAACATCAAACATTAATAATAAATTTTAGTCCAATGATAATATGTCACATTTGTGTATGTACCACTTAAACATCACTTTTAATGTTTTAATTTTTATATGATTTTATATTTACATTAAGAATTCTTTAATTACGTGCAAAAATGTAATAAAATTGAAAATCACCTCTCCACTAAAATTAATAAAAATATTACTATTAGTACTTAATGTTTTTGTTTATTAATAATTAATTAAGAAATCGCATTTACAATAATGCAGTTGCGGTAACAAAATTTTTTTTTTTAATCTAGTATTATTTTGGATTTTTGTTTTCAGACATGTCAACCCCAATTATTAAGTTAAGTTATTGCAAACTAACACATCAAATTTGTTGATTTTAAAATCTTTAATAAATAGTTCCCTCTCTACTCTATTCCTATCACATTTCATCAAGAGGTGCTGGACATTTTCGACTTTTTGACACACGACATAATCGGGTAATTCTCCTTTTTCATTAAATATCCGTACTTTCTTGATTACTTGATAGTGACCGGATCGGATTCTAAATAATATTTCAATTTACATCTGTTCAATTTTGCATCAGTAAACCAGGGAATCTGAAGAGGCTCACACTGTATTGTTTTATACCAAATACCATTCGTTTTTGAACGCTCATCAAAGTATTCCTTCCATTCATTAACAAAAATTGGGAATCAACATTAAAACTTTAGGTAGGTTCAGAAACACAAATTCGACACAACAATACTTGCGCAGACGAAAATATTACTAATATTACACACCTTAATTTTATTTCCCGCCAATATGGCCCTCCTGACTGTATAGATCCCCAATGGCAGTGATATTCCTCCAAGTTTGTCAATTTAATATAAGCCATTTTATGACTTGGGGTGAAATAGTTTTACTCGACAATCATCAGCAGAAAACACGGACCGCTGAACCGCGACTATTCATTTCAACATCATGTCTCAACTGAGGAAACTTCATTAAAGTTAAATGCGACTAACTCATGTACGTGATTTTAATTGTAAAAACCCTTAAATGATTCACTGTGGTTATCGTTGACAACGATTGGAAGGGATTCTAGTCTTGAACAACTAGTGTTGATAATAATTTTATTTTATTTAAGTCTTAATTTAGTTAGAACAACTGTAAATGTTAAATATAGAAACATACCTAATAAACAATACACATATTTAATACTAATATCACAGATCGTATAATTAGGCATTATATTGACATTGTGGTGAACGCGTCACTAGACATGTCCATATTTTCCTGTGTATATTTAAATTCAACATGGCAGGGGATTAATTTGGTTTGTTATCGCAATACAACGTAATACAAATAGTCTGAAAAACGATAGGCCTACTGACTGACCTAACTTTATCCTCAGCATATCCTCCTCCATTGTAAACTCCAGCTCATTATCATGCATTAAAAAATTATTAATCTAATCTAGATACATTCCATTGAATGACCCATTAAAACAATAATAGCAATTTAACATTATAGATTAATACTAGTATATTAGGTAAAATTCTCGAATAAACCATCTTGAATGGTGACAAGATGTGGGTGGATCGATTGTAAAGAAGTGGCTTAAAATTTGCGAATTACCAATAAAAAGATCTCCATTTGGAAGTCAGTTAATAATATAAAGTACGTACAACGTATACGTACAACGATTGAACCGAAATAGAGATACATACTAAAATTAAGTTGATAGGTATCTATTCCTATAACGTCTATATACTATACTATAATATACCTAATCATATTAAATTTTATTTAAACTAACTTCGTTACCAGTTCTAGAGGAAGAATTTTAAAGTAATTAAATATTTCATAAATTTCTAATAAAATTTATTAATCAAGACTGCAATTCCATTACAACATAAAGGATCAAAGTAAATCTGTCGGATTAATTTCACAATGTCAATATTCAGCCGTCTGTGAATGAAGTCTGTTTAAATAGATACTATGGACTAAAACAGCGCTGCATGATTATGAAACATTTATATGATACCTACATTTTATTATTTTTATTTTATTTTTGGTTTTTAAACACATTAAAATAATACACACATAAATCGTATTACAACAAATCATCGTCGTCAGTCAGTTATTACTATAATGCATTTATGTAATTTAATGATTAAGTAACGAATTTTCATGTTTTATTTGAAAATAAAATCTTGTCAAAATATCTTAAAGAAAAATGTATTAGATTAACATGTCAATGACCATTTAATAATAAGTCAGTCATAAAAGTGAATTAATAGCACGATGTAATCTTAGTTGTTACCACCCACAACTTGCGTTTCCGGCCCAATGAGTAGGTATGACTATCGCGGGTCAAACCTTCACAGATCCGACCGAAAACTGGTCCAAGACAGCTGTGGGTCAAGATTAGTGGTGAATTACGACCACGACTGGTCGGAACCGGTTGCGGGCGATGCATTAACGTGACTAGTGCCATGCCTGCGCAGACGAGGAACTTAAATCCGCCGCGGACGAGAACAAAACAAAAAAACGTGTTCGTTGGGAATGTTTATCGTTATTTCACTAAATGGTAACGAGACTAGATGCCATTGTAACATAAATATGTATATGTCCATAAGTAATACATTTATTGAATGTGTTTTGGGAATTTATGTGACGTTTTAATATCTGCTAGTGCACAAAAGCAAGAAAATAGTTAAAACATATTAACAGAAGCCTTGGAATCAACGGGAAGTAAAATTGTTACATACTATAAGGTAAAAGCACTAATGCTAGACACATTAAGGACTAACCAAACTTCATTCTCAAAAATGCAAATGTATTTATCAAAAAACTACAGTTACAATTTTTTTTACTGTTAGAGCAATACATCCTTTAAAAATAACATAGAATAATATTCTTCTTAGGTTTGTCGTAGACACTAAAAGATGACAGCATCAAAAATCAAATCCACCAAAAATAGACATCAATTGGAACTAATAGTAGACATATATGAGATCACTCTAATATTATGTGTTTCATCAAAACAAATCAATAAAAATACTTTAAAATGAATACCGAGCACAGCCTGTGCTTTAAAATTATTAAAATAGCAACAAAATATAATCAAATCAAATAACATAAAAATATAATTGTCAGAAAATCATTGCATGCCAAAAGTAATTAATTTTGTAGTGGATGTCTTCCAGGCTGGGAATATATATGATATTAAGTACTTTAAACTATTCAAATCTAAACTATCGATACTAGGACCTTATTCCTTTGGGGTTCACGAAGAAGTTCTCGTCCATGTTATAAACTCGCTGAGGTGCATTAAGTATATCTGTATGAATATTACTGTCAATTTCTTGAAACCAATTTTTTATTTGAGATATCATTACATGGAGGCTGTCAAATTTACCTTGTTATAAGGTCAGGGTGACGCTTTAAACAGCTGTTGTACCATCTCTTCCCTGGTCTACCGTTCTTGGATTCTATCTTACTATCTTAAGGTCTTGAACTATTTTCTTAGCACTATCTTGTAAGTTATCTTTTCGTATTGGGAACCCTTGTTCGACCATAGCTTATGCCCATGTTACGAGTATTTTTTCACCGCTTCGGTCACGTAACACCTTCTTCCCATTTTACGTGTAATAGGTCTTTCCCTTGAATCACTCCGAATTTCTTCTCCGCTGTCGGAACGTCCCGCCTGCATTCTTATATAGCTGCTTCCATATTGTCTTCTGAGTATCGAAACATTAGACCCTTTACTGGAGGCATTGTACTCGAACTTTAATTTGAAATGTATGGATACCTAATAGTTGACACCTAGTATACCCTAATAGTTGACACTGTCTACTTATAGTTAGACTAGTGTAAAATAAACGAAACTCAGATATAAACATTAGTTTTAAAACGTAAAGGCTAAATTTGCATTAAAATAAGCTAACAAAATCAGTTCGATGTAACCCTAATTGTAGACACACATGTCATCTTTTAGGTTTTGTTTGATTTGTGGTACTAATAGTAAACACCACTTCAAATTCATAAAAAAACAAGCCAAAATAACAAGGAAATAGTTCTAATAGATCAATAATTTCATACATTTATAATATCGAAACGAACAATAGCCAATAATCATATATATATAAGACAAAACCATACCTATTAAAAGTCAGTCGCCTTAAGAAAAACGCTAAGAATTACGCACTTATTATCAACCTGCTCATATTGTCTGTTGTCAATTGACGCCGTTTTGAAATTTGCTTGACAATGTATGCAAGCTTTTGGTCACGTATCATAAATGACCCTAGGTATCTTTAATACCAGTAGTGGTGTTACTTAAATGATTAGTTTTCTTAATAGAAAAGATTTTTTTCGAAAGTGTCATCTTTTAGTTCAGTGTCGGGCATTAGTGCTTTTACCTTATACGATACATATATGTTCTGTTTTGACGCATCACAAAAGAACGATCGAATGAACATCTTTATATGCTATAAAAAAATAAGACATTAGTTTTCGTTTTAATCAGATGATTGCATGTTGCAATTGTAATTGTATAATATATATGTAGTTTAGAATTCAATAATTCGTCTCTTTTGTCTAATATCTACCTACATGAAGAGCTTTATCGATCGCGCCAACGATAACTTTATCAGTTCCTCGGCGAACTAGGACACTATCACACGATCTGACATATAATCATTCTCGCTGATTTCACACTCAAAATTGAATTTATGCCAATATATTTTTGAGCGGATTACATTGAACACACTCATACAAATTTTATACGTCATAAACAGTATTAACACAAGTATCGTGTATCCACACAACTATACATAAAATTAAGTAAATATTACAATATATTGCAATAACAATAGCTTCTATTATCACACAATTATTTCTATCAAGGGAATAAACTCTTTCGATTAAAAACTAAACAAAATAGCAGAACATATTCCGAGCTATATAAAAAGGTAGCAGTTGAATTAAAAACCTTCTATTTGATTCGATTGTCGCGTTCAACGGTTTAAAACACACAGAGAAGTTAAATAATTGAATATAGTGCTGAATCAAAAAAACGATGCGATAGCCAAGCGCGGCTGAACGGCCGTGATTACGAGTAAGGGGTCAAAGCCCCATCTCTACGGACCCCTCACGCTCTGCCATCATCCCGGTCCAAGGTTTGGACACGTCTAACTCATGCCGACCCACAATTACTGGATGATATCAAATAAAAAAAAACCTGATCAAATTTGTGTGTATAGACTACTCAGTAGGGTTACGTTTAATAGAATTTAAACCTTATAATATAAATTGATGTACAATACATATTATATTATAATACAACCAATACATAAATAAAATAACTTATATATTTCCTTGGAAATGTATACATATACCTATTATTTTTTACTATATAATATTGGGAAATCATCGTACCTGATGATAAAAGGTTTGTGGTATAAGTTGTTGCTTACGTTTTTATCATATTTTTATTGTAGGTATATTTAAAAAATACTAAATGCACCTACTCCCTACTATAGAAATAATTTATGTAAACAATGTAATGACACCTGTTTTAAACAATAACTAATAAAAACTGATCTACCCATTTTAATACGTCTAAATTAAATAAAGTTGAGTATATATTTGAAGTTGAACCGTCAGGGGATCACATTTCCTTGATAATAACAATCTATATTTGCATGTTACAGTGTAATTTTTATCGTACAAGTCTTCCGCCCGTCTCGCCTTTGTCTGCTGCGATAACATTATACGACGTGATTGTTACTTGTGATAAATATACACTGTGTAGCTGTAGATGTCTCACCTAATTCTGCGGGAAGCACCGTAATTTGAAAGCTGTGTTCCGGTGTTAAAGGTAAAAATGGTTGTAAAAGTACTGATTACGGAGGCATAAAAACTTAGTCCTCAGGAAAGGCAACTCATGAGATGTACCATAGAAGACCAACCATATGTTATGTGACGCTTTCTCACAATTATAAATTACATATTACGGTTAATACCTCGTTTATACTATGAATACAATCGTAAAGACTGCTGATTTTATTAAAATATCAAGTTGGCAGGAATCAATTTTAGTTCGCAGAACTATTCGGCAAACCAGGCACGTGAGGTTAAAAAGCTACGCAACGTCCGGTCGATAGAAGACCGTATGAGGGAATGTGGAAACAACGGAAGTTTACAAAGAATCAATTATGACATGAGGAGAATATTTGTGACTCATTTCTTGAACCTCCAAGTCTTATGTGATATTTTTATGCACGGCGGCTTTTCTGGTACCGCAGTATAAAGGATTCCGTTACATTTGTATTATACTAGCGATATCCTGCGGCGATGTCAACATGAAATCGACATAAAGTTTGAAATTAGCTAATTTTAATTCTAATAAATTTCATTCGAATCTTCTGAGCAGTTTTTTCCAGAAAGAATAACAAAATTATCAATCAATGTTGGTAGGATTTTAGATTCAACACGTGGTCAGAATGTAATGTTTATAACTGCAATTTGTTCTCCTAGTAGTAACATAATAAGTTGTATTATATAATAAAATTCCTTGTTCCACCTATACTTTCTCCATTCGCACGGTCACGATTTCAAACAAATCTCGTGGATGCAGCGGACACTTTCTACCTCAATCACTCTTGGCCTTTCCCAATGACTTCATAGCCTTTTGTTAAACAGAGTACTTATATAAAGTGCTTTATTTAAACTTAATTTTGCTAAGCACTATGAGAAAACATCATAATGTTTACGATACCGGACGTCAGTTTTGAACAAATATGGCAATTTGGAAGTGATTATTGGAAATACATTTCACATTAACTAAAAAATAAGACAAGCAATAACACCAGCTATAGAGAGAATGTCTTGAGGCACAGTAATTATCATGAACGACGTCTACACATCACAAAAGCATCCACTAACTACATGTCTATTATTTGAGTCACAAGACATCACGAAAAACAGACGAAACTACTGAAAATAGTCCTCATTAGACAACATACGTAACTAAAAATAAAATACAAGAGAGAAAAGAGCCTAATTAAGAGTCATAAAATAAAAATCTATGGTATTTTCAGAAGACAAAACATTTAAACAAAGAGGAGTCATTAAATATAAATTAACATAAGGTTGTAATACGTAACGCCGAAACAATAGACCAAGAAGTTTTATTTCTTATATAATACGGAGTATAAACCCACAAAGGACGGTCTTTCCATCCACTGAGAATGATCAAAAGTGGCTACTATTGGCCACATAACGGTACATGGTCCAACGGTTAGTTTTTTATGACGTACGGAAATTAGCCTGAATCAACATTGCATCCGGGTACTGTTTCGCAATTCAACAAAAATCGGAGAAAGGAAGTACTTTAGAAGATAATATCCCATTGATTTTGTCGTCGTTATAACATATTTGTAACGAAGTGAAATAGTAATAGTAGTAATATTCACGACATAACAACAGGCCAACAAAAGTAAATCTCTATTAATCAGTAATCAAGTCTATATTTTATACTTGCACTGCGGTGTAATTTTGTAAAAAAATATATTCGAAACTTCCCTATTCTCTATTTAAACATGTATTCATGTCAAAATCATAACCTTCCTCTTTACCGTAGTCAGGAAAAAATTAGTCAATGTTATAGTAGGAAATTTGGGAAATCTTTGTGGTTGCATTCTTAGAATTGAAGAATTATCAAACCGTTGATTACACCAAACCAAAATTGGTAATATCTATAAATTAGTAAAACCAAGTAAGGGCACACGATTGTTGGACCGCAAAAAGTTAACTTCGTGCGAATACATGTGCTATATATTGTAGGGGAATAACCTTCCACTATCATATGGAGATCCCAATATCACAATATTGCCATAATGCATTCAACCACGAGAGCCATAATGAAATTATAATACGAGCAAAACGAATTATATAATTTTGGACTGGCTCCAATTTATTAGGAAACATGCCTACAGTCTAGTTATTATTATCAATGCCTTTGAAAAAGGTCGCTCGATCTATTTGTAAAGTTAGCTAAATGGCAATAAAAACAGTCTCGTCCCTTTGCATGGTTTCTATGCGGGATGCACCATCTGCTGTGCAGGTGTTCCGCATAGCAGGTGTGTCGTGTTGAGCACGACGTTGGCGGATGTTACACCATATAGCTATAGTCGAAATAATTGTAAAACATTGAACCTTCTGTGTATTCCTTTCGTGTTTGTGTTCCTTTTAAATTTTTAACTTACATACAATTACGAATAGTAGGTATCGTTGAGAGCCAATAAAAATATTAACTTTGAACTATTTGAACTTTGAACTTTGAATACTTTGAATTATTAAACTAATTTTAAAAAATGGAAAAACAGTAATCTGTTATTTCCTCAGTTTTCTAGACAAGTGCTGTAATTAAATAGATACATATATTTTTAAAATACATAATATACATAGAAAACACATGTTACTCGTATCCGACATACATATTTAGCTAACGTGCCTCGTTATATGTGGTTACATGGGTAGCATACTGAAGATTTTACGACAGATCATAAAACCGCAGATTCCTATAAAACGATAATATCCTAACATGAACCATCATATTTATTCGCGATAAATTTTCCATTATTTATCTGCAAAAACATTTTTTCGTATATATATTATTGCATCTACGACACAATTTTATTTGTATTTCAATGTTTAGTCTATACAACGTAGATATGTCGTATCCGTCGCCTGAACAGCATTACTGACCACCACGTTATCGTAGGCGCCGCCCGTGATGCCATGCGTTGCCATTCGAAGGAGCTAGATGTTATGGAACTTATCCTGTCATTCTACTACCTAATCCTTCCTATCCTTTACATAGCTCATATTAGTAGTATAGGCAAGGTACCTATTCAACTATAGTATTCACGCAGCAAAGCAACCAGAAAGTCAGTGGCTTTGAGACTATGCGCAGGTAAAATCTTCCTGGAATTATAAAATAACCCTCTGTATATTGTGTTATTACTTTGCTATTATATTATCATATTGTATTTCGACCATGAATATAAATCCTTGGACTTCCGAGTAGTACAGAGCTCAATTCGTCAAAACTACGAGTTTAAAAAAATCTGCTAAGAATTTCCATTATTATTTGAATCTACAAGAAAAAGTAAGTGTGTTATATTTAAACAAACGGAGACAGTGCATGGAAGTAAATTTTATGACACATTAATGCCACGACAATCAAGGTATTTGACCTTTTAAGACCATAGAGCACAGAAGAATTAATAACTCGAACGGTACAATAGCAGAAGTAGAACAAGAATCAAGTAGACTGTAAACAAAAGAATCATATATATAATAGAACAACGTGTTTAAAATATTAGCGAATATACTTGTACAAGTTAAAAATATTCAAATCGGTCTTTGGACGTATCATGTAGTACAGTGCCGCACATGAGGGCGATCGTATCGATGTTTGTCCGCGGAGGACAATGATTTTCCTTTGTGTTAGCCGCGGGCCTACTTGCATGATCACGTTTGCATTGTAAACTGCACTGAAGTATTTGAGGGAGAAACAATACGGCGAGTATGTACTCAGACCCTTTGTGTAATGAACATATTTTTGGACGGCCACATGTGCGTATATGTTATGTAATTCTGTGTTCTACTGTTAAGAGAAAGAGAGAAGATAAAGATAAAAGAACGGTGAACCATAGCGTGGTAAAGTATTTTATACTACACTGAATATAATCCAAAAGTGAATACATTTTTAATATTTTAACGTAGGTACGGCAGGATGACAACGGCCCATACGATAAGTTGTAACAACAGTACATTTGAACTAAGTGAATGACGCCTGAGTACGTAGCTCTGCCGCGCTGAAACATTAATGAGCGGGGGCTAAAAGAGGGCTTAACATAAATGTAGCTGTACTTATACAATGTAAAGGTTATGCTCTAAAAATAAAACGGCGCGCAAATGTAAAGCCCAGTGACGATGACGATCGGAACTATGGAGTAAACTTAATCCATTTGAGATGTGAGTATTTAATTATTTTTTTTTTTATGAAATCCAGTGTATGTTTAGCGTAAACAAACCTACATCCCGAAGAAAAAAAAAATTATTCATATTCACAGAAGTGTTCATTTATTTGGTTATTACCTATAAATAACAAATATTGTTTGTGAATTATAAACAAATATCCAGATGCCTGATTCCATATTCATACATACATAATGTATGTATATAATTAGGTTTGATACATGTTCTTCCTCATGCAAAATTGACAATATTTGCACTCTTTCATAAAGTTATATTTTGGTATTAATAAATCCAAAATAACATTATAAAGAAAGAGAGAGAGAAAGAGAGAGCAGATTTAATTATGAGGAAAGAAAATTCTGCATATTTGAGAAATTCCTTTGATCCTTGAATGATACATTATTTCAGAATAATATAAACTATTAGTACACAGAAACCTTGTAAGTGACTGGATAAAGCCAGGTGAGTCCACTAGTATATGATTTAATTATTCTCATGCTACTGCTAGTACCGGGTATGATATAATATATCACTGAACAATTAATTCTGCTAGTTGGATCTACAAACCAAAAGGGATCTTTTTAAAGACAAAGACAATATAAAAGGTGGTCATATGACATTAAGAATATAAAGGGCTACTGTATCACTGATTAGAACAAGATACATCCAACAACATACAAACACTAAACAATGCATGTTAATAAAGAATCTGAACTTATGTTAAAACAACACATTGATTTACAAAAACTATTGTGAAGAATAAAAAAAAATATTTCAAGTAACAATACATCATAGTTTATTTGCCACTTTTTTAACTTTTAGAACTGTTTGGTCAATATAAAAGGCATATTTCATATAAGAACAAATATATAGGCAATAATATATGAGGGCATGTACTAATATTAGTTATGTATTTAGTTTGCAGCATCTTATTTCTTCGGAATAACAAAGGAATGAATTTACTTTCTACACTATATTTATGACCCAAAGAGAAGTCTTCACTAATATTACGAAAGGAAGTGTATTCGTTATTAATTAATGTTAAATAATTAATGCTATTGGCCGTAACTGGCCTTTACAGCCTCACAAATATGTATCAATTTAATAATGATTATTTATCATTAATAAACACATAATATAACAGAAAAGACATTATTACTGTCTAAAATTATGAAGTATATGTATTTTAATATCTGTCATGGTGCAAAGTTGGAGTCAGGGAAATTATACAACTAGTTCTATTGTTTAACAATAGTACATGAAAGAAAATAAGTACTTATGTGCATATGGAACTTAACTATGTCATATATAAATACCATGTGCTTAGTTAAATTACCTACATACCTATTTATATGCAACTTAGCTACAATTCACATCAAATACTACCTTTGTATTGTCCTAAATGAAAACCCGGTAAAATGGAAAAATATAAATAATCAATAATCTTGACAAAATATGTTTATTTGCAGTAGGTGAACATAGCGAAAACAGATTCTGATCCATGAGAATAATCAGCATGTACTGTTACTAATAATACAAATCATGTTCTCAAGTCGTATTAACGAATACAAAATTGTAAACAAACAGGAATACATAGATACGCATATTACGTACCGACCACCAAATACAAAATGACGTATGGATTTAGTTAAGTACACTGACACGGACTCTGTTAGAAATATTTAACTATTCACACATATATCCGTTTATTACAAATGTTTTAAAAAGAAAAAAAATGTACCTACATGCAGAATCATAAATTACAATGAAGACAAAAACTTACCGTTTTACGACCATGGTAGAATCCGTAGAATCGCTTGTGGACCCTATGATTCGAACTATACTTTACAAATGACACTAACGTTATAGGAAACACCATGAATTTTAATAAATCACCGTCAACTGAATTTAATAAATTCACACATCGCTATAGAGCGATAGACGCACTGCTCTTCATTATTACACCAACCTCGATTTTACACTGCACTTGTAAAAACATGTAAGCGAAACAATATTTTAATTTGTCACACGTATCACAAACACTTTTATCAACAAATACAAGAAACGACAGTCGCAATAATAATCAACACTATAAGGTTTTTTATTTATAATTTTATATATCGTAAACACAAAATAAACCGTAAATGTGTTTTTGGCTTATGTACGCATTGTGTACTTTAGTTGTGTTTTGTGTGCCAACTTCAGATTAATGTAACTTCACTTTGTTGCTGCATGTTAACCAACATAAGAATAAAAATATGGGTAGTGATTTCAAACACTAAGAGAACGACAAAAAATATCGATATTTAACAAAAATTGTAACATATATATTAAAATTCATTTTCCTCACAATAATCTCACTAACATTGTATTGTTAAGATATAAGTAATGAACCATGTTTAATGTAAAAGTTTAAATTGTCTATTTAATATAGAAAATAATTGAAGCACATTTGAATAACATTATTTTACGATTCTATGAATATTTTAAATGTGGAGACTATGTATTATTAGTTAATATGTAATAAATGAAAACTGAATCTACACAATTAAACAATATTATTTCAATTTTAATTTTACAATGCTGGCAAACGTACGAAAGGGACAGAATGCTAAAGTCGAAAGTCTCAGTCCAAGACTGCTTGTTTTAGTCAGTGTTGCCACTATTGTTACAAGTTATTAAATAGTTATATTTCTAAACACGTAACAAAAACTGGCAATATTTCTAAAAAAACACTAACCAACTATTATATACGAAATTCTCTATATTCTCTCTATATATATACCTATACTTGAATCACACATACGATAGTATTATATATTTATACTATTTTTACTAGTTTGCATACAAAAATTACTGATATACATAATTTTGATAAAAATCTTATGAACATATTTATCTCTTATTTTTTGGATACTTTTAACATGTTAGTTATATTTTGTAAATAATTTCCAATTAAGATATATGTATCTATATATTAATTACACATTTCTATTGGTCAACGAATATTAAGATTTTGCCGCAAAAATTTAAACAAAATCGATACAGTCCATTTTGAGGAAGCTTCATTGATCGACATAAAACAAATGGAAATTATGTTCTTTACTATGTATCTATCATGTTAATTATTTCATTACAATAAACTGAAACTCGCTTTGAAAGTGATTACGTAAAATCGCAAAACTATTGCAAATATTTTTTTAATGGAAAACTATGGAATGATGCTACTGCGTACACTATGGTATATTCCGGCGGGCACTAGTGGAAGATAAAAGAATATGGAGAAATTCAGACCCGTTTGCGTTCCATGTTGAGTATGTAGCGGTTTTATGTTAATTATCGCATGTCTCTTACTTGTTATTGTTTTATTAATTATTTTATACTAGCTGCTTCCGCGACTTTTTCCACGTGGAATTTAACTTTATTTTTCTAAAATAAAACTAGCCTAAGTTACTCCTTATTACATCAGCTACCTGCCAAAAATAGTCGCGTTAAAATTGGTCCAACCATTGACAGACAGATAAAAATTATAAAAAACATTATTTTGGTGTACCCACTTAGTAAAAAAAAAACAGTTATTTCAATATTACAAACATACACTCCAATCTTATTTATATGTATAGATAACATCAATTCAAAAGTTTTTTAACACACAAGTTTTTTGCTTATTCTTCTTGTGATGAATCTGCGTTCCGAATGAGTGGTAGAATAAAAAAATATGACTATTCAAAAGTGCTTTATTTGAATAATGATTATTTTTATTTATATTTTTATTCAACGGCATATAATAACAGCGATGGTTTCTAGTTGGGACCGCCTGAAATCGACTTGACCGATCTAATTTGTAGTAATGAGGCCGCTGCTATCCATTGGGGTAACAATATGTTGCTTTCCTTCCCGCCAATGAAAATGAAAGCATGTGTTGTTAATAAAAAAACCAATAAAATTCTCATCCTTTTATTTCAGCTAGAATACCTCCATTATTCATGCAAAAGGATTATAATTTCATTATGGTATAAAAGATAATGATCTAAAATTAATGAGAACTTATTTAGAGGATAGGGTCCAAACTGTAGATATTGACGGTATAAAATCTAAGGGAGCTAATATTGGGATGGGCGTTCCACAAGGGTCAATCTTAGGCCCCTTTCTCTTTTTAATTTACATAAATGACCTTCCCTTTATGGTAGAGAAAATTGCAGATATAGTGCTGTTTGCGGATGATACTTCGTTAGTGTTTAAAATTGGACGTCAAACTAATCAATTAGACGATGTAAATTGTGCTATGTCTGCTATATTAAATTGGTTTACATGTAATAACCTATTATTAAATTCCAGCAAAACAAAGTGTATAAAATTTACACTTCCTAATGTAAGACCAATAAATACACAGTTATTGCTTAATGATGAAATAGTAAATTTTGTTAATGATACAGTTTTTTTAGGTATAACAGTGGACTCGAAATTACAATGGGGGCCCCATATTTCAAAATTGGCCAATAGACTCAGTTCAGCTGCATATGCAATTAGAAGAATTAGGCAATTAACAGACGTGGCGACGGCTAAACTTGTATACTTTAGTTATTTCCATAGCATTATGTCATATGGTATACTACTGTGGGGTAAAGCAGCCGATATAAATACTATATTTATTTTACAAAAGAGAGCCATACGTTCTATTTATGGTATGGGTTCAAGAGAGTCATTACGTCAGTGTTTTAAAGATTCAAATATCCTCACCGTTACTTCACAATACATTTATGAGAATATCATGTATACACGGAAGAATTTAGAGAGTTTTAGAAAACTTAAAGACTGTACAAATAGAAACTTACACAATAAAAATAAGCTAATTTTACCTAAATGCCGCCTGCACAAAGTCAGTAATTCATTCTATGGTAATTGCGTAAGATTTTATAATAAACTGCCAGAATCTGCACTAAATCTGACAGAGAGGCAATTCAAATCTTATATTAAACAATTTTTGTGTAAGAAAGCCTATTACAGGATAGACGAATTCATAGACGACAACATATCAAGTAAATAACTAGTTTATTAGCATACAACGTTATAATTTAATTTTCTCATTGCTTTCTTGATTTAATTGATTGATTTTAGAAATATGAAAGCGTAGCGGTTTTTGTATTGATTGCCGCATGCATTCTTATGGAAAAAGTGAATACTATAACTATCAGATAGCAATTGTAAGTAGCTTTGACGTAGTCTAGTGTTTTGAGTAGTCATGCTCACTAAAATGACTTGTGGCGGCGTGGTGGGCCGGGTCAGCTCTAAAATATGGTCGAGCGCAGTGATGGCTGGCTCATCCGTCATACTCGTGAACGGGTGCTGCTTGTAGGGACTGGTCTGCTCTAATCACTATGACTGATTTCCTCTTATTAATTGTTTAACCAGTTGGTTATATATTCAATATTATTTCTATTTGAGTATTTAATAGAATTAGTGCTAATTGGTGGTTTGTATTCACACACTTAAACTTAAAAATGTAAAGTAATAATAAAATTATTTAAAAGAGCAACACGCAAGTTTCTTGCTCGTTCTTCTTGTGATGAGACAGCTTTCCGAACGAGCGGTAGATTAAAAAATGTAATGACTATTCAAAAGTGCTTCAATGTAAGTTTATTTGAATAAATGATTTTCTATTCTATTCTATTCTATTCTATTCTATTCTATTCATCATCATGTACCTATAGCAGATAATATGTCATATATTATAATAACCATGAATAAATTATGAATTATAATATTTATCTAGGTGGTTTAGCTAAAAAAACATCGATTCATTAGTGAATGCAATTATCGCGAGTTAGTCGAGATATATTTGATACAAATAAAGATGGATTGGTGGGGACTATATTTTGACTTTTAAGTTTACCTATGTTCACGATGATGCAAACCAGTGTTGAGTCTAGAGGTCATCGTGCACGGAGCAACAAATATAAGTCGTTTCGGATGGTTCTATCACTGTACGTATTTTATTTTGTCTAAAATGATTTTTGAATGTGAAATTTTTGAATTGATGAATTTTTTGCTGAATAGGTAAATTGTAAATCACACAGCACCATTCTACTATAGCACTAAGCAAATCTTGTACAATGAATAGGTGTTAACTACTTATTTTTTTGTATAGGCCTAATTAGTGTACTTACAGAGGTATATGAGAAAACGTCTAGAAAAAATACAGATAGCGATATAAATGTTTGTATTCTGCGGAATCGAATCCAGGCTCGTTACAAGGCATTATGGAAGTAGAGTTCTATACTGATAGATCACCTAGGTCATCTAATAAAACTATATTTCGATAAGTACCGGGGTCTTTTTGGAACTGGATTATGGTTTTCGGGTCGGAATTTCGGGACTGTCTACTTTAGACACGAACAACAACTACGACACAAACTAATAATAATAATAAAAAAATACCCACCATATCCTCACTAGTTCCTTCACATTCAGCATTATCTTGACATTTTGTCTTAAAGAACTCCTTAAGTAATTATTTAAATACGCAATGTTTTGTAATCTTATAAATTTATTCAGAGACATAACATTAAACTTGCTTTTAATACATTTCCTATAAATTTCTTCTTGTCGCTTACACCTTAAACCCATTTTTTTAATACTGTTGTTTTATACTTCAGTCCTAGTAATATATAGAGATTTTTTTATATATATAATTTAATAAATTATGTTATCACAAATACACAATATCACTGAAAAGTTGTTTTGACTAGAATAACAAGACTACTCGTCATGCAACGACTCGTTTCGTTTTATACTGGGAGTATGGAGTGACGCATTATCAACAAAGAGAGCCTGTACCGACATGTTCAAGCATTAGAGCGTGGCCAGACATCCTGATTTCGGCGGGATGTCCCGATTTAGCAATCAAAATTAAATGGCCCGAGCGGGACAGGCTGTCCCGCTTTTCGGTGATGACTCAGAACTTATTTCTACGTATATTTTTTGTAACTTATGGCAACCATACTGGCGGCACACCTGGTGGTAAGTGACAAAAGTAGCCACCGACATCACTTCATCACATGCCACGTCACGCCAGTAGTAGTAGCCACGCCTACACATCAATCGTTACCATTGTGCAGAATTAAAATATTATGCCTACTGTACCTACTATAATTTGACTGCCATATCTCAACCTACAACAGAAACAGCTTACATAGAAGCTGACTGAAATTGGTGAGACAGAGATATTAATGCAGATGATTTTGTACAAAATCTACCTCTAGCAAAGTACGTGAACCGAATTTGTGTGATCGCATATAAAGATCTTATTCTGTCCAGTAGTTACTATTTTTAGTATATTGCACTTTACCTTACCTTTCTGGTGGAAAAGCATAGCAAATCCTTGTTATCCTTAATAAATATATTATTGAAGTTGTATTTGTTGTTGGTATTATTTTTAGTCCGCAAACATTACAGTAGGACAAAAAATATAAATACATACATACCTACTTAGTACCGTATACATGTAGTGAAAATCAAAGAGAAAGAAATACCCTAATACAGGTTCAGTCGTAAAATTTAGTAATGAACTGTACTTTGATGTGTCATTAATATTAGAAATCTGACATTAATTTAGAATATCAATTATTTAATCTAAGCAAAGTAAAAATGGATGTATAGGTACTAGGGTAAGTATATTTGTAAGGGGGAGGAGATCAACAAAATGTGACAAGGAGCGAGCAAGTTATAGAATCTTGATACATCACATTTTATAAATTAATATTTTAACTTTAAATTTTGAAATTAATAATTTTGAAACTGTCGTTGGTTAGAATAATTTCTAGATGTAAAAGTGATAGATAGTAGAATGCCTAACGTCAGACCAGAGAAGGGGAATATCACAAGGCCCTATGTATATTAACAGGAAAAAACAACCCGATTATCACATAAATATTTTTATATCGCATGGGGTTCGAACCCAGAGTCATCGGAAAATAAGACTGCTAAACCGTTAACCAGTGATAGCGCGTACAAGTTCGAACAAGTTCGTTTCACATTATTATTGCATTAGCTGCAATAGGCAGGGCTGCCTTTGGTAAAGTCATTAATTTATTATTTATTCACTTTATCTTCAAGTGTTTTCAAATAAAGAAAACGCATAGAGTTATAACTGAATTATTCTTACATCTATGTTGCTCAAGTAACTAGTAAAAAAGTAACGAAATTAAATTAATACTTTATAGTATCGCGCAGATCGAGTTTATTATGTAACGCAGTTGCTAACAATTCCCATTTGATATTAATATACTGTAGGTACAATATAATAAGTAACAATTCAAATCACAGTTGCAGTTTTACAAAACCAATCGATTTAAATTTGCTACAATTGAATATTATTTATCAATCACGTTAATAACAAAGCAATTGGATCACTATTTGTCGAGGTAACAAATACTGTACAATGTTGAACAGGCACTTAGCAGATACAAAGCATACAAGCCCTTTATACACGTATATATAATAATTTATACATAACCAACATAAATGAAAGTAATAAATAAAAGGTTAAATGATGTCCTACTTTGGTAGAGGTCAAATGACATAACTCAATACTATATTATATTTGTCTTGTCGCCTTTAATCGTCTAGTTCTTATGGAACAACAGGTATAGATTCGATTTCTAGATTGTTGTCAAAGTGGTAAAATAGATTAAAAAAGATAATCAGATAAAAATATCTAATCGAATGGAAAGAAAAATAAACTATATCTATTTCATATTCGGAATTCTAATTTAGAGTTCAATTTTAAACATCTTTATAATATTTATTATTTTTTTCTATAATTTTACTAGACATATGTCTAAAAGTTCAATTCTTCTAGTCACTCGGTTCCCCATAAACGGCAATCCTTTGTACCATCCATCCCATCTCATAGAGAGGTTATCAGACAGATCTACCTTCACACGGTCACTCCTTGAACCGATTCTTTGTTATCTTGTGAGTTCGGTACAGTGGGCACTCACCTCCATTCTCACCTTATCATATTTCACTGGTAGCCAATGTACCTATTGGTACTATTAGGGCAGGGACAGACACCGTTATCATCATGATCCTTAAAAAAATCTAATATGAAAGGTTAAATCGTAATAAAAAATATACATAAATGTATTATACGCTAATGTACATATAATACACAAGCATTATACAAAAATTTATCCTGGCCATACGTACAAACCAACGGGTAAACTAAATGTAATAAATGAATATAAACGTCATTTTTAGGTATAAGAAGATTTAGGATATTATTAGGTGCCATAGATAATGTACTTATTTTTATCTATACCGCGAGCGTTTATAGTCCACAAAATAAATGACTTAATTTTCCTAATCACATTGTGTGAAATTATCAAATACACCCAACATGTCGTCGACGTGTGTGAATAAAATTAAGTATTACACACAGCATCTGTCGTATTAAAACGGAGGAATGAGACTTTATACCTAAACCTAAAGTTTTTGGTATAGAGTACATTTATTTATTTATTAATGCTTTGGAATCCACAATTTTACAATAGTATAACATTTATTTTAATATTGAATCTTTTGTTCTCTACACTTTTAATGAGATATTTTTCTGCGTCATTAGTGATGGACCAACATTTTATATTAGAAATTGAGCAATAACACGAATTATTAAATAGAAGTTGTTTCAGCGATAATTCAATAAGTCTTATTTCATAATAATTTTCTTGACTATGACCACTACTTTTATTTAAACATTACAATAACGATATACGTTATTGTTTTAATGTGAGTGTAATGTTTAAACAAAAGTAGTGGTCATATTCGTATTGTGGGTAGGTAAGAAAGTACATACTATGTATTTAAAACTAAAAAAAATTTTTATTTCATCAAAAACAATTCCAAAGTATCTTACTTAACTATTAATGTAGGCAGTACACATTTACATCGTTTCAGCATACACTAAATAACTAATGTTTATTATAATATTAACACTTTTTTGTCTGAGAAAAAAAATTGAGATCATGCAATATTTATACAAAGTTAATCATAAAAAATATACCAAGCTGAAAGTAATGATATTTATAGAACTGAACTTTGGCAAATAAATAATGCGTAAAATGGATAACAATTTTAAAATACTTTCATATAAACGCAGTCACGTGATTAACTTTGTTGCAAATAAAAATTGAAATTGTTTCAGGTGACCACTTCATAAGTGGTGGATTTTGTTCTTCAAGATTATTCCACGTTTTTATGACTAAACCTAGATATCATTAGGATTTCACAACATGCATTAGTCATAGGGATTCAGTGAGGGAGGAGAGTGGGAGGGGGGGAAGAGATTGCGTAACGCTGTTGCAATAGGCTAGTTGACTAAATTTGAAAATGAGTTTATAAAAATGGCTTAGTATTTTTATCTATTTTACTTAATATCTGAAATAGGTAGAATTAATAACTGAAATAGGAAGAATTAGATTCCCACACAGATTACTAATTGATGTCTATGATTAACACAGCACAGATGCATACCACTTGGTCTAACTATAAGATTTTGATAAATATGATAACAAAGCCCATAGGAAGCCACCTGCAACGATTGTATTGTTACGAACTTAACAGGTCATTTCGTCTAACGATTACGTATAACAAACATATGGTGACGAGTATATAAATATTTTTATTTACGCACTATTTAAATATCTGGTACAATATAACTACGGAGCAAAAGGAGAATCTTTTAAGTGGTATATAGGTAAACTCAGGAATGAAAAAAATTTACAGGAAATCAACAATGATGCATTACTTTATCTACCATTATCCTCATATACATATCATCCCAAGAAGAATGACTACGCAAGAAGTAGGTAATGATACCAATAAAGTTTTGTAAATTAAAAATAATAAAACAATGTAGGTACATATATCTACAAAATAAAACATACACTTACATGTATACAAATATACACTAATATACACATAATTTCTTTTAAACACAAGCTCTTACTTGTGGCTATAGCATGTTACGATGCATGTATAAAACATGATTGTCTCATCTCTCATCATCTCATCATGAACGTCCTCCATATGTTTTCATGCACACCTGTCGTGCATTTGATGGAAATAAGGCAAGAAGCAGAATATAAAATACACGTAACTGTCACTGAACGTTCAATATTCTTCATAATCATAGTAATCATCTTCCTCGCCATTTTGCAACATGGCCGCCAGGGACATCTCACCGGCCGCCTCCGTCGTTTCCGCCTCCAATTCGTCGTCATAATCGTCGCCCGCATCTGATAATTATAGCAATGATAAAAATAAAAAACAATCCAAATAATGGGCGTATGTAATTGGTCAAGCATAGGTTATTTATTTAAACTCTTTATAGCACCAGACAAAGAAAACACACAAAATGATAGATCATCACAGAGAAGAATCATCATCTTCACTGAAATGACCAAAGGACAACTTAGGAAATGAGCGAGACCATTTGACCATTTATTTTGGCATATTATATTGGCGTATCAATCGATACACTCTTTGATAATGTTTGTCTCTTTATTCATTTTTGTATATGCAAGTCAAGAAAACTATATTAGTCCAAGCGTTAGGTTAATATTATACCGGTGAGAGCTGGCGTGGGTGGTGCAGGTGTAGCCGGGGCTGAGGTGGGCGGTGCGGGGGTCCCGGGTGTCCCGGGGGGCCCTGGGGTCGCAGGGGTCGGGGGGGCCGACGGCGTGGAGGGGCCGAAGATGTTCGGTATTATTGGGGGCGGCTGTTTCTTTCTCTTCTTGCGCGGCACCGGAGACTGGGGCACCGCAGTTTCCGAAGGTGTTGAGAGCTTTGAGCTATAATTATAAATAGCGATCATTGATATTCAATATTCCTATACTCTGTTCATTCATATATGCACGGTATAGTGAACAATATTGTCATCATGTAGTTTTATATTATATAACTAAAGAAATAAGTAGATTAAAACTGACATAATTAGTTCATACGCAAATCTATTTATTAGTTTACATTATTATATTCGATTTATTATGAAAGAGAGAAGAGAAGAATGATATAGGTATAAAAACATAAATACGTAAATATATCACACCGTCATCCCTCAACTAAGTAGAACACAATGACACAATTACACAATGACTATCGCCATTTAAAATTATAAAATATTTTTTTATTTTGAAATACAACCTTTTTAACTGAACTTTGAAATTTGCTATAAAATCATCATAACAATTTATTATGGTCTCCATTGTAAAATTTGTCAAAAAGGAAGCGTTTTCATGTATTTAGTTTTATCTATTTTTTTATAGAAGTAATTTAAATATAGTAAAACATACTATAAAATAAAATTATTTTTCGAACAAACACAAGTCGGATATTATCAACTAATTCTCATCGGTCGTTCTAACCTATTATTATTTTAGAAGTCCTTTAAAAATGACAGAGAAAACAGACTAAAATAAACTTCTGCAAACGAACAGTAGGAGCTTCCTCCTGCGTACACTTAGATTGTGGAATGAACTACATGCCGAGATTTTCTCAATAGACAAGTTTTGCAAGGGAATGGTTATTATTTCTTTCTTATTATTATTAATTCAGGTTTCTTAAGGGTCGGCAAATCAATGACACCCCTGGTGTCTGAGGCATCCATAGGATACGGTGACCATTTACGATTAGATGAGCGGTATGATATTGTTTTGTTTGCCACCATCGTAGTATAAAAAAAACAACTCACTCTGAAGAAGTTTCTACTGTAGTTCGTGCTGGTGTAGCCGGCAGAGGGGTGCCAGGCTGATCTAAGCTTTTTAGTATATCATAATTAATCTTCGAGCTAATCTTCTTTTCTGCTAGCATTTTACCAATTGCTTCGCCGGCGGTCGCCGCACTGCATACTGTCTTCTTCTTGTATGCACCGCGGAGTTTCTTTTTCTTATCTTTACCCTCTTCTTTTTCTCTGGCACGCATTTCTTCTTTTACTGTATATTTATTAATTTTTATTATTAATTGTTTTTGACAGACTCATATTTTATGCACTTTCTACCTACGGGCTTTTACCATTACGTGGCGGGTGTGAGTAGCTTCTGTTGCTATAATTGCACGTATATTGTTCAGAGTTCACATTTCGTGTAGGTTGGGTATAGGTATGATAATAATAATATCTAATATATCATAATTTATAAGGTTGGTTATTGCTTGCATTTTTGAAGCAAAGTGCAGAAAATGAGGCTTCAAAAATTAATATTATAAATATAAGACAGAACAAAAATAATAATTGTTAAATTTTACGTAACATTACCACTATTATTACTACCACAATCAGGACCACCACTAATAACTATATTACATTTTTATATATTTATTGCAATACACAAGGCTTTTTTTTTGTTAATATAATTAACCCCAACTTCTTCATGCAAAATAGTGTTTCAACCTGTAAGTGGACGGGGGGGAAGGGAACACTATGGTTTAATACAAAAAATGGACTAATTGATCTAACACTATTGTTAACATCTTCAAGATTTCTGTTCTATTATTCATAAATGACTAACATTGCGATTCTGAATATTTGAAATTATACAACGAGTACAAAGTAAGTTATTAAGTAATACATACTTTTCTGTTCTTTTAAATATCCGGCGTTGATTTTATTCCAGAGCAAGGTTTTATGTCTTGACTCCTCGTCAGTCATAATGAGCGAGCTGATGTAGTCCTCATCCTTGTCTGCGAGCATCAAATCTTCAGCATTGTGCAGGTCCTTACTAAACTGCTGTTTGGGTTCCGGTTTTACAAATTTGTCACTTTTGTCCTCTGTTTGTCCAAGACCTATAACGGCTAACTCGGGACCTGAAGTATGTATGATTATTAATTGTTGTAACTTTAGATATTTATACATGTAAAAAACAAGGAAATAGAGATTTTTTGAGGACTCAAATTTAAAAAGTTTTTAGTATAAAATTAAACATCACATATGCATAAATATTTGCAAAATTATATAGCAATTTTCTAAATATTTAATATGAGTGTATCACTTTTCTTTGAATAACTCCCAAAAATATTACGATGTAAAATTCAAACTTATGAACAGAGGAGACTTATATTGCTGGGTAGAATTGTCACAGCCGTTTTAGAATTATACCTCAACCATTGTCCAACTTTGGGTTGCATGCTCAACATCCGATTATTTATTATAAACTCAATTTTAACTAACCATAAGTTTAAATTGTATCACTAGTCTACCCGGTCTCTTTCCGTAAGAAGATTATCAACCTACAGATACATGTAGATCAAGCTTAGTATACAAATTTATTTCGATTTTTGTATCTCTTTAAAACTCTGTTTTAGTATTTTCCTTTTACAACATCTGTGGGGATGCAAAGAGTGTTGACTGGAAATTTGTATTCTCATTTACGTTAAGAACTATTTCAAATTACCAAGGCCTTTCTCCAGGTTCTTCCTGGCGGAGGGATTCGCTGTTTCAGTTTTTGGTTCTACATCCATCGCGATCTCTCCGATGAGTTCAAGGGTGTCTTCGGCTGCGAAACGTGATGCCTCGGCCTCTTCTGAAGTACCATCGTCTGGAAATATAAATGTAAGAGGTAAATACTTCATTTACAACAGCTCTTGCATTCCTGAAGATGAATTTTATTTGTTAGTGTCTAATTACATATTACTCTTGAAATTTTAATTTTTATGTAGAAATTTTCTATAAAACAAACTGAGCATGAGCAAATCCCTGCATCTCTTATTTCTTATGATAAATAACTTGTACAAGCACATTTAACATTATTGAAAATCATATAGAACCTCTCTTTGGTATTATGATATTCACTTAGTATACATAAACAAGTATCTACTGACAAAAGCAGAATCATTGGCAAAAGTCAAGCGATGCATTGAAGAAAGTATGGTAATTTTATTATGTATCTGAATCCAGGTTGGTTTAATTACTATACGCTAATATACTAGTTTTGTATTCTCACCTACGCCTATTATAGAGGCTGGTGTTGTGATTGTGGCAGCCTTTTTTCTCCTTGTGTTGTCCTTCTCTAGCTGTGCATCTATCTCTTTTTGCAATTCTGAAAGCTCTCTTTCTCCGTCTTCTTCTTCCATAAGCTATAAAATGCCAACAAAAGAACTTATTATAACTCTCTATTATATTAATAAACTTTAATTAATGATTATGAACACTGTTGCTCTAAACTAATATTATAAGGAAGAAATATTCTTGTGTAATAAATGATAAACTCAAAAAATACCTTAACAATTTTAAAAGTTATTTTATCTATAATAATGAGCAAAATTGAACTTTTGATAAGCGTAAAGCTGTTGTTGTGTGTCTGTCTGTTTACTTGTTACCTTTTCATGACTAAACAGTTGAATAGATATAGAATAGAATAGAAAAATCTGACATGAAGATACATTATATTACGACGACGAAGATTGGCTTCTATATGGTATCTCTTATCTCGAAAAATAATCATGGCTGATATAGAGTATGAAGTTTTATGCAGATGAAAGTGCGGGATAACTCTAATATTGTAGGTATAGAATGGTTTTGATCGTAGCTACATTTATACAAATATATTCACATATACGGTAACAACACAAATACCTTTTGCAGTCTTTCTTTATCTCTTTTCCTAGCCGCTCTAAAAGCTGGCGGGTCCTGTTCCTCTTCTAAATCAACCGTCATAAACTCGTCGGGAGTGAGCGCACTAGAGGGTGTTTCTCCAAATTCAAGCAACCGCTTCCTTAATGTAGATTCATGGACTTTCACTATCCGAACGACATCGGCGGGTGTGCGGGAGAAATTATGTAGCCGGGCAGCAATGAGAAGAGCTAAAATTTTATTATAAACTATTTAGAAGCAAAGCAAAGTATATACACGTACCCTATTTCTATCTTTATGTTATTGATATCCGTGGTGCTGTTCATGTATACAAGATACAGTTATAGCTTACCATGAGGTGAGCCGTCAGCTTGTTTTCCATTCCAATTATATAAAAAATAAGTTCGTAGTAAGTAAAATGTATATATGACAATTCTAATTTTATTTATATTCATTACATTTTCCTAATTTATTTCCACTCATTCGCGCCACAGAGAGTAGGCGGCTATGATTTTGTAAATACTCTCTTTCCAAAGGTTGTCTAAAAGAGATTTCTTAGCGATAAGACTGCCTTTTGTATCAGTTTATGTAAACAAAACTTTTATTATTTTCTGTATCTGGTGCAATGCTACTAATGATAGACCAGCTCTTAGATGTTATGACCAAAAACCAATTTGAGGTACAAGGCTACGCAGACGATATAGTAGTCATGGCCAGAGGGATCTGTCCGACAACAATATCAGACCGCATTCAAAGAGCACTAAACATCATAGTTAAATGGTGTAAAGAAAATGAATTATCAGTAAATCCTGATAAAACAGTTATTGTTCCGTTTACAAAAAGGAAGAAACTTGACAAACTTGTCATGCCTAAAGTAAATGGAAGAAGATTAGAGTGCTCCAAAGAAATCCAGTACCTAGACGTAACCTTCGACCAAAAACTGACATGGAACACACACATAGACAACATAACTCAAAAGGTGAAAACATCTTTGGGAATAAGCCGACAGGTAACGGGGCCCAGATGGGGAATTAACCCCAAAATTGCCCTATGGCTTTACACAGCAGTGGTGAGACCGCTTACCGCCTATGCCTGCGCGATCTGGTGGCGGAAAACCCTCCATCCACAGCTGCCACAAAGCTAAACAGCCTACAGAGAATTACTTGTCTGATTACTATAGGAGCCATGAGCACCACGCCGGGGGCAGCTCTAGACGCATTATTGGACTTGACGCCCCTTCCTTTATTTATACAGGAAAAGGCGAAAGCCAATATGCTCAGAATCAGTTCCCAAAGTAGGATATCTTGGCATTCCCTGGCCATAAAAACTAAATAAGACTCGATAATGAGTGATCCTATTCTGGGAATGCCTGAAGACAACATGGCACCAGAGTGTAACTTTGTACAATATTACAAAATCGAAATATCTGGAAGAGACGAATGGCAAAATAACCATAAACCAACTCACTCAGAACAGGACCTAGTTTGGTTTACAGACGGGTCCAAAATAGGAGATGATGTAGGATGTGGAATATGCGGTGTAAAACCCAAAACTGCAACTATATAGGAAAATACGCATCAATCTTTCAGGCAGAGACTTACTCCTTAATTAGATGTATGCAAGTAATCCTAAGCCTTAACTACATCAATCAGAACATATACATTTACACGGACAGTCTAGCTGCTCTACTAGCACTTAACTCGTACGAAATCCGTCCTAAACTTATTAGAAACCGTATCTTGCTACTAAATGAAGTAGGAAGCAGAAATAATATTATACTGAGATGGGTCCCTGGGCACTCAAATATCGAAGGCAATGAAATTGCCGACTATCTGGCAAAGTTAGGGGCAAAAACCGCCCAACTGGGCCCCAAACCCTTCTGTGGTGTGCCTCGTTGCCTAAAACTGGGACATCTTAAATTAATAACCAAACGAGAACTCTGAATCACTGGCAAGAAATGCCAGGATTGACATATTCAAAAGCCCTAATATCGGGCTACTCGTAGAAATACTCCAATAGACTACTGCTATTGAGTAAAAACAACGTATGCACGATGACCTCACAGAACACTGCAAATTAAACAGGCATATGGCTAAACTAGGCCTTTACACGACAAAAATTTGCAGATTATGCCAAACTGAAGAGGAAACGCCACTACACATCCTATGTGGTTATAGCCCACTCATGCATAAACGAAATATCTCCTATGGAAAGTTTACACTCTTTCCCGAGGAGATAAAAACCATCGCTCCTAATAATATCCTTCAATTCTTGTCCCTGACAGGTCTAGGCAGCGAACTTTGAAAGAGGGCGAGCACAATAGATCTATGTAGGTCGCAGTGATACAGGCGCTACAAACACCTGACAATAGGGGGGAAAGGGATTGTTAGTAATGTGGACTCATGACCCCATTACTAGCAATGTACCATGTCAGGTCGACCTCCACGCGGTTCTCCCTGGAAACTATCGTCATAAATTCCTAGTGAATTTGTCACGAAAACCTGACCTCATGCTCATCTTAAAACTGGTAGCGTAAATCGTTAGCGCAGGCGGTTGCATCATTCCATTATCATCCATAAATAAAAACACCTGACAATAGCCTAATCAACCCAATAAAAAAAAAATCTGGTGCAATAAAGAGTATAAATAAATAGAAAAATAAAAACTTAGTAAGTATATTACCTACTCTCTACTAATCTCGTACATAAAAACTTGAAGACACAATAAAACTGCACTTTCAACACCAAACAAAGTGGATAAGGGACATTCAAATAATACGTCATAGTAATTTTATATATTCGTTTTTAACTTTCTCCCACACTTCCCTCTTGCACTTCCCCTGCCGCACACGGCGGCTCTGTCACATCTGGTTACATCTCATAATACTTAAAATATTCAGTTATTGTGATAAAATTGAAATATGATATCACAAAATAGACCCACTCCCAGGGATGTGAGGGGTCCTAGGTTACATGACTTTTTTTACATGTCCATGTTTATAATGTCATACTTTGTCGAACCCCTAACATATTTCGTAATTAATGGTTGGGTCCAAATAAGAAAATAAATTTTGTAATATTTATAATCAATTGACACAATTTCCACGAATATTATTCTGTCTGTTGTAAAAAGCTGTATGAAAAACAGTTGTAAAGTTTTTGAGTTTGTCGCCTTCAGAGAAACGAGCAGGCGTGAGCAGGATTTTTTTATAAGTTAACAAGTTTTTATTGCAAGAAACATAAGTACATAGAAAATAAAAGAATATAAGTATGTGCCTGAAGTCACGACACTGTTGACAATAACGCATACACCACTCCCTTGAGCCAATAGTTTTATTTCATGAATATAGTGTATCTAATTTACCACGAGTTTGGCATTGAGGAACCATTACATAATGAAGAGTCATTCAATTAAAATATAATAAATTCTATAGCGAATGCAATATAACCATCCAAAAAGCATTGAATACATTAGGTAGATACTTCAGTTCCGGTGTCTGAGCATGCAAATTATTTCGCCAATAAAACCTAACAATCTCGTATAAATTATCCAATATCATTCAGCTGAAGTTTGGGTTGATCGAACAGTGTTATTACATCCGCATAGCAAATTTTCATGGTCAGGCAATAATCATTGACTAGCACTGAATTTTTTTGTAAGAGACCACCTTCACTTTGTGCACAAATTGATAATGAACAATACCACAGGGTAATAATAACTAAATAACCCTAGACAATTTACACTGCGCCGTTTAGTATAGTCCCAAAATAAGCAAAGCTTGTATTATGAGTACTAGAAAACTTATAGAAGTATATAGGTTAAACGTATTATTTTTGTAAATATCTACATATTATACATAGAAAAACCAAGACCGTTACAAACAATAACATTCATGAATATAGATGTTTTACGCTACAAGGAAGAGAATTGATGCGATCATCGAAAGTCAGACAGTGTACTCGACAAGAGGCCGTCTAATAAAAGTACCTACATGTACTTACATCGAAAAAAAAACATCTCATTTTAAAACATCTCATCCAATTTATATTGGCGATGTTTCATTGAATGTTACTTGGGTTGTTAATATAAATAATCTTAACTATGGAAAAACAAAACTTTAGTAATAAACAACAATTTGGTTATCGAATCGAGCTAAACGAACAGTCAAACTATTTATTTACTAGTACAATTAATTTGTCCGTCAATATTTTCAGAGAATACTAATCAATACTATTCTAGAATAATCTATTAAGAATAGATATATTACAGAATACTATACAGAATAGGCTATTTCTAGAATAATCCAATTATTTTGGTAATGTAAGTTTTTAATGTGTTATATTTGATTCGGGTTTCAGTTTCTTCAGCATGATAATGAATGTATATTGACCTAAATTAAAAAATTGTAACAGATTATACCAATGACCTATTTTCACACGTTAAATCTACACTAATATACATGTTAATATAATAATTTCACATCAGTTACAAACAATTTCTATCATTAGTTTCTATTATAATTATGTTATACGGTTATAAATTTAGAATAGTTGCGTAAGCAGGTGCGCCGGTGTTATTTTTAAACGCAGCTTACGTATGTTATCACCAATCAGAGTACAGAAAACTAGGTTGTTTGAATCACGATACACACTTGACATACATGCAAATAGAACAAAAGAAACAATTGAAATGAAACATTTCCATATATATACAATATATAAAAAGGAACCTCAAAAGACATGCAAATCAACACAAATATTATAGAAGCAAAAGTGTGTCAGTGTGTTAGTCTGTTTGTTTGTAACTTCTTACATTAAATTTGAATGTTTGAATGGAAAATCCTTTACATCAAACAAATTTCAATGTAAAGATAGATTGCCCGATTTATCAAGAGATATATTTGATAATAGAATAGTAAACAAAAACAGAACAGAAAAAGTAGTTAATCACAATTAGTAAATAATATATTACATATATATTTTATACTACTATGGTGGCAAACAAGCATACGGCCCATCTGATGGTAAATGGTTATCGTAGCCTTTATTAGCCGTAGTCCTAATTTACGAATACCTAAAGGTTCATATAACAAAAGTTTGAAAACAAAAGTTTACCTGCCCCACAAATTCCAGACGGTCTACGACCAGAATGTATAGAGTCCTTTTGCATACGTTTGACGAGTCGCAACGCCGTTGTGGTGACATCATGGACTTTATCTTCAAATTGTAACTGCGACGCGAATCGCAGAATATACATGCAAGGGTCTGGAATTTAAACATTATGTTATATTAATATTAGTTAAATATGAATTGCCAAATCACCTACTTTCTCATGAGTGATTTCTGAGAAGATTTCTTAATGGACGTTGACACTGAAGAATATGTTTGCAAAATTATCGTTTTGAGAAGGACATAGTAGAGATGTATATGTGTGGGATATGGTTTGAGAACAGAGCTGGCAGGCGAATTTCGCATTTCACAAAAATATACTACTAGCTTACTATATTGAGATACATCATTATTATTATAATTGATTTTCATATACGTATGCCTATACATTCATTACAGAATTCACCATCCCACTATTACAATGTTAATTATTTATTGACCCCGTACTACGTTTTACTTGCAAATGTATGAAGGTCTAGTTATATCGGTTCGGTGACCGAATGGGGTCATCAAGTACGGTTAATGTAAATGTATCTAGGTACCTATGTCGCCGAATTCACATTTGATATTATTGTAGTAGAGGTCATGCGTGGCGGAGCTCCACGATTTCGGTTTGCATAATGGCACGATGACGTAAATCTCTGACAACCAGTTCACTACTTCTGGTTATATGTGGATCGGAAAAATCCACTTACCAAAAATATACTCTATTTTGCAATTAATTAATTCAAAGCGTGAACTATTTAATTTTAAAGATATATCCCAAAGTCAAGAGCATATATTAAAAAAAAGACTTTTTAGCCACATGTCAATGTTGCGTCTGATCGATCCCCTGTCTCAGTCAAACGAGGATCGTAATTAGGACGTTTCGAGCCGCGATTCTATCTCCTATCTACTGGTGCAGTCAGCATAAAGTCGTCAAACAGGAGTTGGACTTCAACCGCTCTATATATCTTTCCGCGAATTTAAAGTGCCATCTGCAATCATCGCTTTTTTGGTCCGGTAAAGCAGTAAAGGCCAGTTGAAGCCAACAACGGTAGATTTCGAAATACGAAAAAGGTTTATATTTTTCAGTATATTTAACCCTTCGGTTGTAATCATAAATTAACTGGCGAGAAATTCAATTGCAACGTCAGGTCGCTATAGCTAGCTATACGTAGCTATAGTTAAACGTACATACATAAATTATAATAGATTCACATGCGTGTATAACATGTCCAATATGTGGAACTGTTGTTAATTTTTATCATCAACAACATTCTCTGTCTGCACAACTCACGGTCAACCGGTCGGTAGACTTTGTCTGCCGGCGGCGTTAGATCCACTAAATGTACTCTAAATTTTGTCTAATTGTAATAAATGTAAATAAATAATAGTGTAATACGTAATCACATTTATGTATTTTTATATAACATTACCATTCTTATACAAATGCATAATCCATTAGTGTGAATAGTGTGTAGGTATATTTATTTCACTAAGTGTGACCGTACCCGCAGTATCACCCGCCGCGCCGCTTAATTTAAAAGCTTTTATTCAAAGATACGATGACGAGTACGTCCTAAGAGAGATATCTGTTATTCGACAATTGCAACGTTTACATGTCAGATATTATCTGTAGATTTATAAATCGCACATGGGTTGTCAGGTCAAATCCTGGATATTAGATGTTAAAACACAGAACAATGATATAAGTAAATTAAAAGATTTAGTATTATATGAAATTACTTTGGACGTCATTATCACCTACAAGTACATAGTTTATCGTGTAGAAAACCATTAAACTTGAAAGAAATACGATTATCAACTAAAAGTTTAATGTTATATATTACGAATGCGGTAAAGCGAATTGTTCCGCTTCAAAATTATGACAGTGTTTTTGTTGAAGTACCATTCACTAGTTCATGTTACGTCACATGTTAACACTATATTCAGGGATGTTAATAAATATTCAACGAAGTAAGGTTATCGATGTATACATATTTTGAATTGCGGATATATCTTTTACTTCTTTTGCACATTTTTACATGTACAAATACAGATAAATGATTTAACAACAGTCCCTGTACTCAAACGCATTCATAGCTCCTCAATAATTGTTCTATTTTTTTTTTAATTCTCTGTGTATACTTTCGACTTATGCTTGATTTTAATGAGCGAAGATAATAATAGAAAAATTGTCTAAGTCTTTTTTTTCAAATCCGAAAATTGGATTCGTTAGACAGTAGGACGTTCACACAAATAAATCATTACATTGGCTAATGCATTCAAATAATATAAATGAGACAAAATACTAGCTCCTTTCTTCTTAGCGTAAATTTGAAATTCTTATTTCATTCATAGTTGTTACCGCCAAATTTTATATCAAGCCACTGACCTTTCAAGGTGAGGACATTCGCTAATGATCTTGAAGGCAATACGAGTACTTCGATCGGTAGTCACACCATATAATATAACAGCACTGGTACAAGCAGTGCCATATGATCTATGGCACTGGTCGAGTATCATTAGTATCTATTTGTAATTGTTTACCCTGAATACACCGGAACAGCTTCTCATGCTTATCTATTTCAAAATGAATAAAAAGGAAAAATTTGATCTCATTGTATATATAAGCGATCTAATAGAAATTAAAACAAGAGACGTGAAGCCGATACTAACCTAATACTGGATATGGTGAATTAATACTATATCATCATTGCCTTGCCTTTATCCCATTACTCGTACTTGGGGTCGGGGCGGTATGTCATATATTATAAAAAATGTAAATAAACTCTACAATTGTGAAATAAAGCTATAAAAATCCCTACTTTTATCTCCTAAGTTTTTGAAATAAATACAATTCAAGAAACTTCAAGAGTTATTGCATCTAGTAAAGAATAAACCGCAAGTATGTAAAACTAAAAATAAGTCTGTTAGGAGATTTCTCAAAACTGAAAAATCATAATAAATCTCAACCCATTTAGTTATTATTTTAGATTTTATGTTCTAAAAGATATTCAAAAAAGGTACTTTATGTCACATTCATAATTAATAACAAAATATGATTACGATATACAGAAATGAAAGAGACAGACGGACGCACGCGTACATTTATATACATTTATGCATTATAATTGTATGGATTCCATTTAGTACTAGATAAACTATTAAATTTTTTTATACCAAAAATTTTAATAATTAATAGTTTATCTAGTCAGTCAGTCCCGGCAGTTGTTTGCAATAAGACCAGTTTTGTTGACCATTCGGTGCAGTAATGCCGTATATAAACATTAATTTACCTTGGATCGTATCTAAATACATCTTATGTAAATTAAATTCCGGTAAAAACTTATGAGGCAAAGGAATCTAGTATCCTGATATAGTAAAATAAGAACTACAGTACTGTGATCAACATACTATGGCCTCTTCACTGGTGTACACTTAACTTCCTATGTGTGTATTGCTAATTCCGCTTTCCGCCAATTCAAGGTATACTACTATTTGTACAATCCATTAATTTTGGTTAACTATTTATTTTGTACAAAAATATAGATTTTACAACCTCTTGTCGTACTAATGAGTACGAGATAAACATGTATCCTTTATACATAAAATATAAATATTATAAACTCATTTTAACTGATGAATTGGTAATTTTCAGTCAGAAGAAAATGGCTCGAAAGACGAGGACAAAAGTTCTGTTCAATTCTAAAATAGACCTAGTCGCAAACTAACCAGAGCAATATTATGGATAATAGACGTCTACATATATAGACATATGTACAACTGAGAAACATACTTAATAAGTTTTTTTTCAATGTAAATACGTAATAATTCATATAAAACATAGAATAATACCACAATCATATAAGTCTTAGATTAAAAATACGTAAGTATTAATATACATATGTTTGTATTGTGCTGGACAGACATTGTGACTGTTGTAGAGTGAGATAATACGTTAGATATACATACTATATATCTATTTCACCAAGTCCGTCATTGATATAATGAAATTTATAACTACAACTGCTATGGATTTATGGGGAATAAATGCGTGTGTGGTATGCTCTTGGCCGATTATTACCACAGTTTATTATCACTCTAAAAAGAACTTAAATTCAAATATTCGTATCACATGTTTATTACAAATCAAAAATAGTATAAATCGTTAAGAGGATAGTTGCCATTCCAAATAGTGTTTGAAATGGCCTCCATTCAACTCCATTGTGATGGGTGGCAATGAAAATGCGTGCTTCTTAGTCTGTTTTCCTGTTACGTAATACGAGTAAGTACAGATGTGGTAGTTAGGGTCGCCTAAAACAACTATTGACTATCTATACACTACTACAAATCTACTATTAATTCATGCCTACTATAATTTTGATCAATATAGTTAATTCTTAAAAAAATATATACATATAAGTAAATCTACTATGTACATATATTGGAAGCCAGATATATAACAAATAAATTCCCATTTGTAATGTCAATTCATAGTGTGATTAAAATGTAACTACTATTTTTGACTAGTTTTAGGGTCCTATTTTATAAAAGAATATATCAATTCATTTTATTTGTCAACCCTGTCCCACAGTCAGTACAACCACGCACAATACAACTATATAGATTGCACATTACAAATTGTACAGATTCCATTAGTTCCTTATATATACTACGATGGTGGCAAACATACGGCCCATCTGATGGTAAATTGTTACTGTAGCCTAAGGACGCCTAAGACATCAGGGGTGTCACGTGCGCGTTGCCGACCCTTAAAAACCTTAATATATCCTTCTTGAAAAACCCCATGCTGTAGTCTCGTGAGAAAACATCGGCAGGAAGTTCATTCCATAATTTAAGTGTACGCAGGAGGAAGCTCCTCTGAAACCGCACCGTCCGAGGACACTTAGGTTCTAGCGTGTGGGGATGAATTATGTGTCGATGGCGAGCGGTGCGATGGTAAAAGGTAGGCATCTTGTCGAACATCAGAACACAGTCCATTGTATATTCGGTTGAACACACAAAGCGAAGCGAAGTCTCTCCTCAAGCTAAATGGTGTGATACCACCATAGAGATCCGAATCATCGACAATTATCATAACACGTTTCTGAACCGAGTCAAAAGGACCGACCTGGTATCCAAGTGCTCCTGCCCAAAGATGAGAGCAGTACTCCATGTGCGGCTGAACCTCCGACTCATATAAGAGGAGGATATATAAAAAGCTCGGTGTGCTCAATAGAACAGCTATTGAGTACAGCGAGCTTTTTGGTCGCCAGCTTCACCTTTAGTATAAGTATAGTTAAATATATAGAATTAGAAAGTATTTTATTTAATTTATGACATATGGACAAAAATCGGTTATTCAGCAAAACTTTAAATTTATTTACTCCAAATTGAAATATTTATTAAAAACTATTACAAGATACTACTTCCTCATTTAAGATTTACCCATTCCAAATTAATGAAATCGTTTAGTCGTGAAAACCAACCACAATAAAAAATATCTTCGATTTATTAATTACAACTATCATTGTATATATTCCTTTACAATACAACTTCCAAAAACAATACATGACTATACCATATACTCGACTCAATTTTGGAAATTCAATGTTAAATTAAGATTCAAAGGTCAGCTGCTTAATTGCTAATCCGCAGTTCCTTGTCGTTACTGATTATTTTAGTATAATATAAGATATTTTTATATGTATATTAAATAAACGCGATATTTTGGCGATTCCTGAACAGATTTTGATGATCGGTCATCTTCTACTGTCACTAGTTCTACTGAAAATGAGCTTCTAATAATATAGTCTCCATAGCGATTTGGTCGTACATAAAAATTTTATTTATAATATAAAATAATATATATATATGAGATTTTGTAAAATTTTATGAATATTATCTCTTGTGTGTTTATTTTGTAACGTGTTCGTGATACAAGTGAAATAGACCTTTTTCATTATAAAAATGGGAAACACTCGTATGGGTTTCATACCCATACGAGTGTTTCCCATTTTTTTTTGGGTTTTTGTAACACGGTGTCTTCATGTATTTATTTAGTTACTCAGTACTATGATATCAATTGGTTGTACCTATAATGAGATAACGTTAAACACTTACGACATATACATGGATTTGAACTATAATACCTACTACTTATTTGGATAATATAATAATACGATGTATATCAATTTTGATTTCTCGATTAATGTGATTGAATGTACATCCTCACTGAAAGGCCGCAATTATATAGGAAAAAATAAATAAAAGCTAAGCCAAACACGGTTATGATTGAATCAGCTAAAGTATATATAAGTAACGAGTTGTTATAAACAACAATTTAATTTACATAATGAATTGACATCGTATCAGTCATCTATAAAGAGCAAATTCATAGATCGTCCAGATGCTGGTCATGTTTTGTATTTTAGTATATTAATTTTGATTCGTTCGTTTGTTTTAAATTATACAATTTCTAATTAATTTAATTTGTTTTAGTATTTGACTTTGTATTTATATTTTGCACTAATTAATAACCACTCATTACCACTTATGCCACTGTTTTGGGTTGACTGGAAGATATCTCTACTAGGGATAAGTCAACCTTTGCTAACATTGTCTCTAAATTATATTATACTGTACTGTGTATCTGTGTGCAATAAATAATATATAGAACGTGTATAAAATTTCTTCAAGGTAGTACTCCTTGTGACCACACATTGTGTGTATAGAAACCGTGTGTATACTAGTTTATAGTTCGTCTACAGTCGTGCTTACGAGAGCAGCATGCTGATGTGATATTCTACTTTATAGCACACCTAAGCACGTATCAACTAGGTGATATGCACGCATTAAAAGATCTTTAAATAGTTTTTTTTAAATGTACGAAACCAGTTCTTTATTCTATTTATATATGACCCCTAAAGCCAGTTACGGTAAATCCTTATTGATAACCGCATTTAATGACCATCCAAATAACTACATTAGACTAAGTATTAAGTCTTTGAAAACAACTAGTGCCAGATATTTTCTCGGTATTTTTAAACAACGTCAAATACTACAATATATTACTTTTCACGATTGCAGTATTTTATCTTCAACTAGTTAATAAATATACGCGAAAAAAAGCAAATAGTTATTACTATGTATAATTTACTAAGTTCGACAAACTTTTTTATCTAGTCTTAAATTCAATTTCAAAATAACAATATTTCATTATACATTTCAGAATTAACATACAAATTATTGAATTTTACACATCCCAATTGGTTGTTAGGTCAGATTTTTCCTTTTATCAATGAGTATTTTAAACAATACATTTAATAATACCTATAGTTGATATAACTTTATAGCTATATTAGAATAAGAAATTAAATTTTCAGAGATATTTAAATTAGTAAAGACAATTTAAAATAATAATTTATTCCAACCACATAGGTGTGTAAGTAGTCAAATATCTCGTATCTTATTTGATCAAGGATGATGGACTATTCGGGGTTATTCCGGCATGAATTTAGCAAGGACACCGCGAAGCTTCCGGTATCTTAATTAAATTGGCTGATTCATCTCAAGCGTACTTACTGCCTTTAGCACAAATTCGTGATGCTAGGAAATTGACGTTTTTTGTTTATATTTAAATTAATAATAACATCTAACAGTCACAAAATATCATGTCGCGAAACGCGAGACGTTTTCGCGATCAGAGACGCGAAGCTGAATAAGCCGGTTCAGTTAATATATAACTGAATTAAAACAATATAACTAACTATTTTAACTAATAACCAGTTCTTGTTATTTCGAATAAACTGCTAATATTGGCGACAACTGAATATATGAAAAAAGATTTCATCAAATAAATTTAGAAATTATTAATAATCTTCATAACATTTAAATGTTGTTTTTTGTGAGTTTTGTGACTAGTGCAGCTTTTAGTGGATTGTGTAAGAAAATAGTAAAAAGTGTGATGATGAAGTACACGAAGCCAGTATTTTATTCAGTATCAGTTTTATAGTACCAGTCTATCTAGGTTTAAAAAACATGTTTTTGTTCATCGGAAGTTTGTAAGTATTTAATTTAATCAAAAGTAATAATTTAACCTAATAAAATAATATAATGACACATAAGGGGAAATATTTAACAATAAAATCATAATAGGAATGATTTTGTTTTATTATTACTACTATATTTACCACCTCTCAATAGCTTCTCAGTTAGATTCGTCCGGCAAAAAAATATGATCCTTGAATCCGAAGTATGAAATTCCGTCGACCTCGGTAATCCAGCTGTTTACCACAGCACTTTACGGTACAAATATTAGTATTCATGAATATGATTGTTTCTATTGTTCTTTGTGCTCTATATGTATATGAGGAAATTATGTATGTATTTACAAAAAAAATGTATCTATGTATATATGTCTATCAGCTGTCTAGTAGTTCGGTATACCACAAGTTCTGCTTCGCTTGGGACTAGATGGCGCTGTGTGAATTGTCAAAGATATCAAATTCAAATTAAATAAAATATAGAATAAATTTTGAAACTCCTTTCAAATAGAACATATTTTTTTCCTAATTGGTAATAAACGTCTTTTAACAATGTCGATTAATTTAAAAGACAGATGTAAATAGAAAACCAAAATCATGATATTGGATTTTATTGTATTACTGGCTGTTCCCGCGACTTCGTCCACGTGGAATTTAACTTTATTTTTCTAAAATAAAAGTAGCCTAAGTTACTCCTTATTACATTAGCTACAATGGCTGACCAACCTGGTCCAGCCATTTCAGAGATTAGCCGGATTAAACAGGCAGACAGATAGGCAAAAATTGTAAAACATGTTATTTTGTACCGTATTTATTTTCATATGCATGCAGTACAAAACAGTTATTTCACTATTATAAACGGACACTTTAATTTTATTTATATGTGTAGATTTATATTACATATTCAATTTTATTTAATCCTTCAAAATAAAATTGTAATTCAGGAAGCGGACAAATGCTGAAACAATGCGATATAATATAATTATACAATTCTCATTGGCAAAGTAAATAGTATGAGCAGATTTGATCACCATTTTGATGTCCAAAATTAAGAAATCCTACGATACATTTGCAATACTTTTTCTAACACAATACACTACTGTACAGATACAGCACGTGTTGTCGTTTAATCTATGTGATTTGACCGACACGTAATGTTAGTTGCATATAATACTTGCATCGATAATAGATGACATCACAACACTTTCTCAAACCGGCGACTGCACTACAGTAAGGCAGGTGTCCCTTGCCACGACCTTGCGCAAGAGCCTCGCATTCATACTCTGTTGACTTCGAGATCGGCGGCAGTCAGTAGAGCGCTATAGTGCGCGCGCGCACCGAAAATCGTACGTTCCAAAAAAAAACAAACCAATTTATCTCTAGTCGTTTAATTTAATTAATATAAAGCACTGTGAAGTGTATTGTGAGTTATATAGTGTGCAGGGAAATGTTCTACTCTACCGTTACCGAAGGAATGAAATGAGGGGAAGGACTGTTTGTTCACCAAGAAGACCTGTGATCCTCGGGAAAATCGTGATATACTGGATCTTCAATAAGGCTGATCTAGTTAACTTCGCACTCCGGTTCGTTTGATTCACACATGTATGTCACAACAATCAACCTGATTCTTTCTAATAAGAGAACTGATTTTACGTTACTTAATATTTGGTAATAGAATATCGTAATAACTGTGCAATAATAATGGAGAAATTAGAGCACGGATAATGGTCTCTAGATTCATTAATGTCTTTGTTTTGATGTAAGTGAAGTGAATTACACTACGTTCGTGGTAAAGTTCCGCATCTATGAAACTGTATGGTTCTGTAAATATCTAAACAGAGATAATTCATTATTACACATCATACCAGCTATTACGTGTAACATCGACCGCGAGGAATTATAGGCTATTATATTTTATTTAATTTAATAAAAAGAAATATTCCACGTAGACAACATAACAGAACATCGCTAGTGTATACATATTATAAAACAAACCCGCCATAATCTCAAAAACAACTGAACATATTTTTATGACCAAATCAGCATCGGACTAGATGTATAGTTTGTTAATATTTCTTATAAATTCATCGTAATACTCATGCGAAGTCGACATATGTCCCTAGTTAAATAAAGAATTCAGATATCCAATACATAGGCGTACTCGGAGATAAGTTAGTCATGTCCAGCCGCCGATCTGGAAGATAAGATTTGTTTTTTTTATGTAACTTGAAAAGTACACAACCTTACGACCCACCCTTAAATCTGTTGGCCGCATCTGGCCTTTACAGCTTCTCCGATCGATAGGTGGCGAGTGTCGATAGCACTTTAAACGCACGGATGGACTGGAGTTGGCTTAAGGTTACCTGACGGATATGACGGCATCGCTAAACCTCGGTTTAGGCTATCATAACTTTGATTCCCAATTGAATAAGAAGGATGGATGGCAAGACGATATTGTCGACAGAGAGAAACTTTCACCTATACAAATTTATGAGAATCATAATTTCATTACTATTTCAATCATTACTCTTTAAACTGAAATACAGCTTACAAATAGGCTAGATAATACCAGAAATCGGTTAGGCAGAGGTACCCAAAACATAATTTGAACACATTGTATGCTGTATAGGAAAAAGTATTAGAGTTTATTTAAGAAAAAACTATATATTAATTATTTACAACTACGAAATTTGATAATGCAGTAGGATGGTAGACAAGACAGTTCATTGTGACCATATCACGACTTAAAAACATATTTTTTTCTATTTATTATTAATTTAAATACACAATAATTTTGATGGAAAGCCTATAGGACACATCTGATTGTATATATTTTCAAATAAAAACTGATTTCTCTAATTGAATTTTTAAATTACGGACGTCTGAGGATAAAAAATAAATCAGATTTTACCTCCCCTTTTTATTAAAGTCGGTAAACAAGAAAACAACAATACGAGTATATAATTAAACAAATGTTTAATGGGTAACATTTTTAAGATAAAAGATATATGTATTCTTATACTAATGGACAATGCTGTTCGTACATTTAAAGTTGATAATAAGTAAGATTGATGAATAAGAGAAGATAGGTTTTGATTTGTCTATAAGGAGGTCAACTGATAATGCCTACGTATGTATATTAACAAGAGAATCATTTATTCTATTGGTTTTTCCTGATGATGTAATAACGTCACTTTTACCTAGTATTTGTAGATGTATTCTTAGAATTCTTACTACTAATTATCACAATTCATACAGAAGCCGTTACACATAGCTGGTCATATAGAAGCCGGTATATCCCATCGAGTGCTAGAGCTTCATCACAATATCAACATACATCTGAGACATCATACACCATAGACAAATTTAATAGTGTTAAATTTGTTTGTGCATCGTTGCATGTAGCCTATTTTTTTTTTAATTAAAATCAACCTACGTTAAAATTACAAATCTAGTAGTACATTATACTAGGGTTTGAGGGGGTTTATTGGACATGATAGGGTCCCGTATCAATCCCATAAAAAATAAACACGTCAATGTAGATTAGTTTGCGAGTTTTATTTGAAACACAATATCGTCTTAACTACATGCAATATATGAAAAAGTTTTATATATTTACTTATTTCACACTGCACTAGTACTATTAATGTAATACTTAACATACAAATAATTGTTTTTTATGATTTAACAATGTTACTTTCGTATAAAATTGCTAAGCACTTATTATAACTAAAGCAATTGTTTTCAGCAAAAACGCGAGCAATTAACATAGTGTCTATTTGTGACTTAATTCCAATTGACTACTAATGATGTAACTACATTGTTGTACTTGCACAAATTACATATATAGAGATAAGAACTTGCATTGTATCAACTATAGAATGTAATAAATTCCGTAATTGACATTGTGATGGCGAATAATGGAAGTGATAAGTGTGAGTAAATGTTATTTCAGGAATGTTATGTGATATTGAAAACTAGCTACCACCCCCGGTTGCGTATGACGCAGCGTTGCCAAATACTTTTCAGAAAAAAAACCTCCCTTTCAAAAGAAACTTCTTTTGTTCAAAGCGGACCACCTAAAAACTGTATTTCGAATACAAGATAAAAATCTTACGTAGGACATGCGGCTTAAAAAACAGTCACCGGTGTTGCACGTGCTAGCGTGCGGTTTTCCTCCACTACCCTTCGACCCTCGAGTAATCCCCAAAAAGCGGTACTAGGCCCGTCCATCACGGGACATTTAGTTTTAGCCTAAAAAATCGAGACGTAGTCGTCGTGTCCTTTCAAAACGCGTATAAAACGCAAAAACAAGTTCATATGATGTTTATTTTTTACTATTTCAACATACATTTCATATGTTTTGAAATGCAGTCCATGTTTACTCGTTGATGATATAGTCTTCTATAGAGAAAAATAAAATAGGAGTCAATGTTTATGGTTTATACGAGTTTTAGACAATTAAGGCTTTTATTGGCATGGTATTACATTTTTAACTAATTTCAATATTTATAATTATGTATCATAATATTAGAAACACGTACACGTATATTAGATTTAAATGCTTTTTCCTATTTGCATATCTAACAATCTTTATTTCGTGTTTTTGTAGTGTGTAATTTCGACATTTTGTCATAATCATAATATTATCTTTTGCAACTATTACATTAGTTTTGTTATATAAGTAGATACGACATTTATAATATCATTATTTACAAATTGTTTATTTGTAACGCTTTTAAATTTAATAGCACTCGTTCCTTCAATTCATATTTTTTTTACTCTTTAAGCGACTGCGGAAAAGAGGAAATTCACATATCAATGGTACTTTTATGTATATCTTCCTAATAACAACCCACAAGCTTATATTACAAGCTATGTTCGGTTTGAAGGGTGAGATATGGCAGTGAAATTACAGAATACGCCGACATGATTTTCTCAATTCCTACTATATAAAAACGTCAGTATGTACGACGGTAGGTATGATAGCTTTATTAAAAGAAAGCCAATAAAAAAGTCATAAGAAACCATCGCCAAAACTGTACGGACTTGATGAACTGGACGGATGATTCTTTTTTACAAATGATTTCTTGTGCAACAATGTATAATTCAACAACGTATATAGTATTCATAACATATATGAGGCAAAATGTAACTAATCCTTTATTCATTTGTTTCAGGTTTGTTTGGTATGCGTGTCATTTACACGTCCGATCATCGATGAACAGCAGTGTTGATTTTTTTGAAAGTCTAATTGATGAAGACGGCCGGTTCGCTGAACTAAATTGTCAGGAACCTGTGCGAGGACACAGGTCACGTCTGCGGCCACTGATTCAAGGTATAAACGTACTTTCATTATTATATTCCGGTTCTATTCTTATTCGTGTATACTTATATTATAAATGCTGAGTAAAATGCAAAATTACACTGTTCATTTTCCTTAAAAAGATATATCAATTTCATATTCCTTATATATAGCATACGTCTTCCAGATTTAAATGTCAATTTTGAAGTTATTGTGAACATAGGACTTCTCTTAAATCACTTCTGAACGCTTGACATTAGTTACCCTTCCCTTTCCTTCGGTTCATGCGTAGAAATAAGCATGGTCATTTCAAATAAGCATTGATATTTAATCAATCCGATGATACATCTTTGTGTTGAATTGCATTGACATATCACATAGAATGAGTTTAAGACCTGCTTAGGGTTAAATTTACATATATATGCTGAAGTTTATGGGACTAAAATCTTTACATTATATATACTTTATATTAGTAATACTTTATATTAGTTTGCAAATAAGTTCACCAAAAAGAGAATAAATAAACATCAAAGTTTACAAAAGTAGTCGGCTGTCTTTCTTGGAATTGTCTGTAACAGAAAATATATAGCTTCTACGGAGATTTATGAAGATCAATTAACATTTATTTTGTTTTATTGGTTAATCCATAAAATCGATTAGAAAATATGACTAGTCGAAATATATTTTATGTGGTACCCAACAATATCAATATTATAGAATACGATGATTTGTAGGTATTGTAACCGTCCATCGAGTGCATATAAAACATCGATGTATATCGTACAACCCTAGTCCCTATGTCAAACTCTACGCGTCAAGTTTGAGAAAAAATACCAATGAACAAATCAAGATGGCTGACCTCAGTGTATAAACCATGGTCCAAATGTTTCATTATTAAAAAGATAGTAGATCACTAAGCCAGTATTAATAATGTCGAATCTGTGTTCAAGGATTGTTTCTAAACCGCCTAAAAGATTGCAAGAAAGTAGAGATAGTATGTCAGTGGCTCAAACAAATACATGGATGAACGGTGAGCGATGGCGCTTTGTAAATATTGATTTTTTTCAAAGACCTTCGTGTAGTTAAAGCTCATTTTACGACGTAATTGAGGTCATTAACAAGTTATTTTAAGATAAAATAGTATAATATTCGCTGTTTATGTTATTATATGAGAGAACAAAAAGTGTAACTGTCAGAATATCGACATATATGTGGTAGTATTTCGATCGATTTTAGACTAAGGCGAATAAAGACTGAACAATTCATAGCTTAATCAATGCATTTAAATTACAGCAGAAACTATAAACAATGGTGGAGGTTTATCAATGTCCCCACCGCACACCATATCTCAGCGTGAGACAGGCACCCAGGTGTCACAATGCTACAGTGGCCCTCCATCTCCTAGTGGATCAACAAGCTCCACACCTTCGCCTACGGCATCCCCAGCGCCGCCCCCAGGCACAGCCACCCTTGACCCTAACTGGCAAGCTACCAAACACACTGTCCGAGAAAGGAATGCTGCTATGTTTAATAACCAATTAATGTCAGATATCAAATTCATTGTAGGTAGCCCAGGTGAGCATTATATTCAGTATTTTAGTTGCATGTTGCAGCTGACAGTTGACACTTTGAGATATTTTCAGTGTACAATTTTTATTTTATTATATTGTAATATAACAATCCAATTATAACTAATATTTTCTCCTTTATATACATAATAATAATATATATATATTAAAATTGGTGAATTTCAACTAAAATAATCTTAATATTAAGAAGACACACAAATTATGTTCATACAAAATAGAATAATAACATCATTTCAAGGATGACATCAAACAAAATTATTCATCATGAAAGACATAGAATTCATTGTAATATTTTCATTTTGTGCTTGTATACTAAGATATGAATATTATTTTATTTCCAGGGAACATACAAGTAATACCAGCCCACAAGTATGTATTAGCAACAGCTAGCTCAGTATTTTATGCTATGTTTTATGGAGGGCTTGCAGAGTGCAAGCAAGAAATTGAAGTACCTGATGTGGAACCGTCAGCATTCTTAACACTACTCAAGTAAGCCTTGTTTAACATTTTTTACTTTATTATTATATTACTTTTATATATATATGAATAATTTTACTTGTTTATTTTCAGATATGTATACTGTGATGAAATACAATTAGAAGCTGACACTGTTTTATCAACATTATATGTGGCTAAGAAATACATTGTACCATATTTAGCAAGAGCATGTGTCAGCTATTTGGAAACTAGTCTCACGGCAAAAAATGCTTGTCTACTTCTTAGCCAGTCAAGATTATTTGAGGAACCAGAATTGATGCAAAGATGTTGGGAAGTTATAGATGCTCAGGTATGTGAGTCAACTGAAAACTTAGCCACACTTTGCTTAGAACCATCTACTTCGTACAGTAGTCTACTGATGGAGCTGTCAGACACTTCAAGTCAGAACTACTCAAGTCCAGAAAGTATTGAAAACCTTACCACCAATTGCATTAATTAATTAATTTTAATAGCATTTAAGACATTCCCAACATATCTGTATATAGATTATTATCAAACATAATAACTATTATTATTAGGTTAATTACATGTTTTCTTTAAAGACTCATATTCTGGCACTATACTAGGTAATCTGTCTTTAAATACTCAATCTCTAGCACTATATTACCTATTGATGATAAAATGATTGCCATATCATAAATAACTTGTGCCACAATTATAAATTATGGACTTTTGTAATTTTCGGTTGTGATTTAGGTTAAGAATAAGATGAATTTATTTCCTGACATTGTACAAAATCATACTTTGCCATTGCATTCCACTGTCCATAATTTTTATTTCTAGTCAATATGTCTAGACATAATTATCTAGAATAACTGCAATACAGTTTAATGTTGTTTGCATGTTTAGATTTAGTATTATACAAGTGATTATTACATGTAATATTTTGTAATTTCACATAGAGATCTGAATAAATTATTAAACAAATTGTATTGCAGTTTCAATAAACCTATACCTAAAACATTTCATTTTATTGTAGGCTGAGATGGCCCTAAATTCTGAAGGATTTGTAGACATTGATGTGTCTACTTTAGAATCAGTATTAGCAAGAGAGACACTCAACTGCAAGGAAATAAACTTATTTGAAGCTGCATTAGCTTGGGCCAGTGCAGAATGTGGCCGAAGGGAAATAGAACAATCACCAATTAACAAGAGAGCTATGCTTGGTAGTGCCATATACTTAATAAGATTTCCAACAATGACATTAGAGGAGTTTGCAAATAGCGCAGCACAACTTGGAATTTTAACACCACAAGAAACTATTGATATATTTTTGCATTTCACTGCATCTAGCAAACCACAACTATCATACCCAATTAAAGCTAGAGCTGGATTAAAAGCTCAGGTAATAATTATGTAACTAATCTTTAATTAATACTATGTTCTCAATATGAGAGTAATAATTGAATAATATAAATAATACAATTACTGTTTTCAGATCTGTCACAGATTCCAATCATGTGCATATAGAAGCAACCAGTGGAGATATCGCGGCCGGTGTGACTCTATACAATTTTGTGTAGACAAGAGAATATTTGTTGTTGGTTTTGGACTATATGGATCGTCAAACGGAGCAGCTGATTATAATGTTAAGATTGAATTGAAGCGCCTAGGAAGAGTATTGGCAGAAAATAACACAAAATTTTTCTCAGATGGTTCAAGTAACACTTTTCATGTATATTTTGAAAATCCAATACAAATAGAGCCTGAAACATATTATACAGCCTCAGCTATACTTGATGGTAGTGAACTAAGTTATTTTGGACAAGAAGGGCTTAGTGAGGTATACATGGGTACAGTGACCTTTCAATTCCATTGTTCATCTGAGAGTACTAATGGCACAGGTGTACAAGGAGGTCAAATACCAGAGCTCATTTACTATGGCCCGACAGTAAATACCACTATGACCAACTCAAATACAACCGAGGACTGACAATTGTGCAGATCTCGCCATCTCAATTATTACTCAGTATAATGCAAAAAGGTTGATAAATTTAATTAGAATGCTCAATTATATTCTCAAAAAAGTTTCCAATTCATATGTTTATACTTAACCATTCCCAAATGTTAAAATTGTTTTGTTGAAATTTGTGTAAGAGTTCTTGTGTATATTGTTGGACTTGTATAGGAATTAAGAGAACCTTAAGATTGTGATATGGGTGTTGTAAAGCTCTCTAGAAATATAGATTTAAATGAATTCGTAAAACATTACAATAAATTAATAATACCTAAATATGTTTGTTATTTCTTTCCATGGATAGTTAATAGAATAGGATAGTGTAAGCTGCAGAAATACAAATCACAAACAGATCTGTACATAGCGTTTTTGTATTTATAATGTTATTGTCTAAATGTAAATTATTACTGTGGGATTATTAACATGGGAGTCAATACTAATATGGATTTCATAAATCTTACTAAATACCATTCCCAGGTACTAAAGCCTATAATATTAAGCATCGCCCACACCATGCACCAAGGGCCTAAATATAAATATATATAATACTCATTTCAATATAATTTACAGAAAATGTAAATAAACATTTTATCTTGAAAATTATCATCTAACATGTATTGAGTCTTAAGAGTTTTAACTGTATATGTCAGAACTTTTGGTAACACCATTTACTTGTACTTAATTTATAAATTGTATTTGGAACTTCTATATGTCGAAAAGAAGGATATACGGAAAATAATCGCCCAAGTGTTTAATACAAATCTTAGTAGTCGAATAAATAAATTGAATAGATGAATTGAAATATTCAACATATTTTTTTCATTGTTCCTTAACTTGGTTAGAATCACGCAATTATTGTTCTTATTTTATAGGTAATTATAAATCTCTATATATAGAAAATTCCCATGTTACTGTGTTAGTTTCCACACTTTTTCAATTTTGATGAAATATCATAGGGCTGAAAATAGGTTGTTATCTATTTTTTATACCCTTGACTGATATGGGTGGCCCCAACCCAAATTTTATTTTTTATATATTAGGCAAATATTTTATTTCTTTCCTAAATTCACCTTTCTATCATCTGCCCCTTATTTTTGATACCAATATTAGTACATCAATTTATATTCGAAAACAATATTTACTGGGTATTATTATTATTGTATAATAATAATATTGTAAAACAAATATAAATCATATGTTTTTCTTACCTGTCGGAGGTATAACAATGCAGAGTGCCCGTGATAATCTGAAGTATGTACGGCCAAGTTGATAGCAACATATTTGTAGAGCATCACTAATATCTATTAAAAGATCTGATAGTGTGTTAAGGAAATGATAATAAGTATACTCATGGTAGTAATTACAAAGGGGCAATAGTGTTATGCAATTGCTCGTCATTATAAATAAAATACAGCGTAATCCTACTACTCAAGTAATCCCTCAAATTGTATAATCTTTATATAGTATAATATAAATATTTATAACTATGCAATGGATTTTAATGCAACTTTTAGCAACAAATAGAGTGATTCAAGAGGAAGGTTTATATCGATAATACATGTACACCCTTATGAAACCCTAGCGGGTAGCTATATGATGCACTGAAGAGCCAGTTTATGTAATATTCAATCCTAAATATATCTATTCAAATTCAACACACCCAATGTTTTCAATAGACTGACTTACTGTATGTGGTATCCTCATACCACATACAGTAATTTTCAAAAAAGTTGAAAGCATAACCATCATTAAGTGAATAACACGTGTATTGTTTTTAAATACAGAATGGGTTAAATGTTGACAATGGAGTCTGAATTAATTTGTTTCCATGTCTTTTTATTTTGATGAATATTAATTCAATTTGATTTACAACTATTCTATTTTGTAAAGGATACGATCAGTCCTCTCTGTTCTACAAGTCATGTACACACAGGCAGCTTGTGTATGAGTTGCTGGTCGTCCAATTGTGAGATGACGAGTTAGTGCCATCTTAAAGAAATTACAAGCAATGTCAATGCATTGTTGATTCAAATGTAATTGTTGACACAATGTCGTAATGCCCTCTCTTGCTTTTCTTAATGTTAGTTCTCTTGATTCCTGCCCAATGCCAGCATTGAATGCTTAAAAAAATATTAATTATATTAACAATTTATTACACTAGACATGTATAATAAATAACATCATTTACAGAGGAAGTATGTACAAAAGGTGGTTTTATCGCTTAAGCAATCTCTTCTCAATAAAGATGCAATGTATACTAATGTTTTTTCTAGTAAAACATACATTATAACAATATATTTTCAAACAGATACAAGTGTCCCTTTTGTCAAGTTATTCTGATAGGTTATATTGAAATAAAAGTAGCATCAAGAATCTTTCCCCTATTACTTTTAGCCATTTGCCACATAATATTAGAGCTACCACTCTCATGATTGTGTATAAGAGTAGTCATTGTAAAACTCAGAACTTATATCTTAATTGTGAAGCGTGACTCTCATATTGTTTTAATATTAGGAAAAAAATCCTCCATACAACATGAAAACATATTTATTAAATCATTAAATTATGTCATTGAATAAAAAAATATTTTTTAAACTGGTACAGTTTAAAAAATATTTTAAATTTTAAATAACACAAATTTTAAATTGTGCAAGAGAACTTAAACCTTTTAAAAGAACCTCAATGTTTTAGCATAAGAACAAAAACGAAATAATATTAGTATCAATTTACTTTGTAAAAGTTCGACAATCAAGTTTTATTTATATATTATTAATGAAGAAAGATGATATTTATAAAAGGAGCCTACGCTCAGACAAAACGGCCGATAGGGATCTGTAGAAATAACAGGATAAAAGTAAGGCAATGAATTTTTTTTTATTGAAAACAGTGGTAAATATACTTATTAAACAAAACATTCTGATTGGTAAACTTATGATAAACATTATTCAAACTTTATATGAAATATTAATGTTTCGGAATTTTAATTATTTTAACAACTAACCTCGTCCAAATCCAGTTGCTCCACCTTTAGATTCTGCTGAAACAAACTGTCCAATAGCTGAAGCACCACCATGAGCGTTCTCTTGAAATTCGATTTCCGCTACTATTATATTATCCTCCAACACTGTGCCACAGCTTGTGCATACTGCATCACCTCGAGCTGGATCTACTTCGATCTCTGAAGATCCACAGTGTTTACATTTCTTACCAGACATGTTAACTGTAAGTGGACGAGTGTATAGGTATATATATTATATAAAATTAATAGGTTTATAATAAAGTCAAGTTGTTCTTAGGTTAATAATTGGTTGCTTTTATATTATCAATACACATTTTCATTAATTTACTTAATACATATTATGACATTAAAAGTTTGGTTATTTTTTAATGTGTCAAAAATTGATTACCACTAGACAGTGACAACACTCATGACAATTCAGATATTGTGTTTGAAAATTAAAAAGAATGGCGGCAATGTGGATTACATTGATTCATGAGATATTGCAGTAAGGAAATCTGTCCTTTTCGCACATTTGCCTTCATAAAAATAAAATTTATTTTCTAAATAGAAAGAAAGGAAATTTGTTTATATATAAATATTACGTATCGTCAATTTAATATGTTATAATGTCGCAATAAGTTAGGTACTTACATTAATTACACAACATAGCGTACAGTTCGTAAAAATAATTGATCTATGTAATTAAAACATTTACTAAAATTTTAAACTTATTTTTAATTATTTAAACTTGGGAAAACACCGTATTTCGTGGCTATTCGTTAGATTTTTTTATTTTTCCTTCTGTTGTGTTAGATAAAGAACTGATAAAGAACCAACGTGGAGTACCAATACCAATATTCATATTTATTTTGGTGAAAATAGAGTACAGTAAAATGAAGGTACTCCAACCTTTATTTTACAATGCTTCGGATATATGTACTACTATATACTATTGCCTATGGTTTCATTTAATTTACTAGTACTACTATAGACTTGACTATGCGTTTTATAAAGTGTCTACACACGGCACTAAAATTAGGGAGAATATAAGACCACACGAAAATAAGAATAGCGACATTATGCGATATGGGCAAAAATTTCGCTACACACAAATATGTTTAAGAAGTGATAGAGGGCGCTCCTCAGCTCTGCGCCGAATTACCACCGATTTCAGAGTCGTGTGTTAGCCATTTCAATCAAACAAACCCTACCTGTAGGTACTTGTCCTTGCTCAATGTTCGTACTTTCGCCAGAAATCCGCCCAACCAGGGTCAGTACACTAATGACGTCAGACTCAAGATTGATTATGATTGGTTGATTATCACGCCACTATCTCAATTATAGAAGGTGAGATCACCCTTCAAATTTTGTATTGCCTCAACAACCATAGTCAAGAATCAGTGACTAAAAAGTAATATGCTTTGAGAATACTATAGGCGGTTACGCTATTTTATAAATTGATACAACTTGTAAAAGAAGGGCATCCCCAAAGTGAGGACGACGTCATCGTTCTTGGTTATGTATGCGTAGTTGTATACACACTTTCAGTGATGTGATGTGATGACTCATCATTGTTGTGTTCTCGTTAGTGTCTAATCTCTTGAGACATTTTTAAATAGGTATTTTGATTTCTTTACCTTTTGCTGACATTTAGAACTGTCAGATTGAACATACGAGTGCACGTATCTGTGATACCTTTGTAGAAGTTTCTACGGTAAACTTTTTTATTTGTTGTAATTCTAGTACAAATTTATGCACAAATATCTCAAACATCTACATTGATAAGATTTGCACCATTACGTAAATCAGTTGTTGCGGGCAGGATTTTTTTTGTTTTGTGTTGTGAACAAAATAGACTGATGACGATGAAGCTGGAAGTTAGTGACAGTCAGTCCAACCACTCTGACTTCTCTTGTGATGATAGTCAATCCTCACAAGGGTCCTCTACAAATGATTTCATATCATCGGTGCCTACATCCAGGTCTATGCTTACAGTAAGTACATTCCAATGTATCCAATAGATTCTATATATAAGTTTTAGAAAGAATAATCAAACATATATGGCCTTGATTTGCCAATCAATGTCATTTTCATTACTGATAGACAGTAATTCTGCATTATAGTTACATTATTTTGTTTACAACAGAAGTGAACTGTATATTGATAAACAAATTTATATATTATATAAATTGAAATTCAATTTGAATGTATATTTATCTATTCTGTGGGGTAGTGCTTTATTCACTATTTTTAGGATTTATTATCAAAACAATAAACAATAATAATTTTATATTCCTTATGATAATTATAGTATGTATTGTAAATGTATTTTTATTTAATTAACAATGATCATGTGGGATGTTAAACATTAATTTTTATTATGATATACAATAATGAACATGGATAATAAATACAAGAAACAAGTATAAAATAATTATAAAAAGTAAAATTTCAATTGTAGGTTTCAATATCATTCATTTATAAGCATAAGTAATCATTCAACACACCACAACACATTTGTGGTGTGTTGAATGATTACTTATTACTTGTGCTTCATGCGAAACATTACTGATATTGAAACCTTCAATTGAAATTTTACTTTTTATATCCAATGGTCTGGGCTCTGCTTGATAGATTTATTTTTGTCAGATAGGATATGTCTTTTTGTATATACTTAAAGTAGAAATAGAAGTTTACTACTATACCCAACATTTTTACTATATGCAATTTATGACTAAAATCTCTAAGTACAACCCAATTTTAACTTCCATTTTCATAACTTGAAATCTATAAATCTGTTAAGAATATTGAGCGAATGATATTTTCCGACCAGTTAAACTCACAATTTTACAATACTGTGTTAGTCTAGAATAATTTTTTATTACAAGGGTTTTATAAAAATAAGATTTATAGTGTCTTTTGATAAGATAAAGTCTGTGTTAGTCATCATTACTGAAATGCTAATGTTATGTCATGTGATGATATGTAGAATAGTATGTAGATAAGTAGGATTTCATATTTCTTAGAAGAAAGCTGTAATGATTGTAAAATGGTTAAACTGCAAATTATGTACATAATAGGGATACCTATTATGTACATAATTTACAGTAGGTCTAAAAATTAAGTGGTGGTGCTTGAAGATGTAATATTGTGAGCAAGAATAGGTAGTAAAAATACTTCAATTTATATGGTATCTCTGTTTACTAAAATACTTGCCATTATAATACAAATGCTATTTATTGCTATCAAATTCCCTGTTTCACTTAAATGCTATCAGTTTGCTGAGATTTTTTAATACTAATCTTTTTGCACTCACTAATTTTATCTAGGTACTTCAAATCTAAATGTAGCTATTCATATTTAGAAAGGGGAGGGGGCTTTCTACATAACTTGGTTGTAACCTAAACATATGGCACAAAACTTGGGACCCCCACTCCTGCATTTTGAAATTAATTTATCATTAGAAATATTTCTCTCTTCTATTTTAATAAAATTAATATAAATTATTATATAGTTCACACATTTACATATTTTTATAATATATCTATACTGTTAGGTGGCAGGTATGATTTTTGATTAATTCTTGCTTTATTCAATTAAAAAAAAAATGCAGGTTAAAATAGGTACCTACTTATATTAATTTACATACTGGTCATCAGTAATTGAAAATAATATTTTTTTCCAGAATTATCTCTTATTTATGACAATAAAATTCCTGAATGTGAATCTAGTACAAAATAAATTAATTCTTAAGCAGAAATTGTGTCACACAATTTTAAGAATGAAATATCTTTTACATTGGTGTAGTGTAGACTAAAATAAAATAATTATTCCAAGTAAACGTAATCTATTTTTTTATAAATTATAATAGAATAGTGTTGCAGAGTTCTATACCTATATATGTCACCCTTGTCTACCATTATATAGACAGAATCAAATTAATATGTAATGCACCTCTCTAATTCTGTAAAAACAAAGCACATTATGGGCTTAACATGAATTTGTAGCAGGAAAACGGCATGTAGTGCCGGTGGCCGCGGTCGGCGCTGACGTCAGTGGTTCGAGGAAAACTCGCGGTAGTGGGCCCACGCGCCGAACAGACCAATAAGTAGCACCACACTAATATGTATCTATGTATACATATTACTGAGTTGTTTGGTCAAGTAATTGTGAATTATTACCGTAATGCTGAGAAAGGGTATCGGAATGACTTTCAGATATATATGCATGTATATCTGTAATGTAGAGTAACCAAATACGTATGTAATTTCATCAAAAATCTAGATGTATGTGTTTTTATGAAATAACTTCGAATAGAAAGAGGTTCTTTGTTCAACTCTTGACTGAAAAAATCCACTTAGGAATATGAACGCCATTATCTTTTTTCACTTTCGAATATACCTATTCCGTAATAATAAAGTAAAATGTGTAAGTCTTCGAATCCAAAAGGTCTAATAACGCTAACGGGCTAACATTTACTAATATTATTCATTTGTAATATATTATTATTTTTATATAAGGCCAATAAGGAGGTACCAATATTTATTAAAATTAATAATATATTTTTATATATTTTTTATATAAAGAAATGGCACATGAATTACACCACCAAATAATTAAAATATCGTAATTTTAAAACATTAAAACCTGAAAGGGAGGATTAGAGGTCGAAAGTAACTAGTAAGTAGCCTAAGTTCGATAGGTGTTGTATGTGATAGTAAACATCATTTTGTTTTACTTCTTTACTGACATATATTCAGATAAAAAATATGAAAAGAACATGCACAGCTTCCTCCTCAATATCTCCGAAATTTCTGTAATATATTATTAATAATTACAGTTGATTGAGGCTCAATATGTAAGAATCTAAAACAAGAAAAATGTTTTAATGATTTTTTAAAAGTGATACGAGTTAAAACCTCGTACAGAATTTAATATGTTTTTAATAAATACAGTTTAATGAAGTTTAGTCTTCCGTATAGATAACAAACTATTTGATTTTTACTCATTATAATTATGGTATATTAATTAGACAGACTTGTAAAACTATTTCATAGGTTATATTTGTATATATATAGATATTTCGAGAAATTTTCCTCTATACTAAATTATTTTCGGGAATCACCAACCTTGAATACTGCTTTTCCTGTATTAATCTAGTATTCTTCGTATTTAGTGAGTGTTTACTTATAGATAAGAACTGATGTCACAAACTACTCAGTATGGTAGTTAGATATATGTTGAATGTTTTGAAAAATGCTTAGTGGTGTAATTTAAATTTTCAGGCATCTTTTCTATTGCATTTATTTTTTATGGTACATAAATCCGCTACTCTGTTCCATTTTACGTTGGTGCAATCGGAAACTTCGTATTACGTAAATTATGGATCTCCAATTGAAATAGTACTAATAAATACATAAATATTTATAGATAATAAAAGCTCTTAAAACATTTTCTGTGATACAGTATCGATTTTAAAGCTTGTGTTTATTAATGTCATCTGTCAATGGCCAGTGTTCTTATTTTTTTTATATCTTAAAAATATATTTACTTTATAAATTTTAAATTAAAAAAAACAATATAGCAATAGCTGCCACACGCAATGCCATCTAGTCCCAATCTAAGCAGTGCTTGTTATATTTACTAAACGACTGATAGAAGTAGGTACACAAAGCCTTAAACTTTTTACTTGATTTTTAAAATTCTAAGTACATATTAATACACATGGATAACACCCAGACCTATACAAATCATCATACCCATAGATACAAATGTTAGTCATGTGTGAGGAATCGAACCGGCGACCACTGAAAGCATAGTGGTGTGCTAAACCGCTGGACCACCGAGACCTTGAAATAAGTGTTTCTACCCCTCTCATTCCCAAATTACGTACCTTCGTAAAAGTTATTCAGTTTAATGAATGGATACCTACGAATGGGACAAACGACCAAGGAGAATAGCTATCTACGTTGGTCGTTTGTCCCATTATAACATAAGGGTTAAGTTATTCAACAGTAATATGCAGGTATTTTAAAGGAATGTAATGAGTAGGTTGTGGTCCACATTGTGGAATCACCTTCCAGTAATGGTATTTCCGAATGGATAAAATTGAAACCTTCAAGAAAAGAGTTTATTCCTTGTTGAAAGGCCGGCAACGCACTTGCAATTCCCCTGGTGCTTATGGATTACGGTAATGACTTACCATCAGGTGAGGCATAAGCTCGTTTGTCCCTTGTGTTAATAAAATGGTTGGTCTTTGGTGTGTGTACCTGTATTAATCGAAAACATGAAAAGTATCGTAACACGAAAAGTAATAGTAATTCTATGAACTACTTTAATTATGATTGATTAATGAAATATAACTATACAATATTAGTGGAATTCAAGATAAACACTCAACACAGTGAATCATTCAGGGTATAGTTCAAGGGTACACACATTACCCCAGCGTGGCACGCGAGCTAACGCTTCCAGTAGTTTGACCCTTATTTCTGAGAACCGTTCTCGGTTCTACGATTTGCGATCACTATCAAATAAATTATGTTGTCATACTATCGATCACCTGGTTATATGAAAGTTTTGTGTTAATGTATACCGAATACTAATTCCAATATATGTTGAAGGTAGAAAAACACCGCGGATTTATTTGCACTGCACGCGATGTCATTAACTTTCGTTCCCTCGGGAATTATCATAAACCCTTTTTTTGGATTACGAATATTTATAAAGTAATGAATAAATAAAATAGAGAGTAGACTGTATATTTCGAAAAGAAAGGAATTATTGTAAAGGGCAGGAGACATACGATTTGGCTGTGGGAAGAATGTCTTCTACACTCCGAAGACCCAAAAAAGTAAGACCAAACTTACTCACCTTTGTTCAGGAAAATCCCGATGTTGTTGATTGTCCGATTGTTGTTGAACATACAGTTTAGTGACCACGCACTCGAGAGTACACTCTCGAGTGCGTGGCCACTAAACTGTATTAAACTAAATGTATTTTCATAAAAAACAATGATATTACATCAATTAAATCAATAATTATCTTGTTTTAAAATAGTTACTTTTTATTCCACTTTTTATTTTCAATTGTTTTTTTATTCTATATTCGAAATTTAAGTGGCCACATGTTTTCGTTTGTGGGCAGTATTACCAAGCGATCTTTGCTCCAGTAAGCAAGCCGGTAATACAACCTGCTTAGACAAAGGAAGTTCAGAATACGGCTGATAAAGGTGTTCACCTTTATTAGCCTGTATAATGTTATAATATAATAATAATATGGATCTTTATATAAAATGTCAATTATAATAATGATAATACCGCTAGGTTTAAATTAATTAACAAATAAAAATACAATGTCAAAAAACAAAAATTAACCCTGTAATAAAATGACTAAAACTATTAATTAATTAGTTTATAGATATTACTAAACATTCCATATTATGTTATCGTTTCATTAAGTACACTTAAATATTGATAAATAATTATTTAATTAATTATTCTTTTGCGTCTCTATGACCTCTTCTTTACCCCACTTACAAGATATGTGAATTTGTTAACACTTTCTTAACTTACACGTTAGAAACATTTTCCTTTTGAATGTATCATTCTATATATGTTTAAAAATATGATATATTCTATATCACATTAAACCGAAAAGATAGAATAACACTAAAAAATGCCCTATATCTTTGTTACGTAATATCTTAATGTATTTAAATTAGGCAAAATAATACTGAAACTAATTCGGAGGACGAAAATTTTTATGTCAGTCGGTTAGGTTAAGGTTAGGTGAAATAAAGCAGTGAATTTACTTCATTCATTTTATTACCACTTATCATCATGTGGACTTTCAGCTTATTTGACATTACTGTTATATAAAAAATTTAATCGGTTGCAAAGTTACACTGTTGGAGTTCCGTTCTTTTCGGTTTAAAACGAAAAGGGAAAATTGAAAATCTTGTAAGACAACTCGAGTTACGAAAACATGTTTAATTAATGATATAATATATGACTTGTGTTTATATTCTAATGAAGGAATATAATGTCATTTTGGTATGCGAATACTGGCATTCTTCATCGATAATATCACGTTTAGAAGTTGGCGCAACAATAAAACTATGTCTTATCAATTAGATTGGAGATCTTACAGTAAATAAGAAATGATCTCATGAAATACCACACTATGTGGATAAAAATAGTATTTACATCATTACAGTTTCAGTAGGTATGTTAATTACCTCTTTATATCAGTTTTTAGGGGTAACCATTTGCCAAAGTATACTATGCAATATGCATGAAATATAATTATGTTACAAACATACTTTTTCTAATGTTTATCTGCCTTATTTAGTAAATGCATTTATTATTTGACCGTACCACAAGATAATTGCACGGAATTATAACAATAGTAATTGAATATTTTTTATTTGATAGAATAATTAAGTATTAGACTAGTACATAACAAGTACAAGTGTATATAATGGAATATTATTTTGGGGAAAAGCGGCAGATATTAAAAATACATATATTCATATTACAAAAACGTGCCATTTGAGCGATCTACTGTATGAAGAGTCGTGACTCATTGAGAGAGAAATTCAAAGAGGCAAATATTCTCACCGTTGCTTCTCAATTTATATATTCAAATATCCTATATGTTCATAAAAATCTTGACTTATTTCCAAAAAACAGCAATATTCATAATATTAATACTAGATTTAAAGACAAACTTGCTGTCCCCAAGTATCGTTTAGAAAAAGTCAATAGGTCTTTTATGGGAATAGGTATAAAAATTTACAAAAACATACCAAAGGATATATTGGAATTACCCTTAAATAAATTCGAAACATCTGTTAAATCATATTTACTGAGCAAGGCCTATTACTCACTAAACGATTACTTGAATGACGAGCGTGCATGGCAATAGTTTTCATGTTCGGGATTTTCATCTAATGTTAGACATATCATTGTAAATAAACTGGCTTTTAAAAAAAAAGTAATTCAATTGAGTTTCTTGCCAGTTCTTCTCAATTGAATCTATATACCGAACTGGACGGTAGGGAAAAAAATTATAATGTAAAAACTTGACGTTCATAAGCGGCTAAAATGTCCTACATGAATAAATGATTTTTAAATTTTGAATTTTAGAATAATGTAATTTTTTGTTTAAAAGAGATACCAACAAAAACAAATAAAAAATTATATTTAAGTAATGTTAAGCGGTTTATTTTTATTAGTATTACATATTATACGTTATAATCTATTAAAATATTAATTAGTCACATGAATCATTCATGTGACTAATTAATACCTTATAAAACATACTTTCTTTTGTAACTGAAATGGTAAACAAGCCGATATTTCACTTGATGGTGACTAGCAACCGTCGACTATGTGTAACGATTCTGGGGAATGCCACGTACTCTGTAATTTCACTGTCTTCACATACACACATCTCATCTTTCAACCACCGAGCTGCTTGGCGGCTAAAATAAATGAGATAGAGGTACTTAGACGACTTTGTACAAAGTCGCTACTTTTGATCTATTTTCATTAAACCTTTTTATGGTTTGAAAAAAATTGTCATTGGTTAAATACCTACATATAAGGAAAATAAGAATATAAATAACTTTTATCATGTTGTGAATCTTCATTTTTTGTAAATAATTTCTCGTTATCGATAACACGACCGGCGTAAAAATTATACAATCATCTATCAGTGACTCTACCCGTTCTTTATCTACAGACGGCGTGTTTGTTACGGACCATACAGGTGTGCCTTATTACCTAACTGATTTATATGTTATTGATGACGTGTTATGGTATTATATACTAGAAAATAAAGTTCTATCAGTATCCTGTTATTCCTCTTGTCCTTTACTTCCTCGAGCCTCGTTTTCCTCATTATATTGCTATGATCCAGCAGTTACAATTACATTCTGTTTATTTCTCTATTCTGAACCAATCTTTGGCATCAGGCAGGGCGTCATAGTATCTCCTGACCGTTTGCTACGGTCTACGGCCACTTGGACGTTTGTCATTTACCCTGCCAGTAACATAACTGATCCATGCATAAATAATTTTCACTAGTATTGTACGGAGACTTAAAGGAGGCTCTGGTTTACATATTATTGGTAAATTGTAAAGTTTGTGCATCTAGTGGACTAATTACCCGATCTAACAGAAATCTTGTTCAAAGTTTTCAAAGAGAATCAAATAGTAAGTGATATCGAACTTACTTACGTGATATTTTTATTACCTAATGAAGTGCTCTATTTGCATTTTATGCATAATTTTCTTTCACTATGGGAAAAAAGGATCGAATGAATGAATGATTGTTATACATTAATAAATACCTAATGTTAATGACAAAATTTGAATAAGTAGTAAACAAGTAACTTGAACAATAAATTAAAGTTGTTATATTAAAACTGCATGCCTATACATTTTTGTAATAATAGAATGTTTTCTTGTACAAGTCAATGTTCTATTTTATTAAGTTTTTGCTAACCTTATACATATAGTGGTGGTTGGCAAATGAACCACCATTTTGCGTTGTTTATTTCAGTTTTAACTAAATCTCGGAGATTTAGCGGTTTAACAGACCGCTTTACTCCCCTATGTTGCGACTTTGATTCCACGCGCGCATTTTGTTTTTATGAGTATGATTGTTTGTATGTATGTTATTACAAACAAATAGGATCACGTTCCTTAAGATTTTCATATCATTGTCTAAGTAAAATTAAGAAAAGTAGGTATAAGGAATCGTAAGAGTATTGAGAATCCTTTGTGGTATTAATATTAATTCGGTTCCCTTGTCAATCATTGTTATGTAATTTAGTCTTAATTTAAACTATATAGGTAGGTACATAACCATTGTACAGTGCCTACATAGATTAAGTAGTTGCACTACATTATTATGCTTTATGTCTTTACAATATGTATAAAATGATTCATTTTTAGTCGCCTAACCATGTATTATCGGACCCTATTTATTATATTCTGGTTGTCAACTTATGAAGATGCTCAGTTAGTGTTAATTTAATTATATAATCAAAGTAACTAATCATAAATTTCAAGTAAAAATGTTCTAATGATTCTAAATTTTTGGCAGCATCCCAGCTATAAATTCATAATTGTAAAAATATTTTCCAAACTGTCATGTAGAAGGAATTCTTCGATTCATTGGAATTTGAAGTTTTCATCAAGAAAAACAACAAGTATTTGGCTCGGTGGACAAATTGTTGGAATACTTGGCGACATACGACGTTTTGTTATCAAGCGTGTATTCGCGCGTGCGCGGTACAGTTGCCCGCCATCCTACAAAACCGGCCATCAGCGACCTAACTGACTCAGTCTGATATAAAACATTCTAGGTGTATGTTCGTCCATAGTTGATAGAACTCATCGTATGAGTCATACTCTTATCACAGTGAATGACAAGCGGTTCCTGAATTTCGCGAACTTTTTTTCATAGTGTACTTTAATTTATTGGTCCATTTGGATTATTTTTTGAACGGTTGTTGTGAAAACCAGCCTTCATGTCTCAGTTGGTGCCATACTACCTCAACGGTGAGCAAGACGACAGTCTAATGTTCGCTACCATGTTCGAGTACCATACAGACGAATATAACAAGCCAGTGGTGAGTTTCTAACGTTTAATTTTTAATAACATTAATACACAGGATTATTTTTGTATAGCATACAAACTTCGTAATAACTTTCGCTTTCTCTCGATTTCGTAGTTTCACAATATTTTGTTAGATTACCGTATATAATACTTTTTCTTTTATTATTTTCTGATCTCATGATTATTTCGTTTTTAAATTTATGCTAAAATTATTAATCATAAATTGGAACATATGGTGTTCATTTCTCACGTAACTAGTAAAATGGGATGTTGTAATTTTTTTATAATTTCACAAAAATTTCATTTATCATATTATTAAATAATTCTTAGTTAAAGAATAAATTATTTCGAAATATGTATTATGCAATGTATAATATTTGATACGACGATCATGTTTATGCTTAGTTCACTGATGCTAACATTTTTACTAGGTGTGCAGGTACCTCGTAATCTGTGACTGAAATAAATACAATTTTATAATTATTGTTATATTATTGGCGCATATTAGATATATTTTGATTAATCAGACGTAAATAAAATAAAAGTCAATTAATAGATCCGAATTGTTGTAAGGTTCTCATTAAGTCCGATAGATGGAGTTGGTGGTTACAATATCATTATCTGCGTTGCTGTTGATATCAATTTGTAGGAGTACACATACATACATATGTTGTGATATACATTTAACAGAGTTACATTACATTACTATATCTTTGAAATAATTATAGATGGAAAATAATATATTTGTGTAAGCTGTAAATAACATTTTTTGTTAACTCAATAAGTTAACAAAAAATGTTATTTACATCTCACACAAACATTTCTCGTAAATCCAGTTTACTATATTATTGTACGAATTCATTAAACCAGTGTATTTGGAATCTTCCTCGAAAACTTAATTTTATGACGTCACCACCAATCGCGCTATCAGATGACGTCATGGTATGACGTCATCCGCGCCCCTCCACTTGGCCGCTGCCGCTCGGCCGATTGGAGTTCCACGAACTCGCAAGCAAAACATCATATTACCTGTGCCAGATGTTTTGTATACTTACATTTGAATATGTAATGGTTTAAAAGATGAAAGGTTTAAATTTTTTGTAAAATAATATTTCTATCAATATTTCTATCTAATATTCTGTAACGAGATTAAGAAACCTATAATTAAAAGTTCAGGCCCTAAATTAACGCAATGATTTTGATCTAGCTTGTACAGTTTAGTTGCAAATTTTGTTTTTATTTTTAATAACACACTATACATACTATTACATCTTGTGTTGTGCCTACTATTGAAGTCTTACAATGTTTATTATTTATTATTAATAATATACATTATATTATGACCTAATATTATTTAGACTTATATTTATAATGACAGCACCATTTTTGGCTGGTTATTTAGAAAAAATCTACCTTAAACTTGTAAACAAAAATAGTTTCTAGGCATTCGAGTTCTCGACTTTTCTCGAGCTTGAAGAGGAATATGTATAACCTACTTTAATGGAAACAATGGATTACCTTTTATTTTTCCTCATTGTTAAGTTGTCAACAAGTCTTCACGTTATGGGCTTTACCAGTTATACATATAATACAACAACACATACGAATATCCCGACTTTATTCCTATCGTGTTTTGTATAATACCACAAGCTTAATAATATAATGCATTTACTCAAATTACAACATTTAAAAATTCGACTTTAAAACAAAACTATATACAGTGAATCTTAGTTAAAAGTAGGAATTTTTTTAGTTACTACCGTCCATTATTAAGTATAATATCCGGAAATTTATGGCCTTGCATATATATATATATGGAAACCATGTGTGTAATACAGAAAAATAGTAAATTTTGTAAATGTACGTACAATTTTTTTTTAATCTATATTAAGTAATGTCTCCTTTTCATGATTAAGGTCTTAACAATATAATATAATTTGAAGTGAAGATAGATTGTATCACTAGTATGGACATGTCTTCTATATATAAAAGAAGGCAGACAATGTCATAGATAAAATCTAGTTTCGTAAATACTTAAATTGGAATTGCTCAGTCTCAGGGTAACGACTCCAAAGACTGGAGCATCGTGTAACGAAATAGTAAAATCGTGATTTTAAATTGATTATTCTATTCAAAGTGTTCACTACTTCTAGTCCACGTGGTAGAAATAAGATTAGGTCATGTGATTCATAATTTTTTTAATAATCCACACATTATTTCAACTATTTTTTAAACAATTGGTACTGTATAGATGCTTTATTTATTATCATCAATAGGGGGCGGGTACAAACGTAAATGCAGGTGATGTCGCACGCACAGCTAACTTGAACTAAATGTAATTAATTGCACATGTAATAATGACACATTTTAGTCGTATGATTAGTTCGCCAGCGTCACGGATTTTTCCTATGAACCGGTTGGACATTTTAACGCTTGGACGTGCTTCCACTCACGAAGTTTAAAAAAATCAGGATAAAATATTTAAACATATATGTAAACAAGTTTATCAATATATAGACGTCACTAAGCCACAAAGTTGTTTACTTTCAAAAACGTTACTAATCCAATACATGAATGGACTCCTTGGGTTAATCCAGATTCCAGTAGGCATTGCAATTTATGTAAGACTACTATTAGTATCTAGACCGAATAATTATTAACGAAATATGTATTTTTATTAATATAGATATATCTTCTTATTGTAATTATGTAGGTTCTAGAACAACTGATCTTTAAGGATCTGATAAACGAGGCTATCAATTGCGCAATAGCACAACCGGATTTGTCGGCTGCCGTCGACGACGGTGGCGCGGCGCACGCGCAACCTTTGCGAGGCGAAACATCAAGTCCGGCTGACTTGACCTACATCGCGCTTGTGAAATTTCTCCAGCGCTGCGTACTACCAAGAACTAACTTCTGGGGAATCCCAATCTGTTGTAAAATAGCGCTTTACCTGGTTTCTTACTACAAGGTTTAATGATTTCCTAAATTTCAGTTTTTTTCTTTGTGCGGAGAATAAAAGGTGAATAAATTATTAAGAAAAGCAATTAATTGTCAGGCAGTTATATTATGTCAACAATATTATTGTCTATCTCAATTGTATAGAGTAATAAGTGCTAATGATTAACCTTGTGGACTTGAGCAGATGGTTTCTATTGACCGACACCTATTTAATAACCCAACTAATGTAGCCAATGAGAGCCGGATGTGCATAATTTAGTCTATTTCGTATGTACGAGAATAAGCGAAGACAAGAACTGTAGATATTTTCATAAAAAAACATACGGTGTTTTGAACTATGCAAGTACATATGTTTATTGTTGGGAATACGAGATTATACGTTCTCATCATAGCTCACGCGAAACTGGTTCGGTGTATACCACGTTTGGTACATGTGTTAGGTAATTTGAATAGCGTATTCGAAGAATAAAATTACTCATCGTGTCGTATCGGATCGGAAGTAAACAATTTGTAAGAACATGTGGTAATTTTCATATAAAATCCTCATTTGTATAAAATAAACCTATAAAATCTGATTTAGCGATTTGCAGAATTCTAGATAGAACTTTATCTATGATTACTTTTTAAGTGATTTACGATATATGTATAGAATTGGGCCGTTGACAAAAATTCTAAGAATGCTCACTGCTATGAAACTTTGATATAGGTAAAAATTACAACCGCAAACCTGTGTCTCTGTCATGACGTCATGTATAACGTATGTACTAGCGAACGTGGTGATTTTCGCGTCCACCGCATTGTTTAATAGTAAAATGCATGAAGACCTTAAGTTGAGTGCAGTAGCTCGAGACATATGACTAAAGGAGGGTTTAAAATAAAGTTGCACACTCCTAACAATAAAGAAGAAAGTAACTAATATTTCTCTTAAAGATAATTAACCGATGTTATCCATCGTGGACCAACATTTAGTCAGGTAAATCACGTTTTACCATACTCAGTATTCTTTTTATTGCTTATCTATGTTTATTTATGATCTTGAAAGGTGCTCACAACCCTCTAACTCACAGATAGTAAGGGCACAAAATAAAGCTGTTGTAGACGTTTAAATAGCTGCTTTTACCGACCACCAATCTGTCTTGTGACGGCTGACATGGACAAAAAAGGCAAAAAGTTAAACGGTCTATGTGACAGGCATGCTACAGTATCTTTATTGTAGAAAACACATTGTTACCTGATTGTTGAAGACACTATTTCAAATGCTCCTGCACTGTTGTCTCTTTGTCACATCTTAACCACCCACGGTGGCTGTATAATGTTTTGCAACTTTCGCTTGATAGTGAATGTATATTATACCACATAGTAATTCTATTATTCTATAAGCTAGTTCTTTAAGTGCATATTTATATCAACTAAATAAAATCCTAGCAGTTAGTGGCCAATTATCATATTCATTGGGTTTTGTATTTAATATGTGAAATATTTATTCTTATAGTAAAGTAGTAAAACTGTAGTCACCTTTTTATAAGGTGTTTCCTCTTATTCTTACTAATTGTTTATTTCCAATGCTTCATTTATTTTTGCGAAATTTATATGTTTTTAAGATTTATATAATTTGTTATTTTAAATGGAAATATGAGTTGGAAGTTTATTCTGTATTGTGTTATTATTTCTCTACATTAGGTAATAAAAGTCAAATAAAATAATAATATGAATATGACCATTCATTACGTTATTAAAACATTATAATTAAAATAACCACAATTTAACGCTAAACTGTATTTATAAAGTAGATGTAATGTAATCAACAGGAAAAGAACATTCATGAAGAAATATAGCTGTCGTTATATTAACATAATAATGTTGTTTAGTCTTATAAAACGTACTGATGGATAAAATCGTGTTCTATATAAAAATAACTACTTCCTATTTGTTCATAGAAGTATTTTTATTTAGAAGTATTTCATAAAATCGAAAGAACAATAAAGGGTTATTGTTTAACAGTAAAATATAATATGTAAATATATTTTTACTTTTAATATTATTATCGTATATTATAATTAAAGTAATTCTCATTTGTATAATCGTAAGTTAAAGGTATTTAGAATATTATCAGGGTAGGCGCTCGAAATTATGTCTCCGCGGTAATATATTAGGTAGGTTTGCTGATAGCTGGATAACGTAGCCGAAAAATCGTCTGCGATTGACATAATTCCAATTGTTCCCGTTCTCATAAGAGTACGTGCATATAATTCCTTTGAAACAAAAAAAAATCATGTCTGTTGAACTATAAAAACACGATCAATGTTAGAATTCTAAGAACCGTTACAATAGCATTTTGCCAATATTTGTGATAATTCCAAGTCGTTATGCTTTGTTGTGTGTAGCTGTCGGCTTTGCCCAATGGTCTAAAATCTATTGTCTCAATAGCAACACTATCATATAACAATATGAAGCCATAAAATTTGAAAATGGTAATGCTTGTTATTTACCACAGATATTTCTATAGTGCTTTTTAGTTTTAATGGGATGTTGGAAACGATCTGTATTAAACAATTGCCTCTGCTTCTGGTGAGTTCGGGAATTCCGTTAAAGATCTCGAGTTCACATTGAATGAGTCATATCTCAGTTGCCATACACCCTACGGTATTTTGTCGGACATTCATAACATTCCTTTCTTTTATCGAAGACGATTAAGCATAGCTTATTATTTAATATTTTGACAGTAGTACAATAAATGTTAATGAATAATTATTATTTATATTATAGGTATGGAATTAATTTTCTTTGTTTTACAAAGTAATAATTATACCACGATTAGCTAGTTTTACAACAGCTGCTCAGTCCTTGTACCAGTTATGGGCAAAGTCGTGCTTACAGCTTTAAAGATTACTGACATTTTCTATGTTTCCGCCTTGATTGCCTTATTAAAGGATGTCATACTTGGAGTGCATTCGCACGTGCATTGTACGAGTCTCATTGTTATTGTATTATTATAATCAAGACATTCGTGACCCACATTACCGACTTCATTTGTTCATCGGTATTGCTATGAATGTTCAACATAATGATAAATCTATTTAAATGTTTCTTATATTCTGTATATTATCCATATTTTATCACTGAATATGATAGTTATAATACAATTAAAAACTAATAATATTATTAGAAGGTAGTCAGTTAGATTATAAAGAATTTAAAATATTTATAATTATATCAACTGAGAAACACTATATCAATGAGTATAAATATTGTAATATCTGGCTATGTTACACCACCGCCCACGAAAAGTTTGATAAACGACACAATAACTGCAATTCTCAATACTGTCTGCCTCTATTATTTAATGAACCCTCGTCAGATGAAAAGGTCAAATTATTTGAAAAGATTAATCTCGTAATTTATGTGGGTCTAACGCGCCCCGCCAGATTTCTCGGCTGACATACCGGAGTTATATGAGATTGATTTTGTGTAGACAACACAAAGAAATGTGAGATCACTTTTTACGCAGCATTGACTACAACGGCTATGGAATAGTTCCTCACTTGTATTTTAAATATTTTGATTGATGTAACGTTAATTAAACTGAGAACACATATTTGGCCGTAAATCTTGCGTATAAAATAAATTATCCGATACTGAAGAATAATTTGTGCAGGCACGCCGCGTCGAGTGAGAGTAATGCACTCGTAAATGTTTACTGCTGCGGCTGTGTTTCCAACATCAATGTTTTTTAAATCATTTTTCGAGATTCCTCGCACATTTGCATGCGTTTTTGAGAGCTTACCATGAACACTTTTATTGACGCTCAATATTTTATATTTATGGTGCTCATTTCATGTTAAAATTGATCTGTAGGACCCCGAATGATTACTCTTGCAATGATTTTTTTTATTTCGGATTTTTAAATGCGAAATATTAAGTTCAATTAAATATTACAAATATTTGGTTAATTATGTATTTACTTCCTTATTAACACTTTCTAATTCTTAGCTGGATTAATAATATGCGCATTTGTTAATTAAGATTACTCGGTCCTGACTTGATTATATTATGCAACTAAGATCAATTAACGGACTTAAATATAAAGTAATGACCGATAAGTAAAATTGACATTTGGAAATTTTATATAGCAGAAGCATTAAACATAGATTGGTTATTCCGTAACTAATGCATTTAGATAGGAGTTAATATCAATTGAAATACTTAGAAAAATAACGAAAATTTTGTGCTTCATATATACTTGTCGCAATTCTTTGAAACCGTGGCATTTTATATTAGCAACACCTACGCCATTCCCGATAAAAGGTCAGAAGTAACAATTTTTAAATTCCGTTTTTAACCGTAGCCTTTTAAAGTTTAGAATCAAAGTTTTAGACACTAACATTTTCACAGTAGATATGTCCATCATTACGTCGGAACCTCGGCATTGTTTTGCTACGTATTTGCCATTACGTGTATTTTTCGATCATTGAACTCGTAAGAACTACGGGAGGTGACACTATGTCATTGCCTCCTTGATCGATTGCTATGGAATGTTATTCTATTTTTGTGTTAACTCAAAAATATGCATTTAATCTTTCAACAGAATGTCACTGAATATACATTTTGTATCTTAATTGACATTGAGTTTTTATATTTATGCGGTTTTATATTGATGTGAAGATCATATGATGTCTATGAATAAACACCGCAAATCTAAAAGAAAGATTTTAAATAAGAAAAGTAACGATATAACGACAGCATAACGTATTTGCAATGTAATCATTATGTAAAATTTAATCATGTAAATAAAAGTGATATCTGATACAATTATATTTTGATTTTCTGGCTTCTTTGTAGCCTATGTATACCACATGTTTATAGACGTGACTTACCAACTGTATACATTTTATAAATGATATATTTACTAAGATAATATTATTTAAGAGCTTACCAACTTTAACTGTAATTTGATGATCATAGTGGCGTTATTATCGCGATGTGATGTCAGATAGTTATTCTATTTCTAAGCTTCATGGGCATTGCTGGCTCTGCTTGACCGGCATGCTTCTACTAATTGAATTACTCCGTTTAGGTATCGCACTGAACGCGTTGCATATTGAATTCTGCTCGCCTGACGCACTTCTAGCCCAATTAGGAAGATACTAAAAAGGCTGTACATTTGTTTGCGCCTCATTGTTCTCGCCTCTCGGTATCTGGGCGCATACCGCGATTTCGCAAGTGGCCCCTGTTCCCTCGTCTTTTTAAGGAGTCGAAAGTTGCACATTTTCCGCAATACGCGGCTCGTTGTGCAGTTGTGAAATTTGCGTAGGTGCTATGCATAATGCGCGGGGGCCTGTCTGGTCGATGCGATGACGGTTTTAGCGGCGGCGGTAACAACGGCGACGGCTGCAAAGTTAGGTGCTGAGGGGCGGCCGGTGGTGTTTACGATGCACCGGTGCGGTGGCGCCGAGTGGGGCGTAGGCGTCGCCGGGGGGCGTCGCGCCAGGCTTATCAGACGGTGGCGGGGCTGGCGCGCGAGCCTCACTCCACACAGTACCGCTGTCCGTGCGGCTTGTGTCGTACACGTTTGCTGACACCGGTTTTAGATAACAAAAACCTTTGTCCAGCCGTAGCAATAATATTTACAGAGTGCGTGCTTTGCGTAGTGTAGTGGTTGAGGGGTTTTCCGACACTAGCCGATATATTGTGACCAACTGTTTTCCTAGTGCGCACGCGTGTTTCGCTCTTGTTTTTGACAAGTTTTAACAAGTTTTTGGACATTGCCTAGTTGTTCAGTTAATTTTCACTGTGAATTAGTGTGATAATTGGATTACAGTTTGTGGAATAGGTAAGCTGTTGTTGTGTTATTTTAAGCATGTTTTTAGCGAAGTTCTTGATTGTTTTGGTATTCTTAACTTAATTATTGCACAATTAATTTATAAAACTCTTAAAATTGCATCACTCTTGATGTTTATCTGTATTACTATTTATTGGTTTGAATGCTAGTTGGTTATCAATTGTCTCTTACGGTGATATTTTGCGACGTGTACCTTGAATAATGTTTGATGAAGGATCACACCGTCCTCATGTGTTGGTGTATCGGCATGATGCGCATATGACGCCGCGACGCTGCGCGGGCGCACCGTGTCATCGCTCGCGGTCAGTTGAACGAACCCTCAGCCGACCGACGTCAACCTTGCCATAATCGAGATTATTTGCATCGGCATTGTAACCAGTGGACTGTAAGCGTGCCTCTAATTGTCTCATCAACTAGACGGATGTATTCTGACCGTTGGTGCTGTATACCTGCCCTCTCCCTTTTACCCCCTTTTTGGTCCCTATCGTCATCGAGCATCATATTTGTAATACTTTGTAACTTAAATAGCATGAGACCCTATACTTAATGTAACTAAAATATTTATTTGTTATAATTTCTTTAATAATCTATTATGGTTGTGAAACCATTCTTTGATAGTAAGAAGAAAATAATATACTTGCCTCAATTGTCTGTCTTGTTTGTCTTCGAATCAATAGAAAAATTGTTATATGTATATTATCTTGATCATCCCGTTGCACTTGATACTATTAGAATTCCATTCCATTCCTCCAGTCATCGAGGGAAATTATAGTTAAAACACAAAAATGTATAATACAAAATAGATGTACCTAACATTACTTACAACAAGGACTGACCGTGCTACATGATAAGATACGCTCGAGTATCGGTGTAAACAATAGCTGAATGTGGAATTCCGGATTGACCGACTGATAACATCGAACCGTTTCGATAATGGAAGAATTCAAATTGTCCTCCCCGGGCTTATATTAGACTTATATAAAAGATATATAGATTAAACTGTGCAAACAATGTTATGCCTACAATAAGTAAAAATGCAGACAAAGTTAACTAGTGTAGCGTACATAAAAAATCAGGTAGATACTGAAACAATATTGAGTAAGTGTACTTCAATACTTTCGGGACTATACAATAGAAATATGAATATTACTACACACAAACATAATATATTATGTTTGTAGTTTTTTCTAACACTCCTCAACCCTATTAAATTTTAACGATTGCATCCCAATTCATTACCGTAGTATTGCATCTGTTTCTAACAGATTTTCTGCCTCTAATTTTATAAATAAGTTTGATACTCCTCTCTATTTTGCTGGTAATATTTTCTGTTGTACCTGTTAATTGTTTCCGGGATTTTTTTGTTCTTTCTTTTATTGAATTTGAATAACGGTCCCTATTTATCTCAAACAAATGTCTCTAATTTCATAACATACAAGTCAAACATGAGTATTCTATATTAACTATTTGGAATGTTTGGCAAATCCCACGCAATTTTAAATTGAGACTTATTTAAATAGCAAATAAAGTTCCTGTAGGATATATTATAAAGAAGATTTGATTTATGGTGGAAGTAAGAATGTTATTCATTTCAAAATAATTTCAGTTAGCAGCAATGATCTCGCTTTGCGGTTTTATGATCATAATATGTGTTTAAAATGTGAAAATCTAAAAAAAACATCTATTAAAACGACATCATATGTTGTTATATTGTACCTACGTTTTAATTTGTTGGAAATTCGTGGAAGTTGTTATTGTAAGGTAAATATCGCTAGCAGCATTGTACATTCGACCTTTATTTGTACAATATTTATTTGTATGTACCTCATACTTAGTTACCTATATGATTATGAGCCTGTACAAATAGATAAGCTTTAAACAAATAAAAAAAGGTAAATAGAAATATATCTCTTTTAGGTACGCTCGAGCTTTAATCGCACATTGCAACGCACTGCAAATATAGTTAAGAATTTTATAAAAGTGAACAATTCAATATTATGCGGGCTTATTATTCCTCACATGTCGTTAATGTGTCTCGTCACTTGATGGTAATCATAAAAGCTGTACCTACCAAACGCATTACCACAGCGCGGCGGCGGTTTTGTTTCCTTTGCTTGTGATAGGTAACAAAGGCTTCAGAAGTAAGTTGTGTGTTAATGTAACAAACTAAAATGTCTACTAAATATATACGGCTATTTTAAATGGAATACAATGTATTTAAAATCCCTTTCCGGCCATATCTCGACAACATTCAATGGCTATGTCATTAACTAACAATTAACAAATGATATCATTTGAATAAAATGACAAGTATCAAGAAAAAAGATAACTGCTGGAACGCATGAATTGAATGCATGATATTAAAAAAGATATTACTTGTGTTAAATGAGCCAAGTCATTTTCCTTGTTATAATATCGTACCTTCTACCAATTATGGTGAATTCCTTAGACGTTATATGAACTGCTGAATAATAATAACGTTAATACATAATAATCACATTATAATGGCACTATTCAAGGTCTTTCTGTTCCCTCTTGTACAGTAATGACTGTTGTTGCTCACATACACGTATCTAGCTAATTATACATATATAAAAGCAGTCGAATTTCTTGGAAAGATAATGGTTGGTATATGTTTATGACAAATTAATTAATGTTCCCACAACGACGATTGCACACACTACGAAAATCCTTGGGTTCATGCCAACTGACTTCAATTAAGTATTCTGTGCGGTACACAGTAATGTTGAATACTAAACAATTTTGGTTTTAAGATCTCCTCTACTTAAATTGTTGCTTCCTGCAAATGTGCAAGGTCACGACCATTTTTCAGTAGCTCGATATTATTGACGAATAAAGTAGTGTTTCTATAATAATTATAAAGTTACGTTAGTTATTCTGACTTGTATCTACAGTTCTAGATATTTCTGTGCTCTTTGTACTTTCTTTGTAATTCTACTGTAATATCCAATAATGACACGCCCGTTATTGTAGTTACGTTTAAAAAGTAGGAAGTTCACAATTCAATGTTATATTTTTATTATAGGATATTTTACGATTACACGATATCTTAATATCAAATAATGTTAATATGAATTTCGCGTCGTAAATCTATGAAAGTAAAGAAATACTTAAGTTTTACACAATAATAGTTTGTTTAACAAAAAGGCCTGGCCTGAACAGGACATATATAGGGGCCTACATTGGTGTCAATTCCAATGAATCCAAGGAAGAAAGGATTGTACTCGGAATTCATAGAATTTCTTTGCCCACATCCATGTTCTACCATGCATAATGCTACCATAGAATGATGATGAACGATGATCATTGAGGTCAATGATTATTTATAAAGAATGATAACGACCCTTGTAAATTTCTTAACCCCACTTTTACAAGTTTTATAGCAATAATAATATCTATATTTATTCAGTACACTGATTGTTAAAATACGTGTGGCGCCAGACATATCTATATAGTATATTAATAATACAAGGAAAATAATATAAAATACAATTTCTAACCTGCACAATGGGGCATTCTTCATCAAAGATATTTCGAAATATTTCGCGATAAGTGCAAGTGTTTGTAATGGGTTTCGTGGAAAGGTGATAGATAAGTAAGTTTTTTATAAATATTCTAGTGCTGTTGGTCGACGCTGGCCTTTGCAGCTTCAGTGAACGATAGGGCGAGCGAGTCCAAATCCGCGAAACGGCTTATGGAGCGGCTGAAAGCAAGATCCTGCGGATACGACTTTAGTCTGAGAACACTATTAGGTGGAGAAACGATCCTTGACTCAGGCTAGGGTCCTCTAGCCTGAGTCAAGGATCGACAATGACTCAGGCTATTACCCTAGCCTGTCACCGTTTGATTTACACGGGGGTTCGATTTGAGGAAGAAAAGTAGGGAGTTGAAAGACTATTCGGATGCCACTATCTAGTGTTGATAAGTCTGTATACTGTATACTAATACAGAACACAGGGTAGAGAGTTCTGTATTAGTATACAGGACATAGGTGAGACAGACACACGGACAGGACAGGCGTTTGTGTTACAAACACACAGTTCGACAGTGTTCATTCGAATGTTATGTTGGTTAAAACTGAAAGAATGTTGACTATTATAACTGAAAACAAGTTTTTGGATGGATTATTCTTTAAAAAAAAATATGTAGCCCTCAAAGTTTACTTCACAACAACATCGAAGTAATTTTCAACGGTCTTCGTCATGTAAAAAACTCTATATTATTTTTAGAAAGATCCATGCAATACAATTATGTTAATTTTGCAATTAGGTGGTCCCAACTTCTATGACTGCACTTATGACTAGGTCACGCATATAGAAATTACGTAATTGGATATTGTAAATGATTGATTTATATTTTATCAAATTATTAGTCCTCGCTAATTGAAGGCAGCTGTTTATAAAATTAATTAGTTATATGCCAATAAAATATTTACTTCGTATAACCTATAGTACCAAACAATAATTATAAATATTACGTAATATAAACAAAGTTATTGTATGATATAAAAGTTATTGTTACAATTTGTTAAACAAAATAAAAAAATACTCATATACTATAACACTTGGAACGGAGATACGAATACAATTAAAACCATAATCAAGATAAAAATTGTGATCCTATAAATAATATTTGGCGTGCAATACGAATTATTAGAATATTGAACTAACCCAGGTGAAGGTAGAATATATGTTTATTGAAATGACTATGGTATTGTTTGTTCAGGATAATGAATAAAATAATATTAATAGGAAAAATTCAAATTGTATCTATTTAAACATTATAGCAGAGACAATATCCACGATCCATACACTGACTCTAATAAATCAGGATCTACATTGACACTAAGTTCACACTCTTGACTCTGTGTGAACGTAGGAGGCAAGTCTCGGAGCAAAGTGTAGCCTATAAATATCACAACGATTTAATTAGGTCTCTACTAATGTTACAAAATGGGAAGAGTGCATTTATTATATCATTAGCTATATCAGTGGTCATAATCATGTGAAATATACAGCCTGTATAGAACATTTAAATTTGAATTAGTATTTTCTGGGCTTCACATCCAAAAACTTTACCTGCTACTAATATTACTGTACTTAGTACAAATACATTCAGCATTTTGCTCAGCATTACAAATCCGGAAAATATTATTGGCCTGTCATATATTTATAGCTTAGGTTGAGAACGAAATAAAGACATTTTTCACTGTAGATTTATCGACTTATCGATATTAGTATTATCTTCCAATAATAATCAATTATTACAAAGAAATCGAAGGAAATCAGTAAATGGCGAATAACTGCAAACTAAAAAGTTTGACTTATTAAGTCCTCCTACGTCGACGATATTTCAATGTTAGTCTTGTATACATTTTTGTCCTGTTCGTATATTTTGCATGCTTGATGATAACATATAAAACTCCATTTTATTTTTATCTTTTTGTGAAGTTATTGGTTGGATTTTCCTTAAGTACAAAATGTACATGGCCGTCAACGCAGATGGGCGTTGCTTATCTGGTGCTAGGCGGTGCCAGGGTCGCTGGAAGGCCTTCCGCACCCATGTGATAAACTAAACTTTCCACTGCGTCCGCGCAATAATATTCCAATAGTGATGAAGGTAATCCCGGGAACGTGAAAACGTAACGAAACAGGATCATTACAAGAAATTTGTATAAAGAAAACGTATCATAATTGGTCTATTCTACGATGCCACAGACAGACACATAGACACGTGAAAATTATAACCCTCCTCTTTTTGTGTCAGGGTAACCCCCTTATGATACAATTGATAATATAGTTAGTTACTTCGATTCGAAAATTTTAGTTTGTCAAGCTGCATTCAAAAATATTATTTGTTACTAGTCATATACTATTTAATAAATTTACTTTTTTATGCATATTTAATTATGTTTGCCTTTTGTGCGTTTTAATATAGCGGATAATAAAATATTTATTCCCGCTAAGGATGTGTGTAATGCTCCTCAAAAGAAATTTGCATAAGTGCCGCCAAACGCAGCGGGGGAACAATGGCTTTGTCTGTCTATTCGTCTGCACGTCGCCGCTAACTGTGTTGCTTTATATTTATATACACTTTACTACGCAATTTTAAAACGTCTGCAAAGTCCATATATGCTGAAGTGGTTATTGTGCGCATTATTTTCACCAACGTAACGTCATAAAGGATTATGCTGCAACTGTAAGATATAATATTCGAATGTAAAGTAGGAATCATTATTTTTAATAAATAAAGTACTAAGTCATAAATCGTGCAATATAAATCATATGATATTATTAGAATTTGTAGGTATGCCTAAGTATTATTTACAGCAAATAGTAGTAAAAATATTACAGTTTATTTTTTGTCCTGCTAATAAAGTGTATACAAATTAGTTTATAAAGTAACTTATATACATCCAGGAATATTTTGAAAAGATATAAAATATTTAGACAAGTCATTAAGTTCAATTTAAAATATTTACCGGTGCAAAGCCTAATAGAGGTAATTGCGATGTTCAAGATTCAAAGGTTCAAATTAAAAACAGTCGAAGATTACCGAGCCCGGCCGAATAGGCTCGATTATTTATTTCTCGGTAATATGTGGGCGACGCAATTAAAAATTAAATAAAACAAATATAAACACGTGTGGGCGATCAACTGCCGATGCTTGAACCAATTGAAGATACTTCTCATGTTATTGGGAGTCGAGAAAAAGAGGTCACTTTTCCTGTCACCATCGGTATGTACACATATTACAAAATAGGTAGTCTAAATAACTATTTGGGACCAATTCCTTCTGTAACACTACAACCCTATTATTTTTTCCTTTTAGAAAGTAACGTGTACTTACCTTAAATATTCCTTTTATAACTTTTATATTGCAATTGTAGTAATACAATTTGATTAATAACAATTGTAGTATTAATATTTGTTTAGTTCATATGTGTAGTGCATAAGATTGCTATTTTGTAATGCTATTTATATTACATCAAATTTAGCCTTAAACATACTTTAACATTAATTATTCGCGATACTAGCTATTGTAATTGCAAATAATGCACACGAGCGTACGTAATGTGACTACATTGAAAATGTTAATAGGTTATGGTAGCTGTAGCACTCACATTGCCATTTGACGCATTAGGGTTATACCTCTTTGTTATACCGCACTCGTGCAGCTGTTGTTCCTTATCGTTATAGAACAATAATATACAATCCAAGTAGGTACATAATTATTTGAAAACACTTCTCGGTACAGATAAGCAGCTAGGCACTAGTATAATTCTCAATCTGCTTTGTTTATATAATAAAATAAACATTAGGCCAGAGATTTTAATTAATAATTAACGTCACTAAACTGAGTCTATTCCGAGAAAACCGCAAGGTTAAACGCAACCTTACCTCGAGACTAGAAACACCATCTATAAAAACAATGTTGTTCTATGTATATATTTATAAAAAAAGTTTACGTGTAAAAACTTATTCCAAAGTGTTCTAATTACAAAAAAGTATGATCATTGTTTTTTTTCGGTGAAGTCTGCGGCTTGGCATGAACTGCGCGGAATGCCCGACATTTCCGGACGATTTCCGGTACTCTGCGCGCCATAGCCTTAGTGCGTCGTCTCTATATGTATAGATTACATTATCTGAACTGAGTTTTAGTCTCATTCCATATTATACACTATCAGAATGATTGAAATCTATTTTTTATGGTTGAAAGAGATACATACCAATTTCACACACCGATCTTTTTAGTGTTCAGTTCAGTCAAAAGTTTTTTAAAACTTTTCAAATATAATTTTGTGTGACCTTTCCGATTATATATTAAGGTATATCTGCAACGTTGTTTATATAGTAATATAAACAACGTTGCAGACTAACATTAACGAAAAATGTTATACTTGTAATATTTTAACTATTTCGCTTTTAAACGCTTTCAATAGTTTTCATAAGCATTTTTTTTCACCAATGTCGCACGTTCGCTGATTCATAGTTTGTATGAATCACACGACGTAATCGAGTTTTTGAATCGAGCCGACGACGAATGTAAATACGCGATCGTAGTGACCCGCGATAGAGAGCGGCCGGTGAGTCACGCGGGTTTTCCGAGAAACGCGGAATGGAGCAGTTTTCGTGAAAAATGAAGGTTGGCTCCGACGAAGCGACCGCTAATGATGGCTCTTTTGTGTCGATGCGCTATAATTTTCTTTTTCATGTGAACTGGAAAGTTTGGATGTGAAGGAAATTATTTGAAATTTCTGTGTAGGTTCATAACCTTTTGTCCTCTACTATACGGGTGACCATGGAAAGTGCTGTATGAAAAGTGAGTGTCCATCACTATAAGTATTACAATTGTGTTGTATGTACGTACAAATATTTGCTACTTTCATTGCTGGCTTGGTAGCGCTTTTATTTATCAAAGCTGGACTTGTTGCAGCATTAGTCGATGCATCCAGTGTACCTCCGTATAATGTCGATGTAGTGAAAGGGTGTTGGCACGATGCCAGCTACCGATTTGTTTTATTCGCGCGGTGGCGGTCAATGTCGCGACAATTCGCCGGCGCTCGGCGCCACACTACGCTCACATGTGTTCTTTGTGTATTATACCTAATCAACCTACCGCTAATACCCAATATAGTAACACGAGACAAAGTGTACTGGGATTCTGTGTGTTATTATATGATCAATATAGATAACGTTAGGTAGCTAAATATCAAAATATAGAGGCATAACATAATAACCCAACCGGGTTAGAGAGTATATATAACGAGTACAAGGGTCAATGTTAGTGATAGTTATTATGAAACTTGGCGAAGTCCATAACTGCACTTCTTTCTTTTAAGTAGGCATATATTGAATATACTGTATTCAAATAATTTATATAATAAATCGTGTACGTAAATACGAGTAAGTAGTCATGTGTGTTAATGTTATTGAAAATTTATTTTTATATCTTCAATAAACAATAGATAAGTTAAAATCTAATACGCATTTGTTATTGGGCTGTTATTGATTCAGTCATAAAATTGTAATAATTTAGTATCGAAAACAGGTATCTGTAGAGAAAAGTATTTTATTCGGTTTAACATTAGTATGCGTAAATATAATTCAGGGCTTTTTCTTTAAAAATTTTGTTATTCAATTTAATTAATTGATTTTTATTAATCCCTAACTGATATGAGATACTTTCAGAAAAAAAAATATAATGATATGACTTTAATATATATCAACTGCCCATACGACAAGAATTGTATATCGGTGCAAAACAAACACATCTTTATTTCATTTAAAATCAGTTCAAGGAATTCTTACTGGACCCGAGTGCTATTAGTGTGAGCAATTAGCGCCGCGTTAATGATCTCCCATACAACCGACTAGATAAAAACGTCGTCCATCGGACCTGACCCCGTATAGAATGACCACATTTAAATTTGATAGCATAATAGTACGAGTGTTTTATGACCGTAGCATTTAATATGTTGAAATAAGTTCCGTATTACCATGGTATTGAGAACAAATTTCAACTATCCATGTCGAAGGCTGGTGTATGGCATGGGAAGAATTTTACACTACTCCTACCTATTGCATTCTCTACTAATGTACATATTGAACAGAGTCCATTTAACAAACTGTGCTTTTGTCTAAACTGATACTAGCCGTTACTGATATTTTCCCTCGTGGCCCTACTTTCAACTTCATATGACATCAGAATGTGTGGGTACATTCTTTCTTATATATTACGGATACGGATTTCATTTCACGGATTTAACTCATTACTTACTTGACTTACTGTAAGTACTAATTTGATTGTATCTGGAATTGGGTTGGGTATTCTGTTTAAGTTACCTATTGCAATTTTTTACCATCAAGTAATAGTACTGGGTTTACTGTTATGTTTTATTTGTCACGTGGCCACACTTATAATACCTATTTAGCTTATAAAACATTCGCATAGCCATACCAGCTCCGTAGACATTTATCTTGTTTATCAATACCTAATCGAACGTCAAACTTTAGATAATGTTCACAGTAGTAAATCGTATAGCGATTTCGAATTAATCAATATTAATACTATTCAGACAATGTATGTAATGACAAGAGGCGTAATATCTATTTCTAAAATTGCAAGAACCCACGACCCAGAAGCGTTACCTCCTTCACCTGTCGTGTGTACATCACGAGCCGTGCACGTGCGCGCGCGCCTGTCTGTTCGCAACATCGCTCACGTCGTTCTACACCATTGTCCAAAATAACGTGCTCTATCTTTGAATATGCGATATCTTGAAATATTAGATACGAAAAAAATAACATACAAATGTTTTGTTATTAATTTGAATGCGTTTATATGTTTGGTCATATATAAAAAGGAAGTACTGTGGTGGCATTTCCCGCGTATAAACTGGTACTTATACATTTCCCGTTCAAATGTAAGGTTACCAAATAGAATATATTTAATAGATTTCCGAAATGTCCCTGACTTTTCCTATGTAATCAAAACAAAAGAATAATTAAATAAATATATCTTTTAATTCAATAATAGATTAATTGAATAAGTTTTCTTTTTGTTAAAATCTGAAAATTAAATTTTTAATCATATTCACTATAAACTTCTGGAAATGTAAAGGAAAATGAGGTAAAGCCAATCTTATTTAACTGTGCAGATTTTTAAAAATAAATTTAAAAAAATACTCCTCCTCACTCAGAAAACTGTGCCGTGATGTGTCTGCACTCCAAGAGCGGGGTAATGCAGGGTATCCTAGTATCACCAGAATTTATGTTTATGTTTATTTTATGTTTTCAGTGTGTAGTTTATGTTTGGTTTTTATTTATATATGGTATTATGTCGTAAATGTTTGCTTTGTGTTGTCCGCCTGGATTTATGTATGTATGTGTATTATTATTATTATTTTATTATATTTATTGTATATAAGGTGTCCGCTGAAAACCAGCGTCGTGGCACCCCGTCACGACATATGCTGAGCGGAGACCTAGTTGGTACTCTAATTATTAATATAAAATGTAAACTTAATTTTAAAAATGATTTTCAGTGTACCAATTAAACAATTTTCTTTCTTTCTTTCTATTCCCGTCTCATCTGTTTTTAGTATAGAAAAGAAAGTTAAAGAAACCTTTACAGATTGTCTGTTACGAAATTTTCGCATTGTCAAGGAAATGTCCCGGAATGCCCGTCACTCCTGATACTGCTCTAAATTAAGCGGTGACTGCAATATCCGAAACAAAACACACAAGACGTTACAGCGAAATGTAAAATACTACATTGCGAAATGCTGAAACAACAAAAATGCACGTGTAATGAGTAATCTCTTTACCCGACCACGGTAGAGACTAAAGGAAAAGTTTTTAGCAGTCCATTTACCTATATAGGTATTTATATATATATATATATATATAATAATCTAAAATTTAGAATGATTTTTAAAATTTTATGAAATTACATGTCTGACAGCGTTTCAGCTTGTTTCAATTTATTTAATTATTTGTACAACGCGCCCTTTAGACTTTGACACATTAAAATGTAACTTATCAATATTTAACTGCTCACTATTAATAAACTTTGATCACAGTTGTAAACATGTTTTATATTTTATACATTATTTCGAGTTCGAGTAAACAGTTTTGGTTTGGTCGATTGTCGAATTTGGATTATCAGATGTTGTTCCTGGAAAGCCGAGAATTGTACAGTGCTAAAATTATGTCGTGATGTAACAGTACATTAGCAAGAGTGGAAAGTGTACTTTTCAAAGAAATGTAAACATTGGCTGATAGCCTAATAACTAAAGAGACCACTAGTGTGATGATTAAAATGTTTCTCTTTCAAATTTTGATATCAAATTTAATAATTGTTATTAAATATGTAATATAATATTTACTTAAATATCTGAATTGAAATTAATTATCCAATTCTGTAAAATGAATTTTAATAATAAGAGATACATAGTTTTCTACTTTGACGATTATTATGTACTGATATAAATATGAAATAGATATGATGGCTGTAAAGGCCTTTCACCCTTCGGTACTGATTATAGACATGTTAAAAATATAACGATATCAAAATTCTGATAGGTACAAACTTTATCTATTGGTCTAATTTAGTAAGCCTTATCTCCTAAATCTGCAGGTGCTACGCACAAGCATGCCATATTACAATCCTGCACCATTATGTTGCACGTTACATATATGTAATAAACATATTCTGGACCTAGTTGCTTGTTTATATATCCATGTGTATGTAATATGTATATTTGATTGTAACTACGCACGTGCTACTATAGGCCCATATCGGTAATATTATGAAAACACTAGTTTTCTCAATAAGGAAAAAGTATTTCTATGAATAACAGATTTATGATAACAAGTTAAATGCTACCTCTGGCTAAATGATTTTTCAAGCACAGTTAGATAAATTCGCTAATCTTAGGTTCGGTTACCATCGGTGTAATTGGAAATTTATACAGACAATTCGAATATAGTATGAGCGAGGGAAGTAATAACAGTTTGAATGGTGTCTAGGGAGATTTTTTTTAGCAAATAAACTGCAGGTTAAAAATAGTATAGTAACATTAACATAAAATAAGTTACAACAGAATGCAATCATTAATAAATATTTCAATTATTTTTTACACACATGTACTTGAATAGATATTGAAATTAAAACTGTGATTTTTAACTGTCTCGTTTTTTTTTGGTTCTTGGCAACAGACGCTTGTCGCACATGAAATAACAATAAAAACTTATTGCATCGTTTACAAAAAGCGATGCCATTACCGCAGCACTCACGCGGTACATCAAGTACATATTATTTACGTCACAACTACATATAGTGGTGATCTCATGGTCGTCCTACCACGCGGCTCGATAAGCGACGTCGAACAAGCAGTTAGCGGAGTAGTGAGCCAGCTATGAGTGATTGTGGGATCTCTCTACCATTGGGTTCACTTCTTGTTATTTCTTTTTATAGATATTATAGCATATTTGCAACATTAATTACTATGTACTTGAATGTATTTTTTTTTATTAATTTTAACATGACTAGAACTAGAATATGTTATGTCTGATAACTAATACCTATAGTAAAATAACAGTCTATTTCTGTTTGCTCCCTATTAAGATTTTGGTTGTCCTAAGCTAAATTATATTTGTGTCCAAACTCTATAACCAAGGCATTTAAAAATTAAAGGTTTTAATTTTTAACGTTGAACTGCACTAAATGTGCAGTTCGACGTACAACTTTCCGTGATTTCCACATGGTCTAATTCCGGATTCAGAGTTTTATAACTATTAGGTAACTCATTTCTCCCTTTAAAATACTTTAAAAGCTTTAAGTCGTGGACGCAATTTGTATGGTATTATTGATAACGAGCAAGAATGCGAGATAGCGATAATAAACTATCAGTTAATTGTTAGGTAAGCACCGTGACCAATTAACGTACGTGGTGCGGGCAGGCCGGCGCAAGCGCAACGCGCATTCGAGACGAATTTCATTTAAGCAATTGTGGTAATTGACCGGCCACAGCGCCTTCCGGACCCGTCTGCCGCCTTTGTCCCCTTTGTGATCATATAATTCACAGAGGAAATTATACTAGTCATCATAACATCTTCATTATATAGGTACTATTATATGTGTGCCTACAAATGTTCCAGTGTCAGTTTTCCTTGTTTACACACTGCAGTCAGTAAATTGTATAGTTTAAACTAAACTAATTAATTTTATTTAGTACTGTTCATTCTTAAAGTTTATTGAACTTACGCATAATTGAAAGCTTAAATTTAAATAATATTAGGGGCCTTTTCGATTAACAGTAATTCTGAAGTCTCGAGTCCAAATGACATAATTTTCTTTTGTGATTTCGTCAGGTTCACATAGCGACAAAATTGCAAACTAGTCCATCATTAACGACAAACAAGTTAGACACATCCCCATAAAACAGGCAACTATTGGTTTATTGTCTCTGCGATCGCTATATGGTTTTTGTTTTGTCACTGGACGTGTTAGGAAAACAATATTGCAACATTTACCGATAAATTCAAGTATAGTCATATAGTATATGACACACTTTGTATAGCTTATCAGGCGCCAAATAAGGTTGTATAGTTGCGGACGCGCCCACGGGTCCGTGAGTGCGACCTTGCAGCAAGGACCGACCAAGCATTTCGCCCACATCATCGAACTACGAGTATCATGCTTACTGAACAAAATCTTTTTAATTTCTTGCCTTTTAAATTGAATAACACTCTAGTTTATAGTTAAGTTAGGCAAGGGTATTTTATTTATATTATCAAATAACAGTGGTATATTCGTGATGATATGTGAAGATATTCAAAGATGAGTGTGACTTACACACTAACAAAAATCTCTGAATTTTTGAATTGAAGTTCAGCAGATAATTGTAGGATTGTGCCTTTATACGTATGTATGACATACAAAGTCGGCATATAACTAGTTATGTTTCTATATTCTAAAGTAGTGTATTGTATTAGGGATGGTCTTTGTTTCCGATATGGCCAAACAGAAGTTTACCGCCCATTACCTCAGATAACTAGAACCGCCGCATGTGATGCGAAATGACGCGAAATATTTCCGGAGTTAGAGGAGTATTCTATTAATAAATGATTCGAAGTCGCTCGTGGGCGAAGATTCGGGCGAGATTGCGCGGGCGCGGCAGTAGCGCGCGAACCGCCGCGGCAGCCGCGTAAGCGCGCACAACGAACGAACGAGCCGCTATCCCGCGCACACGACGTACAACGCGAACTGTCGCGATTAACGACCACCGATCCGCCCCGTACCGATTACATACACGACAACACTACATCGAAATCGAAAATCCGATATATTATTGGTCGGTGCATCGACGGATCGACCCCAGTTAACAGTGTACTTTGCGAGGGCGGATTATAACGAACAAATCGACTAACAAACTCGAACCGCACGAAGGTGTCGCGTCGCAAAAAGAGCAATACAATAGAGTAAGCGTCTAATTATAAACGTGGTTGACTGAGCACTGCTAAGATGCAGAATATCGATCCACTGGAAATCGCCAACATCCTCGCGACGGAGCTATGGTGCCACCAGGTATGCGCCATGCGTAAAACAGGACAAAATGAATCTGAGTACAGCGTACGCAATATGTTTTTTCTTTCGGCAAATACGAAAGTAAATCTCGATTTCTGTTTAATTGCAGTACCTGTGTGTACACAGGTACTGCATCCCCTAGTCACTGTCTTGTATAAAATATGGGAAATATAACAATTAGTCTTTCTTAGACATTAATTAGACATTCCTACATATTTACATGAAAGTCATGCAATTTGGGAGTGATGGTTAATTTATTATTGAAAATGGCCCAGGATGACTGATTTATGAATTTGCTTTCAACTCGCACGCCGCTCGGCTATCGTTGCACTTTGCCCACTTGTTTATATGTGAAATTCTAATTTTAAATACTATAAATAGATAATACTTAAATTATTACCTGTTTAATATACTTTATGTAAACCAACAGTCTGTGCATAAACATTTGGTAGGTGTTTAAATGAATGAAAATCACACTACATACATCAAGTTTTCATAAGCATTCTTATTATATATAATATCGACATTGTCATTAAAATAAATACAACAATGCGCCAAGCCAATGTATACAAGGACTTCAAAAATTCCTCAATCTCATTCATTGTTAATATAAAAGGAATATTAAAGTTGTTATAAACGTCGCATCGATCACACATAACTTAGTTATATTTTCTGTATTATTGTTTAACATACAAACCGTATAATGTATAATGTAAATGTTTATTGTAAATGACGATCGGAATGTGGAAGCAATCAGCGCGCCAGAAGCAAATATTTCATAATAATTGCAAACAAAATTATACATACATAGTTACATACTGCAATTAACAAACAATTTGTTCGAGTTATATCTGAAATAAATAAACATAATATTTGTCGTCGAAATGAAGATATTTCAGGAATTTCATTACTAGTAATCGGCTATAATAATAATTTTATCTATGTATAAATCACTTCATATATTGTTAAATTCTAAACATACATGTTAAGGATAATTTACTCTAAAAAAACCCATTCTATAAAAAGGCTTCCTAAATTATTGCATACAGTACGTAACATAAACCAAACTTTTTTATCTATGTATTCACACATGTCCCAACTCTATTATAAAAAGTATATCATAGTAAATTTAGTGAAAGCTTCTATATCTCTTAAACATTATTAAGTCGCACTTAGTAAACAATTTGCTTATGTTTGCTTTTGTTTCCAGTTGGCAAACCTCGAGGGCCTCCAGTCGGGGGTACCGACGCGCACCACGGCCACCATAACGCCAACGCAGCTGCGCAACTTCGAGCAGACATACATAGAGCTGAACAACTGTCGGAGCGAGCAGGCGAACCACGCAGGCTTCGTGCCACCGTCAGTCACGCACGCCAATAACTACGGTCAGTACCCATACCTGTTGTCAATAACATCGATCAGCCCCGGCGTCGCACTGGTACAATGATTTTGGCGATACTTTTGTTTTTTGTTATATGAAATTCAGTTCATAAAAAGTTATATTAGCATTACCCACTACTACTATAACTTTTTATATGTGAAAGAATATTTTAAATCAGTTAAGTATTGTTTGAAGTTATCATTACATATAATGAAATCCTATGAAATATAAGATCAAATCTTTGACACAACTGCTTATAATTACTTGCACATGCCTCATCTTATTTTTTACTTCTCTCGTAAATCTCGTGAGTTTGTGGGCAATGAATGTATTAGTTATTTTCATGTTCATTATATTGTTATCTACAGGCATCCTGAATTCGGTGGGGTACTGTGATTCGGGCCCGACGACGACGCTGCATGTGTCGCCGGGCCCGCTCTCCGCCAGCGGCGACAGTAGCAGCAGCCCCGGCTTACCAGCGCCGAAGCGACGAAACATGGGCGGCAGAAGACCAACAAAGGCTCCGCAAGATCTCTCCCCCGAAGAAGAAGAGCGTAGGAAAATTCGCCGGGAACGTAACAAAATGGCCGCCGCCCGCTGTCGCAAACGAAGACTTGACCACACCAACGAACTCCAGGAAGAAACTGATAAACTAGAAGAAAAGAAACAGGCGCTTCAAGACGAAATTCGCAAACTAGACGCTGACCGCCAAAATCTTCAAATTATCCTAAACAAGCACCTTCCATCGTGTCGTTTGAAAAAGAGACCTATCAGTCCACCGGATGTCAAACCTTTCCACGACAACCACTTTTACCCTGAAATCCCAGAAGATGGCGTCCGCGTTAAAGTGGAAACAATGGAGCCCGCGGTTGACTTGTCAGATAATGTCATGTTCCCATCGCTGATCCCAGACCAAAAGTAAGTTTTTGTTCATTTTGTGTAAATGTAAAAATTTTGTTATGTATGTTCTTATATGGTATATAAATCTACTGTCAGAGAATATTATTAGTTAACCAATATGTATATAGAAAGAAACGTACAATACTTTATACACTTTTCGTCCACTGGATAGTACTCAATATCTAATGACATCTAAGAATAGTAAATTACGTATACGTGGAAAATATATTTGAAGTCATAATGTGTAATTGTGTAATAGATATAGTTTCAATATATTTATTTTCTCAAACTTCTCGATTGTTCCTAATGGATGTTCCGTAAATGCAGAATAATGCTGTCGGCGGCGAATCCAGCCGTGGTGACGAGTGGGACGCAAGATACCCTGGACACTCCCCCCGCGAATACACGCCCGACCAGGCCCAGCTTCTTACACGTGCCCATACATTCGAATTCTTCACAGGTATGTTAATAATCTTGTCATATTTTTTTTGTTGATAAAGTCTTTTTACTGGAGTATAAACTTATTTTTAATTTGGTATCAGTCATATGGCGGTTCCTATTGTATCAGGGTCAAGTATGGTTGAATGTATCTTCAATCGTCTACTAAAATTTATTTGTATTTTACTACTTCAGTGCTGCCTCACTTTTAGACTGTCGCAAATTCGATACTCGTACCTTACAAATATTTGTGGTTATGAATATTTACAATATCTTTTTAAATATTGTCCAGTAGTCATATTTCAAGCATTACTTTTAAGACTAGATGGCGCTGTATCATATGTGAATGGTTATTTATTTATTTGTATACATATTTCAGCCACACAAAGTGAAAGCGTTGGGCAACAATAACACAGTGGCCGGCATCGAGATCACCACCCCCAGCAACGGGATCCCGTTCAATTTCGACAGCTTGATGGAGGGTGGCACAGGCCTGACGCCGGTACACCCGCACCCGCACCCGTGTGGGCAGCAGCAGCGAGCCGCGCCCGATGTCTCCTCGCCCGACGCACACACCAGCCTCGTCAGCCTCTGAGACTACCTCGACGCCGCCTCCCTGCTGTTCGACTTCGAATCCTCGCTCCTAGACTATGACGTCGCAGTGTGAGTTCGAACGCCAGCGTAACGTGTCTTTGGTAGTTTTGCATTAGGACCGCTCGGATCGCGCTGCGAATCGGCTGGATTAGTGTTATATTTAATTTTATTACTATTAGTATTAGTTAGAATATTGTGTACATAAATAAAATGTACTTTTTACAGTTATTTTTAATTCTGTCAAATTATGACGTAAAAAAGCATATAGCAATATAAATCAGCGTTTCTAAAACAGATACGTTAGCGATACCTATCGATATCTGAATGGATTCATATACCCACAGGCGATTCGCTCCGTGGATCAATTAGCATATAGTATGAAACGCCCAAAGACACGAGCCGCTAGAGCAGTGGGAAGGCGCTTCGTGAAGATTCTATGTAGTAAGTTAATGCGTGCCTTGCGCAGGTTGTTGGCCGGCGTCAGCGTCAGACGCGCGCCGGCCTTATCGAACCTAGTTCGTGTAACCACACTGTATTACATATATACAGAGTAAAAGTTTTTCAGCTAGTGCTCATTTTGGAAAGATCTAATAAAAATTATATGAATTTTGTACACTTTCCAGATTGAGTTAACTCTTTGTATATGTAGTGTTCTGTGGTATAACTGAGTTTTGTACTTCAAATACCATGGATTACTTATTTATTCGATGTACTGTGTCGGTCGAGCCGAAGTTTCTCTTGACTTCTTTTATAGTCCCTATCTTTCTATTCTGTATTCAGCCTTTTCTTAGGCGATCGGCTATATTTATTTATTGAGGAACGTTTACAATAAGAAACTTACTTGCTCACTATGTGCTTTGTATTTATATTGTAATATTTAGCGTCGACCTAGGGCTGCCAGCCTACTGAAGTCAATTTATAAGCTGTCCTTACTATCTAATCGAAAATATTTTTTATAAAAATTGTATTCGCCTCATAAATAATAATTGTGATGTGTAAAAATAAAACAGAGTTTTATTTTAAGCATTTCAGGAATTTATTTTCGTGTTGTGCTTAAATTCTAGCGAGGCTAGACTAGATGGTGCGTTAGTTGTAATGTAAAAGTATCTCTTACGGGAACTGTGAAACTGGCACATAAACTATGATCCTCGGTGTTTCTTGTCATAATAAACATAGTGCCATTGTCTACGTCTACTCTCAGGAATACAGTTACGAGTATGATATAATTAGTTAACCATAAATTAACAGCAATATTACATAAAGAATAATATATTGAATGTAAGTTAGCTCAATGTTGGTGTAACGTATTACCGTTCCATTGGATTACGTACTGGTATGTAATATTTTACCGATAAGCGATTTATGTGATACGTCCAGTGATTTTGTATTGACTCCGCTAGAGTGGCGGTATGGTTGCTTAATTCACTCATGCCATTTGTTAACATTATACATTTCGAATATCGATGAATTGTCGCCAGTTTAGTTTATTCTCGGTGTAAGGTAACGCTGCCGAAACTGTTTTTTTTTGTAATAGCTCGTAAAATGACGACACAGCATGTTAGAAAATTTTCTACACAACTGTGGGCATTATGCCGCACAGTAAATGTTCTTACGCTATTTGTTCTCTATAATTCTTAACAGTTTCAATACTTTCAATTTCACATAGTATGATTTAAGTTCTATATAATATATGCAGTTATCGGCAGCGTTTCCCTTATTACATATTGTATAGCACTGTTTTTTTAATCTGTGTGCATGGTGACCGATACCTAAAAATCGATTGCACTTGAAGTCTAATTCGCGAGAGCCAGCTAAATTTTAAAAGTAAGAAGCAATATAAATGTTATAGTAAGTTTGAAATGGCTGTATTATTTTAGTGGATAATATTTTATTAATTTAAATAAAAATTCATTTTCATAAGGTTAAAATACTATTGCTATATGGTACACCTCGATAATCAATGTTATATATTATATTTACCTAATTACTGTTCAAAATGCTCATATTTATAATAATTTATACCAATGATGAGATTGAATTAGTCTATTATAATAGATAATCGAGTCACTGAATAGAGTAGAGCGTCCAAAATCATCGATATTAGATAATGATAGTTTAATTATATCCTTGTATTTTAGATACAATTTTTTCGCATATAGGCATGAGTCGGCCGGTCGTGTTTATAGAGACCACTGGAATTTAAAGTAAAATAGTTTAAGGCAATAATTAGTATAAGGATACTTAACATTTTAATTATAATATTCATAACTTAGACCAAATTATTAAGTTATATGCTTTATTGTAGATGTAATTAAAATCTAAGCCAAAAATTCATTTTATTTCGTTATTGTAGGTTTGTTTAGCTTTTCATTTACTTTGAAGTATTATTGTATAGGACGAATTCTGAGAGTATTTATTTAGTATAGTGAAATAATCATCACTCGAAAGGATTGGTGCAATAGCACGAGTTGTCACGTCAATGTCCATGTTTGTGCAAACGACAATTTTTATATTTACTTAGTACGCATTCGAAATATTATGCATAATATGAACATCTAGATTAATAAGAGAGATGTAATTTTTTCTAGAAGATTTTTCTTAACGCAATCGTAGAATACTTTTGTATTTTTTCAAGAAAATTAGCAAAGCAATATATTTGATAAAATTATTGAAATTTATCGCCATATATAGTGAAATATATATGTAAATCAGAAAATATAAATTTGTTACATACACCTCATAACTGGGTTTTATTTTGTGTGTCCCTCTAGTAGTTTTCACTATACAAGTAATATATGTTTACGTGACAAACTTTGTTGTACCGTAGGTGTACTAAGATTGAACGTAGTACTGTATTAGTAGCAAGCTGCAGAACCACTGTACTGAATAGGTAAAAGTAGTAGAGGAAAACTACAAACGGAAATTTTGTTTTCTGCATACAAACATTTGACGGTGCAGGGCTAAAATCATTATACTACAATATTTTATATGACAGGCATGATATATGTATATAAATTATTGGTTGTTTAGGAATTATAGTCAAATACTTCCAATTGCGTTTGTAAACCTCTGCGTATTTCTTTCGTTCTTGAAATATAGTTATTTATTGCTTTATATGAGTAGAACAATATTTCTAAAACGCTTATAGCACTCGAACCCAGGCACAAACCAAACACACCTCCCAGGTTTGCTGAAAATAATGCAATTACAATATTAAAACATTAATATGAAAAGTTTTGAATGTTCCGATCTAACGAACAAAATTAAAAATTAGGTATTTATACTCAGAAATTGTTCCATTTATGGTGGAATCATTATCAAACTCACACTAAAAATTGCCGTCAAAATAATAATTTCTGTTATCGTTACCTATTTTCTAATAGTTGATGGAAAATAGGCCGATAGTAGAAATTAAAACAATATACATAATTATTTTAATTGGAAATGTTCCTACAATGACTTTAATTTCTGTTTTGCGAAGTAACAATATTCTGCTAAGCACAGAGTACAACAGTATTATGTAATAATATGCTTATTAATTTTATAAAGTAAATGTTATAAAAAGCAGATCCGATCAGATCCATAAATTTACTTACAAGCTAAGCTAATAAGTGACATCACAGTCTCCTGCTTCTGTTTTACATATACCGGACTTGGAAAGTAGAAATGCATAATGGCGGAACTTCTGTTGAACGTTACACCGGAACTGCAAGAGAAAAAGAGTACTAATTAATGTATAGGGTATCTGCATAAGAGGATTGTCTGTGGAGGATAATATTATTCCGTTTTTTTTATTGATAATGGAATGGTGTACCCATGTTGTGCTAACGGTTTACGCTGGTGGGCCACCAGTGAAGGCTGACAATGATGAGCATGAGATCAGATCAGTTAGTCCACCGTGATAAATTTATCAGGAACTTTATGAACTTATGGGAACCACGTGGATATCATCTAACAATCCCATTCCTCCATGTTGTTCCGTATTATCGAGTAGTAATATTTAATAATATATTTGATTTAATTTGTTATTACAAAAGCAGTAAGTGTTCAGTATATCAGTTTCATTAGGTTAGGAGGCGAGAGGCGGACTGCGGGCCGAAAGAAGGGGGATGGGTAGGAGAGGGTTAAAAAAACATAAAATATTAAACTGAAAAATATCTATCTTTTCACGTTGGTTTCTACAAATTAGCCCATCGCATTAAGATTCATAAATTACTTGTATTGCCCGTAGCCTGAAGAAGAATCATCATGCGCCGTGTGTCAGGCTAAACAATTACTTGAATGACGAACGTGCACGGAATTTTCACTTAATGTTAGACATTGACACCTACATAAGTACATAATGTAAACTGGCTTCAAAAAAAAAATAGAAATTCAGTTAAGTTTCTTCCCAGTCCCAATTGAATATGTATACTGAACTGGACGGCAGGGAAAAATATAAATAGGTATTAGTACAAAAAAAATTACGTTAATGATGATTTGATTTGAGGGACGCGCCAGGGGTACTCATGTACCTAAGTACCAAATACATGTATATTTTGATAGGGGAAAGTTAGTCTAAATGTAACCATGCTAAAAGCAACACCTAACTAATGAACTTATATACTAGACATTATTAAAATTATATTGTTAGGTACATATATACCTTATACATATTTACTTACAATGCATTTGTTACTAAGTACGGAAGAGCTTTCAGGTTGCCTACTGTCATTTCAGTGGTGTAGCGGCGAGAGTCACAATCTCTCGGACAATCGCAGTTGCTATATATTTCGTTTATATTATCTCATGAGTGTGTCATTTAATTGGTAAGTTCATAAACATTCAAAAGAACAACTTTGTTGTAAGCGATTCGTAGATGTGAACTGTTAAATAAACATATATAACAGAATACTAATTATATTATGATTATAAGTAAACTCTATCACAGCTTTATCATCAGAGATATGTAAGTAATATAATAATTTTGAATTGTTGTATAATATATATAGATATGTATAGATAGCAAATTGCCACTTAGATTACAATATAACAAATCTAAAAATTACAAAATTAATCACATCTTTATTTTATACTAGCTGATCCGGCGAATTTCGTTACGCCTAACAGTCGATTCTTTAATTTTTTGAATATTTATTCTGCTATTCGGGACGCCTGGTCAGCTAGTAAGATAAAAAAAGAATGTTACTAAGTCAATAATTACATTATGTCAAAAAATAAAAATTATATTTCAAATTATCCAAGAACGCATTGATAAGAAATGAAAAACAAATAATAACAGAAAAACAATATATATATATATACCTACTCACGTTTTGTTTCCATTATGCAAGAGATACTTGTAAAGTTACAGGCCTGCCGGGGATCATCTATAATATATCCTCAAATAGGGCAAGAGATATTGCAAATATATTTTTTTTTTGTACGGTAAAATAGGTCAGAATATAGCGCGGGCACATAGTATTAGCTGATAGTTATGCAGTTGCAGGCGGCTTCCACTGCTTTCACGTAACATAAAAGGTCGCAGTCGGAATTATGATAATCACCAAAAAATGGCAGGTGATGCTCGTCGTTGAAGTAACATTTACGACTGCAAGTATCATAATACTAAATTTTTTTAGAGGACAAGAATATGTTACAATTTGATTTAAGAAACCGTGCTACGGTAGATAATCGTAGTTTAGAGAAATAAACAATAGATCGATACTTTCTATCCCAATTAATTCACTGGAGAGCTATTATTCATCTCAGTAGGTGTCATAAATATTTGCGTTAAATTTTGTATTTTATATATAACCTCGCAGATAAGATATAAATGTTTAAAATATATATTGACGCTAGCAAAAGATACAATATACCAGTCAATATTTTGAATATACCATAAGTCTGTTTAAAATATAAGCATATTCAAAGTGTACCAGCACTAAGATTGGACGTTCGTTACTACGCCCAATGGATTGATGCATTTTTTTTTTATTCGAAATATAAAACTATATAACAAAACTTCTATTGTCGCAGTTTACTTGCCGAATACCGTAACGCTCCCAGTAGCAGTGATCAGACTTCCGCACTCAACATCAATTTACACAAAATAAAATTACTACCATTACAAGAATTTTTCAAAATACTATTATACGATATATTTTCCTTTTATCATTTGAAAAGACCATATTGCGGTGTTTTTTCATCGACCCTCTAAGTATTTAGAGATATATTTTATCTAGGAATACAATGTAGGTATGTCTAAATCCTTACGAGGGTCGATTAGAAATTTAATAAGTATTAACTTTAGTCGTTACAGTATCTATTCAAGTCTATGAAATTTATATGAAACTTGCTATTCCCGCGACTTCGTCCGCGTGGACTTTAACTTTATTTTTCTAAAATAAGAGTAGCCTAAGTTACTCCTTATTACATCAGCTACCTGCCAAAAAAAAGTCACGTAAAAATCGGTCCAGCCATTTCAGAGATTAGCCGGAATAAACAGACAGACAGACAGACAAAAATTGTAAAAATTTTATTTTGGTGCATATACATGCATCAAACCATTTCTTTTCTTATGGAGAAAGAAAAAAAAAAAAAAAATGTTACTTGCATTTGTAGGCGTGGCAAGAATCCAATATAGATCTTGTTGATCCCACTTCTGAAACTATTGGGAAGTTTCAGAAAAAAAAAGACGTATTTCTATTCATAGGAATAGAAATACTTTTTTTTTATAGGCATAGGCATGTAGTAAAAAACTGTTATTTCAATATTACAAACAGACACTCCAATGTATATAGGCGACGGTTGCCGCTTATAGTCAAGTGGGCAGTCAGCTTGTTTGCCATTATAAATACATAAATATATAATTAGAATTTCAAACATATACTGCTCCTTCTAAAAGATTGGCCTCTTATGAAATTCCTAACTCATCATGATATTCCATTTAAAAAAGTAGTCGATGTGTCTTCAGTTCAAGTTGCCGAAATAATCAATTTATCTATGTACACTATTGGTTCCTACCTCGTAAATGGTAAATTGCGAACATCCTCAGAACAGTACGTATAAGCAGCTTGGATTACGTGGAACGACTCTGTATATGGATGCACTAATTTTGTTTCTTCTTCAGCTGGAAACTCGTTCATGTCGTTGAACATTAACTGTACAAGTTATATTATTTATTAATGGAATCGATAAAAATTAATCCGCTTTTTTTAGAGCATAGCAAATGTAAGCATTCAAATATACCAGGCGAAATATGGGTGTCACCAAGTTTTGTGTTCACCATGATGTTGAAAATTAATAATGCCTCTGTCTATCCCATTTGGAGTAACAGTATTTAGGGTCTATTTATTTATATAGTATATATATAAAATATTTTTGGCATTAGGTATCTCTGCAAAATATTGCTTTGTTTTACTGTTCTGTAAATAATATTAATATAGATATATAAATAATAACAAAGCGGTTTCAATTGAATTGATAAAGATATTTGCATAAAGTAGGAATAAAAACAAAAAGTCACATGTAGTAGGTACAGCACTACAATATCGAAGCTCTATGTTTATTATTAATGAATGGTTTTACTGTAAAATATATGTATGAATTTATATATTCAAATAAGTCTAATCAACAATGGATATCGACTGACTCGAGTGTTCTGCATCCTCCTGTAAGGGCGTGAGGTTGGGGAATCGGGGTCGAGCTCCTTTGCCTCGGGCTTGAAACCTCTTATGGAAGGCTTAATATGTAAAACCAACAGTCACAAGTTTTTATTCAGCTTAATTATACATGATTTATTACTTTCATTTATTAGAGTTTAGATTTAAAGCTCTATTTTTTGTTTTCTATATCTGATGTGTCTGTGTATTAGAATCTTATATTTATGTATAATAGCTGACTTATTTTGTTGTTTTTTTAGATATAAGTAACGATTATTCGATTTTACGATTGATTCATGTTTTGTCGTGCAAACTGTAATGGTAACTAACAAACAGACAGACACACCTTTCTCTGAAAAATAGATGTTGATTTGATTGCATATAAATAAAGACCCGTATTGAACCCGCGTTGAGTATGGTGCCATCCAGTGCGTCTTCAGGCTCGTAGTCAACGACCACCGTCAGTGCCTCCATTACGCCGAACGATTTCACTTTCCACCTGTAGATATTATTGTCCTTTTCATTCCTGAAAATATAGAGCGATCAGAATAATCTTATTGTGTGTCTCAATAATAGCATGTAGAAATATTTAGGTTTAAGTAGCCGAAAGGAGATATATCCGGAACTAATTTTCGAACTGAACAAATTTTAAATATATATTTTTCATTATCAACACAATGACAATTTTATTTTAAATGCAAATTAAGTTTTTACCAATATTTTTCCCGTATTGAGTAAGAATACCTATAAAATGGCAATTCATTCTGATTCATTCCCAGATGTCGTAGAGGCGACTAAAGAAACAAAGTGAAAACAGAAAGGTGTAAAAGAAAGGTCGAACAAAAACCACATACTTACTAAACCAATGCTGGCATGGCAATAGACAATCCTCCTTTCAAGTCTGATTTGAACTATCTAGTCGTAATCATTGGTTCTTTTATGATGAACTAGCAATACACTTTATAATTTACCTTAATTGATTCTTGAAGTAGTATATATTATTGAAGATACAGCAATGTCCGTACATCGTGAGGATTGGCCTGAATAGTTCTTCACACTGAGGATACAACTTCCTATCTAATATGCACATTTTTAAAAATCGATCACAGCGTTGTGGCATTGAGTTAATTACTTCAGTTACCTGTAATAGGCGATGGTACAACGTACGATTATCAAAGGTTACCGAAAACAATTATTACATAGATAGTCTTTGTACAAAATTCTCTACGTGGATACCTTTGTCTCACCTATATCAGCCACCAAGGAGACTGTTTCGTATGAGCATTAGTTCTCTAGAAGTGGTAATGCATGAAGGGTCTACAATGTCCATCCATGATCATTCGACTTTCTTCATTACTTATATGCGATGAATGCCACTTACCATGACATGGGCCATTATATAGCTTTTTGCTATTTCAGTTAGATAAAAAAAATGTAAAGAATAATTGGACTTTGTAGCCTTGGTAGCTATATTGTACTTGTACCTACATGCACCATAAATCAAAATATTAACAATTTCTACATAACATTATTATCACATTAGCGTCAGTTTTGAATTTTTAACTCAACCGTCCAGATCAGTTACCTAGCGCGCCTACCGGCGCTAGCGTTTTTGTTCTGGTATAACCGATTATGCTACTAACAAAGGTATTTCTCATTTATAGTCGATTATAGAATATGTAATTCATATTAGGTCTATATTTTGCAGTATCATGTCCTTGCTTTGTTATGTCCTGGATTAAGGTTGAGATATAGCAGTAATATTACAACACCAGAGTAGACAGAGGTAACAACAAATGAGACGTACTAAGGACGTCACACGACGACATTATGGCTCTCCATAACTGACGGCTTCCAGATTTCTATCAGTAGAGCCATCAGCATGTTTACTGTTACTGTTAAGAAGAAATATTGCTCGATTAACTCACTGTGTATCTGTTAAGGTTGATAACAGTCTGCAGCTGTTCTAGTCCAGGGACGTCCCATAATTGTAAAGGTGCATAAAATCCCAATAGTTGCGGCAGAATATGTTCTAAATCAAATGTTACGTTACCATCTCTGAAACGGTTTTATATATAAAATAACGAAAAGAGTAATCATTTTAGAGAGTAGAAAGTGACAAAAGATCCGTTATTTTTTCAATGGATATTAGGCCTACAATGTAGTAGCTAATTAAATAAATCTATACATGACAAGAAAGAGGTCAATTTAACTAAGTGTTCTTTGAAGTTAATATCTTCGCCGACTGCTAACAAGTGTTGACTTTGATGATTTTTTTAAATAGACAGCATTTATGCTTCTGTCTTACGATTGTCGCAATTAATGTAATATTTTTTATAAATGAATATAATTTTTTAAAATACTTTAAACAAAAACATTTATAGTAAAACTGGAAGGAAACACTAAGTAGGTATATTTTATTATACACTAGCCGTCCGGGCAAACGTTGTTTTGCCTTAAAATAAAACAAAACTTTACGGGTGGACTACCCCTAACATTTAGGGGATGAAAAATAGATGTTGGCCGATTATCAGACGTACTCAATATGCTCACAAAATTTCATGAGAATCGGTCAAGCCAAGTCGGTTTCGGAGGAGTATGGGAACGAAAACTGTGACACGAGAATTTTATATATAAGGTATTATTTAAAAAACAAGTCATATTAGAATCCTTTGAAAATTGTATAACTTAACGTTATTTAAAGTGGGACAGTTTATCATATAAACATATTTTCATTCATTCTATCTATCTGTAGAGTCGAGCTAGATCGGTTTGTATTCAATAGGATACCTACGAATATTAGGTATATTAAGAGTGAGAGAGGATTTTGTTATAAGAGTGTGAGGGATGGAGGAAACTGCAAACCACTACACCTATTATTTCACTCTTTGGTAGTACCTATGTGTATACTACGAAGATACACCTAGGTATTACCACAATATATACTTTATAACTATGTAAGAAACATACACAAGTGTCTTGTTAAAATGTGTCATAGAACTGATGGTCATCTGATTTGGTGAACAGATCGTAATAGACGGGTAAGGCATGTCATCCATCATCTCGTATTGATTCTCTATGGTTATCCTTGTAGGCATCTCATTGAAACGGTGATACAGCAGGTAGACGAGTAGATACGATAGACCCAAGGTCAGCACAGTGTTTAACATCCAGAAACATCTGGGTATACAGAAGAGATTTATTTATTAACTCTTTATTGTACTACAATCATAAATTACAGAGTAATAAAGGATAACAGATTAAGATAATCCATGTGTATATAACTAGCTGTGTCCGCGGTTTCCCGCGTGTAATTTATAGCCTAAATATTATTCTGATGTATAAACTATAGTTATATATGTATAACGATGTGTTGTAAAGGTTCCTTAAAATTCGTTTAATAGTTTTTGCGTGAAGGACATCAACAAACATCCATCTATACTCGATAAACTTTCGCGTTTACAGTATTAGTAAGATAAATTACACTTTCAAATTATTAAAATAGGTAATTATTAAAGAGTAAGAGTAACTACTCAAGGTCTGAGAGAGTTTCCCTACGAATATGTTTAGTGCTAATATTTAAGTTTCATAACTTAACTTTTTTAAATACATTTCCAACTGTAAACAATTATTAGAACTTAGGTAGTTGAAATCTCCAAGATTTAGTAGGTACCTATACGAATTCTATGGGTGAAGTGATCATAAAATTTGACTATAATAAAACATATAAATTGGCTACCAACCTTGACACAAAATCTGGATATATATAAAAATATTTTAGTCCCACAAATGAGCCTTCCAAACAGAATTTACGGAATAAATCTTTGAAATTTCCTTTCATATTTTATTATTTTCCAACAACAGGTCGTTCACGAGAGGATATTGTATTAGCTATACAGTAACTAGGTGTATATTCCACTGTAGTAATAATGAACTAGAATCATGATAATTGTAGTGGGTTAAAATTAATATTAAATGGTATATTTTATATGCTTGTGTTCAATTGTCACGCGAATGAACATATTAATAATTAATTAGGCTTTGTTTAAATATAATGCATGCTAGAAATGATTATATAGGTAGCTAGTGTTAGTTTTATACAAATAATATTAAATAAGAGGGTAGGAACAAAGTTTAGAACATATTTGATACTTTTGCTTAGTACGGAGTAAGATAATATTCTACTGTAAAATGAAGCCTATACTCCTTATAGTCAGACTTATAGCAATGCATCGGTGAAAACTGGATTCTATATATCTAGTAGACTTTACATAACACCTGCCCAATATTATGTATTTTTACAATATTTTTGAAAACTGTGCTTTTAGTTTTTACTACTCAAAATTTTTTTTATATAAATTTTTATTTATTCCAATTCACAGTTCTTTGTAACGCAAATTGCTTATATAATTAGATATTTAGGTAGTTTAAAGGATATATTGTGTAAATAAGTTAAATTAAAACATTATGTAGGAAAAATGTATAAAGTGGTTTTATTAAGAATGTTTTATAATATGTATTGGTAGGTACTGGCAATGTAAAATACATAACATAATAATATTGTATTCGTATTAGACAAAAGTTTTAAATCTATTGAATAGATTAACAGACATAGTTATTAGTTAACACGCTAAGCAGCGTGTAGTAATATAAATCGAATAGAAACACGAGTACAACGTTAGTAAGATATAAGTACTTAAATCATGATTGAATACAAGAAAAATGCTATAGATTGGTATATTTTACAAGTAATCATTTTTAGTAATAACTGATGTGGCATTTTTACTTGCATGTCTATATTACATTATAAGTTATTTGGCTTAAATTAAAAATTATCAGAGAAAAAGAGTTATCATGTAATTAGGTATATAAAGTGTCAGAGATATTTGAAGTAACAGAGTACATTAGATTAGAATATGTATATGAAAAAATTTTAATATTTAACTAAAAAATCTATTGTAATGAATAGATGTACTAACTTGGACCTTGCTAATGGTCCGTATACCTATAATAACCTAAAGTGGAATCTCAGTGACGTAGAGTTTTTACTGTACATACTATTAAATTTGATCAAAATATATTTCTATAGTGTGTATGAAGAAAATGCTTTTGTAGTGATCAATTATACATAATCAAACATTAGCCTTTCTTTACATACACATTACAATATTCACAGGTACTAATTTGGCATCAAGTTGATATCATTCACAGAATTATTGATAAAGTATTGTATTATAAAAATATACAGTATTATAAAAGAAATAATTGTTCACTATCAGACAGCACCTATTTTATTTATGGAAATAGTAATATTTTACAAACGGTATAAAGAATCTTTGAAATTGTAAACGATTAAGCTTATACTGGACTAAAATTTAGACGGTAAACAACCAAAAAGGTCGAGTGAGATTATATGATTTTAACAAATATTTTCATATTAATATTTTATATATGAGAGCCTACTATGCCTACCATGCTGCAAGAAACACAAACGACGCAGGTGGTGTAATATATTACAGAGAAAGTGATATTGTGGGGAATGACGATAAGAAAATTTTGTAAGATAAAGAAAGTTCATTTTGAAGAAAAATTTAATGTATGTAATAATTTAATTTTCAAGGAATATCGGTTTCACACACCTACTTTTTTAGAGTAGTATCTTTGAATATAAATTTGTGACATTTTACCATTTATACTTCACACTAGAAATGAGTAGGTATTAAGGCCTACTCAAGCGTCCGCTCCCACCGTACCTACCTAGTAGAGTCGTCACCGATCTACGTAAACACTTCATTTATTTATTTATTGACATCTAGTAGTCTAGTAGTTGTCATTACAATTTCAAACATTTTTAAACTACCATTCTTAATTGTGTCCTAATGTAGGTAAAATTGTTAAGGGTGACCGAACTTAGTATCCAAATCGAAGAAAAGTTGCTATATATATATACGTATATTCTGTGAACTTTATAAACATTAATAATTAGCTACTATTGACAATATCTCAGTCTCTCCACTTCTAGCTACTAAACTGACAAATTAATTGTGTACTTTTTGTGTAGCTGTATTTTTGATAGCTATAAGGGCAACGATATTCTATTAAAAGTTAGGTACTGGTAATCTCACTATTAATTTAATTTATTATTTAGTTATCTTATTCATCCAACCCTACTAGAAACAGAAACAGACAATCTTTTATTTTCTATATAAAATAAATTACTGAATTCTATCGTTAATAATTGATATTCATAAGGAAAGAACTTTTATTTTAATTGAGCAAAGAAACAACTTATTTATAATTAATAAATAGATTGATATTTCCTCACAGATACGTAAGCAGATACACGCCTATACATATATCTATTTATATAGCAAGCTGAATCAATAATTCTTTTGTTTACCTACATAAGAAATCATGTTTTTTTTTATAAAAAATATAAACTCAAGCAATGTCGACAACATACGCTATAATTATAGATCTAAAATACTTAACTAAATATATATAATTATTTAAGTTTGATCAACGTCGAAATTATTAGAATTTCACATAACAGGTATGTTATGATTTTAGCATTAACACATCTAGAATATACATAACACATTTAATAGCCTATAACAAAAGACATTTAATAGATCATATCTATGAATTTTACAATTTCACAAATATGAAGAAATTATTAATTAATTATAAAAATATCAAGTCATTAGCAGTAGCAGTACACGCAAATATAATATCTCTATTAACAATAATTTTACATCTATTCACAAAAAATAATAACATTAAACCACTACAATTCATATATTTATTAACAATGATATCAACAAAATTAATAATAATATTTATCTTAGAAATACAAAAAAAGAGGTACTTTGTACCATAAATAAGCATCCATTTCATTTAATACCTATATAAATATTATGATGGGATAAAATATGTATATTAAACTAAACTGCAAGTACCAGTTTCACTGAATCAAATTAAATATAGGTACATGTTAATCTTTACATATATATTTGTAGTTGGTAATAATATGTTATATAGAAGCCACACGAAGATGCCTTTAATATACAATAATGATGACCCAGATATTCTTGACACCAGGATGTATGAACTACCTTTAATCTATTAGTATCTAGTATATAATTTGTGCTATTTTTATTATGTATATAATTATAAACATGTGTGCTATATCTTATATAATTAATATCAGTTTCCGTGAAAAACAGAATAAGCATATAATTTGAATTTGTATATATTACGTACTAAATATCAATATCCAATATATAGATATATATATGTAGTCTTATATAATCGTAATTTTATTAATCTCACATTGTATTGTGCGCTCCAAGTCTTCTCCATCATTATAAATACTTACTACTACAACATCCAAATGTTAATTAGACAAAATTAAAATAAAGTACAACGTCAAGCATCTACTTATTAAATTATAAATTTAAGAAATAAGAATATTTAAATACATAAATACAATTCCGGTAAAACTTCTATTATAATATACATTTTTAAATTTAATATACCTATCATTAAATAGAATTACAATTTTAATAAAACAGAAATTATAGATCTTGTATTTTTTTCATACTTTCAATCAGTCAGAATGTGTGCTCTGTTTCACCCTTCTTTATTAAAGAGGTATATCACAATGCCAAAAAAATATTAATAAAATAAAACCTGTAAGCAATATCTATATTATATGATGTAGGAGTCTGTATTAAACATGTGTTTAAATATAAATGTAGCTATTAATACACGTAGTTATATATTTATATGGATCCGATAAAGCAGGTGCCAGTGCTAAAACCATCAAAGCAACGCACACCAAAGTCGAATAACAATATTATAATATAATATAAACTCTCTTACATCATCTCACAAATGACTTTTTTGGTCAATGGCAATTGTGTTGTATTAAAAAAGACGTTTTTTAATATGTAGTTCCTTAGAATTTATCATGTAGGTAGGTACTTGTGGCCAAAAACATTGATACACACGCAAGCAGACGCAGTCGAGTCTGTGACTATGGATCGGCGTCTCCACTTGAGTGTTGAAGGCTGGCTGAATTTGGCAACGCGCGACGGAGTCACCGCGTAAAAGCACCAAGTGGTGCGGCCAGGGTGCCAGGTAGAAATTCAAGCGAGCGCAACATCCATGCGCTAAGTTACTGACCGTCAGGAGTCCAGAAGAACGTGCCAGCGTTGAACCTGACATACACCAATGACAGTTACAATAGCAATAACAGTTTTTACTGTCTACAAAGTTGTACTATGGGCAACGTGTAATGACTTAATGTCCGTGGTTTTGTTATGTAAAGGCGATGGTTTCCACTTACCATCAGGTGGACCGTCGGAAGGAGAATTTAAACTGTACTGTATTTTGACATACCTGTTCAATTGTTATTTTTTAAATGTACTTTTTTACAATATATTAAACAAGGTGAAACTTAAACTATCCGCCACAAATAGTGGTAACCGTCGCATCGTCTTCTAAACAATATCGGATAAAATACACAGGATGGCTGACGTACTTTTCATGTCATGTCAGTTTGAACTGTACCATAACTTCCTCAGCGGCAGAGATGAGGCTACCTATGCAGACAAATACAAATAGTTTTCTGTCAAATGATACCTGTTCTCCTTGGCGCTCACAAAGCTCTTGCCAGTGGCGCTCTTCCTCGCGGCCGGAGGAGCTGTGACCCAACGAGAACCACCCGACCATTTCATTGCGTTTTACGCTGCGTCGCCACCACACAGAAACCATTAGAGTAACTTCACTCAACTGGAATAACGCCACCTGACGGTAACGCACAACAGTTAGTGATCTATTATTATATTAAGTAACAAAGAACTATGCTTGAATTTTGTGATGTCAATTAAATATTTAAACATAATATTTATCAGATCTATGTCGTTTGCACATTTACAATCGGCTGTATGAAAACCTCCTATCTGGAGCTCAACCGTCTTCCAAGGTAGAAGGCGGTAGGGACCCTCGTCGTGTGAGAAATGAATAATTATTTGACGTTCTCAAATTATAGGTGAGTTGTAGAATGGTGGGGATTAATGTTTTGAAGACCTTGATCTCTAGATGATATCAAAATGATTATTGTTGTTTTGCGATTGTAGATGACGATCACAAAGTCAAAATTGTCGGTCAGTCTTTAAAAAAAAAAATATATAACCATCATTTAGTAACGCATTAGCTGTTAAAATCTACGTCTGCTTCAAGCGCTAAAAGTACCTACTTGTATTTAAAAAAAGCAAACGGAATAGTTCAATAAAGAATTGAATTGTTTGTAGATAACACGTATATTTTTGGTATTTTAATTGCGGTTTTCACCTGGAATATAAAAACTTCTTTATAGAGTGGATTGGATTGAGCGCGCCTCGTAGTGGACTTGCACCGGCCCATCTCCATGCCCAGTGAACTGATGAGGCACAGCTTCACGTACGTGTCCGGCGCCTTGTTGGGCGACAACTTTCGAAAGTGTGTGCCTTTTATTACCTTTTGAATAAATTCATGATCATCATCATCTTGTACATCTCTGTGCTCCCATAGTCTATCAAATATAATATGTAGAGCCAGCCATAGCATAGTATAGTATGATACCTATCTATAATAGAAATTTGCATAATACACATATAAAAGATTTAATATTTATTACTAGCTGTGAATTTAAAAGTGTGCCCTTCTATTTTGAACGCTAAATCAAGTTAGCGATGGATAAAAGTCTTAAGATCAACTTGCTAAACTAAAAGCAGGCAATTATTTAAATATCAATAACGTTCCACATATGAAATTTTAGGAGAACACTCGAGGTACGTTTCATCGATATTTATTCTTTATAAAATTTACCTGTGAAATTATTTAACATTTGTTTTTGTATTATAAAGTATAAAATTGTTAATATAAAAATGCTGTATAAATTCACAAAGTTAGGTAGTTTCATAAATATTTAAAATTTGCTACTCACAAGGAACAGAAACAGCATTATAAGAAGGACCACAATACATCACATTACTTTTGTGAAATAAGGAAATACCTCAACAGAGAGATGTCCAGTTGTGGAGTTATACTGCAGGCCCAGTAGAAGTTCCGGCGTGGATCTAGCACTGCAGCACGAGGAGGCAGAGTCAGATCTAGCGAGGCTGCATGCCTCGCCTGTGCCTGGGCCGACGGCGCTGGGCGTCGTCACCGTCACTATCGACGATGGACTCGCGAGCACACCGGTTATTGTATGATTTGAATCCAATTTTGGTAGCTGATAATAGAAACAAACAAACAATTAAATTAATATAAAATATTGCTCCATGGGTGTTAGTATGATTAATTAATCAATATTATATTTATAATCGATGTCATAAAAATTATAACCCAATCAAATAAATCAGACGACAAGATTGCCAGCAAATTTGTATATGGAATATAAAGTATATATAGATAGTTATATATGTAGATAAAAAAATTACATAGCTCCTCTAGGTCGAATTGTGTTGTATTCAACACAATACAGTTTGATCCCACGTAGGAAATGCCGCAGGTGCAATTATTTTGTATACACCAGGGTGTTGACGAGATGATGGTGTGAATTTGCATTAACAACTTTTAATTAATATTATCACAAATGACCATGACAAAAGTGGAAAATGCATAGGATGATCTAATTTTACCTGTAAAGCAGGCTGATGATGTTGTCGTGGCATCAACTGTAGCCACAAACTGTTCTCCAGTTCGAAGTTTAATGTTGCAAAGCTGACGGCCGCTTCACCGAGCAGCCTTTGTCTGCGCATGCGTTCGCAACCGTAAATGCGTATACGCAAACCAAGGCCATGCACATCCTCTGTTAAAGAATACAATAAATTAATTTAAATCATAGTCTATGTAATATGCATTAGAGGAAAGTTAAGAGTTATTACTGTTACATAAATAATATATGTAAATTTTTTTTTCTGAAACCACTATACAAAAAAACTAAATTGCAAATGTCTAAATGAGGCGGTTTGTATTTGAGTTCAATTAATTTGGCAGAATAGTTTAAACGAGGGATCCTTTTAGTGGTGTATATTAATAAATAGGTTAAGTTACTTGCAGATTATTTCTAGTTAATTCTATTTCCTGTGTACCTATCCGAAACGCTATGCTATATAAACGCAAATTCCTATTTATTTCAAATACTCACCTGGATTAATTTTATGCAAAACAAAACTCTCCATGTATTGTGGATTTTCACCATTTCGTATTTTGGACTTAAATTTTTGCTTTTTCAATGGGAGAAGTACGATTCGAACCTGAAAATTGAAAAAGTAGAATTCGTGTTAATTAGATGCTTATTATTCTCGTCTTACCTACTGCTTAGTTTTGCCATAGATAATATAATATTACATAAGTTTAGAGGCGAGTTAACTACCCACATACTCTTTTTATATGGTTAAATATTTAATAATAAGTAAAAAGAATGGGTACATGGTTGGTAATAAACCATTTTACTAACAATGGGTGAAGTATTTCAATTATTCTTTTACAATTTAGAATAAGGCAGAGAAAAACATTTATTAAAAGCGTCGATTCCCATACGCAACGCGAGATACATCTTTTCTTAATAAACTTATTTCATACTTGTGTACGTACAATTTTCTATCTCCTAAATTCACAATCTACATTTTGAAAAACTGTATACTAAATTAATATGTAAAAATGAACCCGTATTTTTTTCGCGCTGTGCAAATATTACGTCTAACCTGGCTTTGTAGAATCTGCCCTTCAGCTTTTTGAGGCAGCGACCGCGCCTGCAGTATGTGGACTGTCATACTACGCACCGGTGCGTCATACAAAAGTGTAAGTTCCACAGAGCCACGTTCTTGAGAGCTGCTGCTTTCTCCACACAAAAGAGATGTGTCCTGGAAACATTTAGCAAAATAATCATTAAGTTTGTAGTCAGAATAACTTCGAAAAGAACACTTACTTTGTCCTATAATTATAAAAATATAAAAAACATAGGTGTAACTGATCCCAACCAAAATGGTAAATTTTACACATGGAAGCAACCTTCATTGATATCAATAGAATCATTAAAATCCGTTAAATTTTCTTGGCGATACTTAACACGTATACGTAACGTATCTAAAAAAATCCAATCAATTTTGGATAATCGGTTGAAAACTATAATAAAATAAGTTTAAAAGATAACCCATTGTAAATTTACATTGTGAACTATAACATCACTGTCCACGCTACTCTGCGCCTCTAATGTGTGTATATATTCAGCCCGCTGAGGGATCACGTCGTCGATCCTCGTCTCCCTCAGCGTTGTCTCACGGAGAGCTGTTTCTACCAGGTCCACCTCCAGCTTTGCCGGAGCTATATTTTCGTTCTTCTCCTCGTAATGACATTCCACAACTTCTTCCTTATCCTGGAACGGAGATGATGTGTTCAACAGGAAATTATTTGTGAGGAAATATTTTTATAATAGTATGAATGAATTAGCTACCTATAGCTTTGTGATTGCCTACCAATAATAACCAGGCAAATGGATAATAGCGATGAGCATACGGGGTATTATAGGTATTGAAGTTTTTATAACATTGAAACCAACACTATCGTTCTTTTGTTTTGTTGTGTATTTTGGGAATAAAAATCGTCAGTATCAAAGAAAATTGTTTGAAAAATGTTTGTGGGAGAGTTACAACTCTACTATTGTTTAGAATGTGGATAAAAATCTTTCACTATTTTCGAATTACATAGAGTTTATATATTTATAATTGTTCATTATTTTGATTGATTAAATAAACATGGAATTAAATTATTTTAAATCCACATTCTTTATAATTTGCATTATAAACATTCATGTAATCTATCTTGTGGTCCTTTACTTTTCTGTACTAAAATAAATTGTAACTTGTAACTGTATACAAACCAATTGTCAGAATATTATTATTATATTTATTACTATACATATACATATATAGGTGAAATTATTATTATTACCTAAGTCGTATGTATATAAATTCTATGTAGACAAAAAAATAACTAGCTATCATGTCATGCATTCCACAAAACAATTGCGTATACCAAAACATAAAGTAATGATCTGCCCGAATTTGATGAAACCAAAGCAGCATGCAATCAGTAGCATGTTTTCTAATTCTATAACTTATATGGTCATATTAAATCTCTCTAAGTACTAATTATAAAAATAAAATTGATGTACTATAACGTGCATTTCCTATTGAAAAAAAGAGCTGCCTGGTATATTAAAATCCCTTATAAACATTGAGGTCACTTAAACGATTTATTATTAATATAAACTGAATTGGTATTTATATTTTACTAATACAATTACTAATAATTTGGTTTTTCCAAATTATTAGTAATTTTCAATAGTTTGTTTCTTGTGCATAATGTAGTGTAGCATCGAGGATATTATTATATTATCCTACCCGTTCATTTAAATGAATCAATAATGTTAATATTGCCTACAGTTAAATGGCATGCACTTTTAACAATCTGACTTGTCTCTAGCCATCTCACCTGTTGTATGCGCAAACGCAGCTCCTCGTCCGAGTCGGAGGCCTCGAATGTGAATATGCGTTCGGGATAATGGATCGGTTTCGACAAAGCATCTATAACACAGACGTACGGACAATTCAATCGATATAGGTAATACGTAATGCCCAGTGTATTTAGTGAAGACCAAGCTTTATCTACACTATCTAGCAAAATATAAAATTATAGATAATTAGTTTTTCTAGACAATTTTTAGTCTTCTATAAAGACGTACAGACTGAATAATAGCTAAAGGACATAATAAGCACACGGCTATGTCGCCTTGGCTGGTTGGCTGCCCTTGAAGCTACATAATTGCTACGAACATATTAATAAAATAGTAGGTATGTGCTAGGTATCTATTCTAGTCACTAAATGTTACTAACACGCAATAAAAGGTATCTACATACTTGTATGTAAAGATTACAATTATGGCCTTGAATGTTCTTTTATGTTTGTAAATTCACATGGTGACGCAGTATACTTATAAAATATTCAGCCACTGGTATAGAAGTCATGTATTCATACTTCGTCTAACCCCCAAAATTCATAACTTAAAAGACAACTAGGGGAAATTCCTGGATGATATCATCAGGAGACCACTACAGAAAAAAAATGGTAGATATACATTATCAGCAAGAGAAGGAAAACTCGAAACGACGAATAATAAGCCGTCTAGCCAGGGTGATTGTAAACTTTGTACTTTTTTTAAGTAAGTCCTTATTTAGTAGTAGGTTAACAAAAGCTTTTTAAAAATGACATCATATTTTTAATATCATTATTGCATTTTATCAAAATAATCATAGAAGCATTACAAATGTCGCATTTATGATTCAGTGTACGGACAGACTATACAATATATATATATATATATATAATATATACCTACTTAATATTGTTATCAAATTTGAAATCTCAATTAGTTTATGTGAAGTACAAGTAAACTATATACCCAGAACGCAAGGGGGCTAGCCCCCATAAAAGTGACATTAAATATGAGATTGTGGAATATTACAACTACATTACTAACCAAACTTAGCATTGTCAAGTGGTAGACAATGGTTGGTCGGAGCTGCAACGCGCGCGTTTACCGCGAGGATGTCATCGCAGCACTTGCGTCCAAATACTGCGGAGTAGCACCATCGCCTGCCAAGGAACAGCAACAGCACCAAAACCACTCCAGCGAATGCTGCTACCGCACTTATATACGCTGTGGCCTCCACTGTACAACAATCGATATGATTAAAGATAGATCCTTGGTGTTTAGTATTGTCGCAGTTATGTTTACAACGTTTACCATTAGTAGGATTGATGACGCCAATGTTAGCCACCATTCTGGCTCAACCTAGTTCCGCGGCGCGCATTGCTGCGCCTCGCGCGTACTCTTTAACGATAAATACGTTGGCAACTGCACGTTCACGAGTTTTCTTTTTATTTCGTGTCGGATTTTTAATGTTGTTATATTATTGAAGAAAATTAGGACGTGCAGGCTTGGTTCGGCTGTCAAATGCGCGCATGCGTTGTCGGCGAGGGGCACGGCGGGGCGTGTGGAACATTCCGTGTCGCTATAGGGCGAAGAGTCTCTTTCTTTCTGTGGTATAAGTATCTTCGTACAATATATAGGTATTTTAAAAGCTATAGAACGTAGTCCTCAAGGACGAGGGCGACACGTGCCCTCTGAGGATTATAATAGGGTTGCTGTTAGATCACGTAGGCATTCAGTGGTTTTAACGCGCTTCACATGAATAAAATAAATAAATCAGGTAGGTACTTCAACCTGCTGCTGTTGCTATACACCTGTAGCTACATAAGTTATTATAAGCATATTGATAAATATTGAAATATTTGAAAAAATGAGGTGAATTTATAAATTTCATTGTATTACTTTATGTAATTTATTATTTTAAACTTTAATTAAATCTCGATCAGAGCTATTTAGGTACATAGACAGACTAATCAAAGTAGACGTTGTTAAAAAGTCGTTTTTTTATCACTTTCAACTATTTCAGCCGCAAACCAGCTATATATACTACGTTAGAAATGTGTTTCTGTTGATGGGTGAGATAAGGAAGTGAAATTATAGGGTACAGTACACCTTAGTCTACTGGATTCAACGTATTCATAATAAATACCACGGACGCGTTTAAAATAATTAGGCGACGGTCACCACTCACTATCAAGTGGGTCGTCAGCTTCTTTATAATTCCAATTATTTAAGAAAGAGATAACAGTTTTTTTATATCATACTCTTGGTACTTCAGATTATAGTCGTTCGCTTTATTATCCAATCAATTCTTCATTACGATTTGTCCACCAAATATTCGTCGAAACTGACCTATTAAATTCAAACAATCTATCATAGCATTAACAAGTACCTAGTACCTATATTTGTTATTTACATAAATAATTAACATTAACAAAAGAATTATTAATATTCTTATTGTAAATAGGTCATCTAGACTTTGTAAAAAGTCGTCTGCTTACGTACCTCTTTCTCTGTAATTCACGCTAAGCAATTTGCTTTGTAAGATGTGTTACAGATTCTGAAATACCTACAGCCGTGAAATTACAATTAAAAGCAGAGAAGCTTGAGATCTAAGTTCAAAACATATTTAGAGGAACCACACGCATCAATTGATGATATTGTTGGTGCTGTTCGTAATTATAGGCATCTTCCTTTCCAGTGAGTTGAAAGAATATGATTTAACCAAAGCGAGAGTTATACATACACAAGAGTGAAGACTTTTCAGTCAGTGTTCATTCTAAAAAGCACATGAATAAAACAATTTGTATTTAATTTTGAAAGAACTATGAATAATACCTACTGTCGACATTCGTTCTTAATATTTAAAATTTTTAAAGTTGGCCGACAATGTTTCTATTACTACCACTAAGGTCGTCCTTGGTTGGCATCGTGTACCTAAGAGAAATCTGACAAAAAGAGTTCAAACACAATTCGTACATATGGTAAACGAGGAGGGTTTACCATATGTACGAATTGTTTGAACTTATTCTGCAAAATGGCTTGTTTACGGGTTATAAGTCAGGAGAAATCGTAGACTTGGTCACAAATGATGTAGGTTAGTGGCTGCTGTTTCGTACCCGAAGAGTTTACTGCCTGTATTTTTTATCACTTCGGCTGAAAATCACCAATGCGATTTAAGAGTCGCAGAATATTTTTATACTTTTTAACTCAGATAACTAACAACATAGATTGGTATAGTGTAATTTTTCGGGTCACATTATGATTAGCTTAATGTACCATAGAATAAATGACAATATTTATTTATTTATAATTCTTTATTGCACCAATATTAAAAGTAGATACATAAAAAGAAAATAATATATATCTAACAATATGTATTGGTATCAAATATTGATAGTCTCATAATGAGTTTAGTAGATTTTTATCTACTACGAACCTGTTAGTTTAAAATTATATTCAAAATAAGACGGTCTAGGAATAATATAGTTAACAGTGTGCGTAGCCAGGTAAGATGCATCCTAGGCTAGCAAAGCTGGTCAGGGTAGAGGCCCCTAGTAACAATGAACCGTGGACGGCACAACTCGATAAGGTCCTCGGCTCTTATCTAATTTTGAAAGTAGTAGTTGATCATCCTTAACATCAGTTGAGGGTCACTAACTATAACTGCTGTTAACTGTTTTGTTATCGTGATTAATTAATATTAATGATTTTTACTAATATGCATAATAAAGGTGATAATGGATTTTCATTTTTGTTTTTCTGGTGCTTTAACAACTCTACAAATATTCAGGATATTGGGTAGGCACCTCATGATTAAAATAGATTTATTTTTTAATGAACTATATTTTTTGTATGTTACTGAATACATCTAAATGCATTTGAGAGAGAATAAATAGGAAATAAAAAGGTAGCAATAAAACTCTGCAATAATATTTTGAAAATGTTTTTTTTATTAACACTTACATTTTTACAGCGCTCCTAGCCAACAGAGTAATACTATAAAATGAATCGGTGTAAAGAACTGTCGAACGCAAAACAATGTTAGTTCTACAGTGTACGTTAAACAAACCGCTTACAAAGATCGGATCATTACAATAATATATCATGAACGACTATTGTCAGTGAGATGTACATCATTCTCATCAAACAAGCACAGAAGGTCACCCTAAAGAAACGAACTTCATTTAAATCTATAAACATTTCATATAATTTAGATTTATTAGTCGCTATAATGTTATATTTTACTTTTGTAACCATTATTATAATGTTATATGTATTCGTTACGAAAAATTGAAATGAATCTCTCCACTTGGTCCTTCTATCCGGCCGGTGGCGCCGCAATGGCGGCACCCCTACCCACGCCCCCGTCCGTGCCGTCCGGCTCGTCCGGCTCGTCCCGCCCGTCCGGTCGGTCCAGCCTCGTCCCGTCCATCCGTTTGGCCAACAACGATATGTGATATTTCACATAAAATAGCAAACTAACCCCAGAGAAAAGTATGCTTTCAGGCGATTAAGCGCGTACATTTTTTAAAGATGTTACATGTTGAAGTAGGTATATGTAGTTTTATTTCAAACAATAACTCATAAAATCTTATCTATTGTAACCAGATGTAAATTACAATTTCTTTCACAATGATAGGTATGACAAAGAGATCCAGATTCTTGGAATCATAGATCGCTTTATCCAGCATTTATATCTCGGCGTTTTTTTTAAAACGTCACTTTGAGACTGTCCCATTCTATCTTCACATACTATTCCTAACTACGACCGCTCTCGTAGAAGAGCCAAGTGGTGATTAAAACAAGATGACTCTATAATAACTGTATAATTTTAAAAATTTCTAATTACGCTTTCCTACATTTTGTTATTATCTTTTAATTAAGAAATAAAATCTTACGTAATTATCATGAGCAGCCTATTTTAATAAATTTGACGAAATTCGCTAATAATCTGATTATTCTTTTTATAAAAGAAAAGCATCGTGTCCGAGCGCGGTGTCGCGTGACTCGGCTCGCGAGACCACTGAGCGCCGCCAGCGCTGCATCCAGCGCCGCCAGCGAACACTCAGCCGAAGACCCACGAACTAAATCAGCCACGAGGGAACGCTAAGCAAAGCCGTCAAACCATACTCCAAACACACTCGTTCACAGATTTGCGCCTAGAACCTTGCTTAATTTGATAAGTGAATTACTATTCACCATAACAAAAATAAAATATATTAATGACACATTTAAAATCCCAAAAATATGAATAATGTAATTTCAGATTACAAAACGATCCGCGAAGATCCTCATTAAATAACAATATCTTGATAATTAAATATAATATCGTGGTTCCATAATACCGAATCTTCAGTGTTAAAACCATGTCAAGAAATTAATAACGCTTTCCATACTCACTCATTCATGGAATAATGGCTTTACATTTGCTGTTAATTAGTTTTCCCTCTGGACTGTTTTCTAGCTGTGGGCCGGGACTGACCACAAAGACCAGATATAGAGACAAACGAACAATAGTCGACGGCAGTGCTGTATGAACGTGTACGGGCCGCGGCGAACACTACGCCGGGGTCCCACCTCTAAGCGTTCGCGTCTGTGTATGCTTTATTTATCTACGTTTACAATTGAAAATACGGCATCAAAATTTCAACTACCTACCTAACAGTAAGCAGTAGTACACTAAAACTCAGGCACTCCACATCGACCTCTCATACACCATGCACCCGATCGAATCATCAACTAAACATTATTCACTCGAAAAATTCAACTTAATCTAATTTACTTAAAATACAATAATAATAATAATGGCTTCTTAACTGTTAATTTTACAACAAATGCTTTTCGTTGGCCGCCGAGCACGGTGCGCGGCGGGCGTCATACTTTTGCCCACCCGAGTCACGAACGATAAACTACCGCTAAACGATCATTTATTACTTATTACATAAGTATGTGAAAAACAAATTTTTAATTAGTATTATTTATTCTATGTTATAATGTCATGAGTGTCAATCACCGGGGCTTACTATGTGTGTGGTGGTGTAGTGTGGTGGTGGTGGTGGTGGTGGTAACGGTGAGCTGCCAGCTGCAGTCGACTGTCTGAGCCGCGGCCGCGCACCCCGCGAGACATCCGCCGAACGTAACCAGAGATTCAACATACTCCATGAGATTCATAAACTTGTCACGAGTCATTCGAGATACTCAAGTTACATTTTAAACAATTTTAATACAAAAATAACATGATTCATGATTTAAAAATAATGTTGTGTATAATATCTTTTTTATCATCACATATATCCATCATTCTCCACTGTGCATATATACATACATAGTTCATAAAAACAATACTGGTGAATCCGCGGGCGAGGCCCGGCCACGTGTCGCGGGACGCGCACGTCACACAACATACACACGTGCCCCGTGCGGAGCGATGCGGTAACAAGCGGTGAGAAGCGTACACGACAGCGATTACACATATACCGGAACGGCATCGCAACCTCTGCCGCTCTGGCGCCAGGTACGAGCACAGACCACATACCCCTAGCGAGTGGCCGCGAACCGCACTCACGGCCGACACTTACCGTATACATTTACAATATTCATGCAAAGAGGCAACATCCGACATCTAGCGCTATGTGCGGGGCACTCGAGCATAGATATCAACGGATGTCGCCAATATATAGATATTGAAATGTACACTTTGGATATTTGCTACTCAAAATCAATACACATACGATTCAATACCGCCTAACAGCGAATTACCCATGCCAGTACCGCACGTAATTTAATTATACTAGTTAATATTGGCGAGTCGGCGGGCGGCCGACCACGACGCAGCGTGGCCGCTCGTCAGTTGATGTCCCGGGAGACCGACACAATCGTTCACGCATCACCTAGTTATGTTTGCATGCATATATTGTACAGTATAACTAAAGCATCCGCCCGCGCGCCACCTCTAGGGGTTATGTGCTCTGTGGGCATGAGAACACAAATGAAGTAGTTATGTACGCAGTAACTAAGTGATGCACGACGGTGTGGACAGTGGTCGGTGGTGTTTAATAGTAAGTCTCTTGTTCGAGCCATCCGCCCGGGTTGCGGCGCAGGTAAAAGCGCCGGATCTCGTCGTAGATAAAGATGGAAAGCATGAACGGAATAGCGGGCAACCACCACACGAACCTGGAGACAAAAGACAAAAATGAGTAAATCAAGTAGGGTAGAGGATCGAGTGAAATTACCTAGTATATCCTTTGAAATATTATCTAGCTCTATGCCTTCACGTAGTACTGTTACCACTGGTCATAATTGCCTTTAGATAATTGAAAATATTAAGTTTTGTTTTATTAGACGGATACTCACTTGAGTGGATACATCCTGAGGCCTTTGTCCATTCCAGGTGTATAGGACAGGAAGGCGGCCAGAGCGGTTTCAAAGATAAGGCCAAAGTTAAGTGCCCAGTTGCGCATGCCTTGGTGGATGATGGAATTGCGTCGGGTCTTGCATATTATCAGATCGGCCCACTGCACCACGACGATCGACACGAAGAAAGCGGTGTGGCACGTGAACTCGAGGGCTTTTCGGTCCCGGTAAGTCTGGAGATGATAAGAATTTGTTGTTTTGATTATGATTTATTAATAGTAAAAAAAGTAAAGTATAAGCCGTTTAAGTGTATACCATTTGTTTTTTTATTTACAAAACTGTTAGTATTACTATACAATAATGTAAATGTAACATTTTAGAAGTTCTAACATTAACATGTTCACTTTAACATTGAATACATACCCATTCCTGTCCATAGGAGTCGGTCAAGTCGTTGATTGCCTTCGAGTCCCATTGCTTCCTGATGCCGAACAGTTTAAGCGGCAGGAAACCGTTCTCAGCCATTATCACGAAGTAGACGAAGAAGCCGGCGGCGGCTTGGATCATACCGATTTGCCCATAGGCCATCGAGATAAGCCTGTCAAATCCAACAGCTTGTGTCAAATGAGAACTTCAAATGATGTAGGAAAGTGAATTATTTACTGGTGTGTTATTGTTGAAAATCAATTAAACAATGCACGGTGTATTTTAATTTTAAGCAAATTCGTGCAATTCTGTTGATAGGACTATGTTGACTTTGCATAAGTTACTGATCAGTCACAATTATTGTACTTTAAACATAAGAGTAACGATTTAGAGACATTGAAATCGATTAAGTACTATGTCTATACATATCTCTAAAACTTTAGTTCAATTTGGCATACAGGTTAAATCTTTATTCTCAGGACAGACATCAACTGTAAAGATTAAAATGATTTTTACTTATTTATTATATATATAAATATATTTAAATTATTAATTAGTTCACTTAGGTCCGAATAGAACGGTTTTACTATGAATGAACACGCTGTTCTTCACGAGTAGACAATTTAAATCAAAAACTGTGTAACGTCGATATATCGGGAGCTCGAAAATAATATTTGAACAAATGTCTCGTTAACATAATATGTACAATTCCACCTAAATATTAAATTAAATTAGAGATATTTATAGAGAAGCGTATATTCTAAACGATTCCAATGTCAGAAGAGATGGATTTCATCTCTGAAAGTGCATATCTAATACTATGATTGTACATAGGCATCAGTAGAACTAATATAAGTTTAATGAATAATATAATTACATTTTTGATTCTAATACTGATCAGTAGTGTGAATCTACAATGAATAATTCAATCAAATAATTCAATAGATTAGTTTGTCATATATTTATATCTTTGCCTCAATGAAAACCAAATGGAAGTTGCAAACTTTTCTGAATGTATATATAATACAACAGTACGAATATTTATTATTGCGATCGTATACAGCATACATAAAAGTTACAAAATGGAAACTAATTACGAAGTCGAAGCAGTTAGCTGAATTTTAGATTAAATACTTCAATAAAAATTAGATTGCAAAAAAAAATTAAATTTTATTTAAATCTAATAAGTATTATTCTAATAAGTAATAAGTTCAATGACACCAATTTATGTAAGGTCTCTAATTATATTATGATTACACTCATCAAGAATCATTAGAATAATTAGTCTTGCATAAAAAATAAATATAAATATAAAATTTTGATATAACAACTGCGTCAGACTTAGTAATTATGAAAGATAACATTCAAAAATAAATTTCTATGTTTTGGTTTTCATATTAGCTATGGAAATGATCAGGGGTACATTATACTTACCTAGAACACCCAGCATGCAGATTGGCAGGAAGAAGAAAGCATGTTCATAGCAATGTAAGTAGGGGTTACTAGCAAAGCTCATTAAAAACGTAATCATTTCCACATAATTTATAGAAAAATTACGTATTTATTTAGTCCACAGACACAGTCTTGATTACATTAATATAAAGATACACGACACAATTTGTCTACTAAACTTACAAAATAATTTTATAGACAGCAAAGTAAGGAAACTTTCGCTGTTTGCACATTACAATCTTTTAAAAATCTTTATATGTGGAAACTACATTAAAAAAAATTAAATGTAGAAATTCCCAGTAGCAATTTAGTACAAGTTCAAGTAGATCGCATATGCGATTACTTTGAATAAAAACAACGCAGCAAACTAGATGTAAATTGCGTCTATACACCTATGTCTGTGGTATTAGTGGAATGGAAATAAATTACATTTCTAATGTGATAAATAAATTACAGGCATAAAATATTGGAATAGATAAGTCAATAGTAAGGTAACTTAAATAAAAAGAGCCCTACATGTTGTGTGTGAGGCGTGGAAGCTATCGTAGGTAGCGAGTGATAAATTGGCACATCAGCAACGTGCTACATACTATATAAATATAATATATAGATATATACATATTAAGAGAAATAAATACTATAATACAATAAAAGTAATATAAATACCGCTCCAAATAATAACGAAGAACTATTCTAATGCTCCATGTCACCTAAATCATTCCGTAATGTTTATTTTTACTATGGATCTACAGACTATTACGACACGTCACACAAATTAATCCACTAGTGCGTTGTCTATTGCGAAGACTACACGAACCTCTAATATGTTCACTAACGTGCATTTCAATTACATTGTAGATTTTTTTACTAATTTTGAAACATGGAAGAGTGAAGATCAAAGAAGTAGAACAAAGATAACTAAGCTGCTCTAAATCTATGGTTTAAAAAAATAGACTTCTATGCAATATTTAGAAATCTATAATAAATTTATAAGTTATAAAAGCTTTCGTTTAGCGTTTAATATAATAATATATGCTATTTATTTGTATATTTATTTTGTATTTAAAAATACTATATTATAATAAAGTAGGCAGTTGGTAGTTTACTACGAAATAAATTTGTTTCAATATTCATTAAAATAGCCAATTGCTTAGTGCTGTGTTTTTATATTATTATCACTCTTCCACATCCAGTATATTAAACTGTTGTTAAACGTCAGACAATACGGGTAGCCTCACTGTTCAAAATTAATTTGATCATCCCTTGAACAGTGAATATGGCTTCAGGCATCACTTTAAATACGCAGTAACTGTTGCAAAGCGAATTCGCCAGTGAGACCCAAATAAAAATCACCTGTGTTACCAGTACGAAACAAATGCATGCATTAATTAAAATAGGGTGTTCACTGTCAAATTAGCATTGAGTTTCTGGTATTTATCGCGACGTTACTTGAAAGTGGGCTAACAAAGTGTTGACACCCATATCAGTAACTAGAAGCGTGGCGACGCGCGAGCGCGGCGGGGCGAACCTTCTGTTGACGAGGTTGTCGCGGTAAGGGTCCCGCGGCTGCCGCTTCATGATATCAGACTCGGGCGCCTCGTACGCCAATGATATAGCAGGCACCTTCGGTAACACCAAGCAATCAGGACAAACCAACACACGCACACGACGGCGCACCCGCGGCTTATACATAATAAATATACGTACACACGTCGACCGGCATTGCCGCATGTACAACGCACTACAGGCTAGCGATATCAGGAAACAATTTTAAAAGTTAGCATTAATACTAGTTATTGATTTACTTATTTATTACGCATAAATTAGCTATAGATATAAAAATAGAAAAAGTGGCGTGATTAAATTTTAAAATTAAGATAACTTTACCTTTCTTAATAAGAATCTTAGTACAAAATTTAATAAAGAAACACTACGCTAGTGATAGAAGTTACAAATAAAGGTTAGCAGCGCTTAAATAACATATTTTTTTATAAATATGTAGTATGTATAATACAAATTTGTGTAGCTGTTACCTAGAAAATAGATGAAATTAGCCTAACAGTAAAATATACGAAACTGTGTTGTGGTGAAGCTTGTGGAATAGTTAAGTAAACTGAATGATGGCGATATTTTGTGTTAAATAAATAATAGTGTGTCATGGTATACATGGAGATATGAGAGGTAAGAAATGAGATACAACTTAATATAGGATAAACAATATAATCAGAATTAAAAAAAACAATGTAATACTAATAAAATAAGGGATTCCGTCAATTCAAATTTTGATTATGGAAATATTTTTAAGCCAATACAAATTGAATATTTACAATATTATTTTATTAGTATACATAATAGAATGTAAATTTCATAGGTATACATGCACGATAGACAAATGACAGAGACAGAGAGACACCGAACACTTACCTTTCAAACAACCACTCACAAGACATTTAAATTACCAATAAATCCACAAAATGGAACAATGCGTTTGAATGCCACATCGTCACAACGCATTACTCCATAAAGACATCAATCTAAATACGTTAAAGGAAAGGAGATTTGTTAGTATAGAAAAATGTATCAAAAGACAACGCAAGGCATAAGTTAGGAGCGGTGCGATCGTCGCCTTCAATATACACATAGAGAGTGAGTCGTGTACCTACAGGACACGCGTCCACACACGCAGGCAACAACCAAACTTTAATATTGAAGACTAACTTACACGTGGTAGCAAGCAATTAGCGGATAGAATAATATCTTTGAACGAGTGTGGATGCCACTCGTAATGTTTTACCTCTCGTTAACGAGTTTATCAGTGAAAGGATTACGCGGCTGTCGCTTCATTATGTCAGATTCGGCCTCCTCGTAGGCCAGGGAAATGGCGGGCACCTACACAAACACTAGCGATATGAGCGGACGGCGGACGGCGGACGGCGGACGGCGGACGACGACCGCGCGCCCGCAGCGGCGCTCACGTCTCGCGCTCCAACAAAGCGTGTGCATTATTATCACATGTGTACAACATCCAACATTTAGCAAGCCAATTGCAATCAGACGCCACTACTTCCATTTGAATCTTGAACATACCAATGTAGATTTCGGCGCATGCTTGCAACTACTTGTAACGCTTAAAACTATGTTATAGAAAATAAATAATCGATAACACATAAAAATGTAGTTCATGGGATGACTTCATAGTGGCAGGTATGGGACGTTATTGTAATGTGGAACGCAAGTTCAATCAAATGAATGAATGGACATTTCCATCTCGGGACTTTACAATGGGCGCACATTGATGAACGTTTCAACTGAACGAATGACAATGGTAATGGTATGACGGTGACTGTGATTACATCAGTGTGCTGTGTCTGTCTAATTTGTAGAGCGCACTACGTTAACCTGTACGGGGCACCACTTCTTTGTACTATTACGCTCGTCACCATTAGGTATATGTAAAAGCTAAATGAAAACACATACAATTATTAAACTTCTAAACTAGGACACCTCTTAGGCATGTTTACATATCACATTTAATATCCAGATGCTGTATTAGTAGATTGTTTGTTAAATCGCCTGCATGATACTACAATTCAAAACATCATAACACATTAATTCTGTTATAGCTATCTTACACCACCATAAGAGTCTTCAGATTCATAACAACTTTAACGTGGTCACGAACTTTCTCTATTTTCATACATCACTTTTTTTCTTTACAAAGCGTTACATATTACTGTTAATAAATTAATAACTCCGATAAATCAAAAATAATTAAATTTATACCTAAAATTATTTCGTTTAAAATACAGGATAAAATGTCCTAATTAAACTAGTTAATACGTTTTTGTTTGTGACGACGTTTTGTGTTTGTGACGACGCTAAAGAATTCCTATCTACCATGAAATTTTGTCCAAATTTTCACAAAGTCAAAATTCAAAAATAGTATATATAACTTCAGCCACTACCGGTCGACTCGTCCAGGAAGTGTATTATAAGGAATGAAATAGAGCTATTACGGCCTTAATCTTAATAAAAATATTTCACGCATTTCAACAAACATGAAATATGGTTATCAAACTTTAGGACGCCATTTCATGGTAAACCTGACAATTATGATTACATAAAATTACGTTACGTTCTATTAGAGAAACACCACTCGTCACGATATCGAAACAACATGTTATTAGCTGAAACCAGTTAGGATTATAATTTGGCAATACAATGCTACACGTAATAGAGACCTCTCGTTGACAAGTTTGTCGCAAAATGGGTTCCTGGGTGGTCGTTTCATAATATCGGCCTCAGCAGACTCGTACGCCAGTGCAATCGCTGGCACCTAATGTCAATCACTTATATTGGTATTTTTATAACTATTACCTATGTAGATATCTCCACAGCTGAAATTTCTAAGGAAAATATTATTTCCAAGCTGTCAGTGTGTGTATATATGTTGATATAAATGATTTTCTATTTAAAAGTATTTTCATAGTATTTACTAGAATACACAGAGTAACAGCTGAGAATAGAACACTTAATTTGTCTTGTTTAAGAAGAAAATTCTATTTCAATATTTATTTCGTATTTTTACAAATACGATATCGTTCCTTTATTACAAAACAAAATAAATTAATAACTTGAGGGCAACTTTATTTAGATGCTCTGAAATCTGTAAAACGAAACGATGTCGTATTGTAAAGTTCCTAATAGACCCTAACTGAACAGCTATAAGGTCGAACTTACCATGTCAGTTCCAAGATCGATGCAAAGGATGGTAACAGTGCCAAGTGGTAAGGGAATGTCACACAGGATAAAGGCGAGGAAGGGCGAGATCTCAGGGATGTTGGACGTGAGGGTGTACGCGATGGATTTCTTCAGGTTGTCGAAGATCAGGCGGCCTTCTTCAACGCCAGTGACAATAGACGCGAAGTTATCATCCAGAAGAATCATGTCGGCGGCCTAGGATCCAAATATTTACTTTCAATCAAGTTATAGATATTAGCACATAAATTGGGAACTATTTTTAAATTTGTTCACTTAATTGTTCAAAATGAATATAAATAATTAAAAAAACTATTTTTTAGAAGTCTGAGAATGCTATTGAACTTACGCCGTAGACAGAGAACCGACTTATTATAGATTCTTACCCAGATTTCTTTCTTCGTCTACATTATATAACTTCTCCAAGTCAATTCTGGAGACCTATTACATTCACTTTCTCTTCCCTAAATAGTATTTATCAGTCTCGATCTTTACATGTAGCTTCAATGTATGCAATTAAACTAAATCGTAGCTATCATATTTTATAGACTTATTAGCACATACAGAGTACAATTTGTTACCAAATCACAAAAGTACCTGTTTAGATACGTCAGAGCCAGCGATACCCATGGCCACGCCGATGTCAGCCTTTTTCAGAGCGGGAGAGTCGTTAACGCCATCGCCGGTGACAGCCACTATAGCGCCGAGACGTTGGCAACCCTCTACGATGATCAACTTCTGTTGTGGTGATGTGCGGGCGAATACGATCTCAGTGTGATACCTGTATGGTAGTTACACAGTACGTTAGTTTAATAGCTGACTTGTACTAATTATTTTGGACAGCCCAAAATGATAAAGAATTTTGGGAAGTCTAGTTGATTCTTAGATATATGTATACATATGTATATATACGAGTGTTTCAAGAGCAGACTATACAGTGTGTAATGAGATACCGGTGAACATTATTGCGAGAAACACATGAAAGAACTCAGGCTAAGAGTCTGTTCAAGTTACATATAATAAAAGAGAAAATATAGCCTACTTGAGAATTTCATCCAACTGATCAGAGTTCAACTCCCTAAGTTCAGTTCCGTGGACTACAGCGGCTTTAGCTTCGCGGGGATTCACTTCCGATACCGGGATGTTCAGTCGGGCGGCGATATCTTCAACAGTCTCGTTGCCTTCTGAGATGATACCGACGGACTTCGCAATAGCCTTAGCTGTGATAGGATGATCGCCAGTGACCATGATAACCTGGAATAAAAATTGAAATTCTGGACCCACAGAAAAAGTAACACTACGGCTATAATTATAAATGAAATCTATTATGCAGGAATCGAACACATTATTATATAGCAAAGTAGCGTAGTTGCTAAAAATATAAAGAAAATGTTATTCAACTCACTTTAATACCAGCTGATCGACATTTAGCAACGGCATCAGGCACAGCAGCGCGGGGAGGGTCAATCATACTCATCAGGCCGACGAAACGCAGATTGTCCAAGGGGAAGTTAGGGTCATCCGTGTTGAATTTGTAACCGATGGGATACTTGTCTGAAGGCAGCTGCAGATCGCAGAAACCGAGTACACGCTCGCCAAGACCGCCAAGTTCGAGATATGCGTTGTTGAATGCCTCCTTCATTTCTTCGTCTAAGACCTAGTATTGTAAATTAAAATTTGATAAAGCTTTTATACAACTTAAACCAGTTTAGTACGCGCGTTACATCATGGTGTGAGTGAGACGCATAATTCCGAGAGCTTAGTGATGTTCAACAAAAGAATTCATAATGCGAACATGTATTTTTTTACTATTACACTTTGACTTCAAAAACATTGCTATAAGTTATTGACCGCATCAGTGCTACAACCCGCAGTGTAAAAGTGTATTTTATAATTTGGTACCAGTACATTATAAAACTACCAATTATTTTTGTATTTTGAAATTTTTACATAAATTAACACTTTAAATAATTGATCTCACTTACCTTTTCCTTGCCACCAATGAAGATAGTGCTGCAGCGTTCCAGAATTCTTTCAGGAGCGCCCTTCATCACTAGCTGATGGCGAGGATCGCTTGCATCATCACTTTCGTGAACAGAGACCTGGTATTTGTTGGTCGAGTTGAAGGGAATTTCGCATACTTTCTTATTACGTTTCCTGATAGACAAAACGTCACCGAGAGCCAGTTCCATGCACTTGAGCAGTGCAGCTTCAGAAGCATCGCCAGCGACTTCCTTTTTCAAGATAGGCACGCCATCCTGACCACCCTTGAACTCAGCGCGGTTGCAGAGGGTTGCGATTTTGGCGAGTGCCTTGAATCCGGGGCTGGTGCGGTCTGAGAACGTTCAATTAGATTTATTATTACTTAAAAGTTTTTGAAGTATAATAATATAAATTCTGTAGCTATATCGTGAACAGAGACCAGGTCCATTAATGTACTCTTGGATTATATGAATATACCAATAAATCTATTATATACTATAATTTTTATTTTGCAAACAAATATTTTACACTTATACTCTGTGAATATTTTCATACATGTCATTTTGCAGTTTTGAACGGTACTGCCGTCGGTAATTTTCGTCAAGTACAGAGTAGACGAAAATTTTGTACAAATTTATAACTGTGTCACTGTTTTTTAGTTTGAACAATGAACCGATAGGACAGTGCAATTACACGGCACGGAGAATATCATGGTTCTTAAGAAGATCTGGAATATTAGCTTCTTTGCCATTCCAAATGGATTACTTACCATATTGTACTCCAGATTGGTCCTCAGTAGTGTCAGCTTCAATGATTTGGTTATCAAACCACATATGAGCTACCGTCATTCTGTTCTGGGTGAGGGTGCCGGTCTTGTCAGAGCAGATAGTTGATGTAGAGCCGAGCGTCTCTACAGCTTCCAAATTCTTTACCAGGCAGTTCTTGGAAGCCATTCGTTTGGCAGTCAAGGTCAGACATACGGTCACAGTGGCGAGTAAACCTTCGGGTACATTGGCTACAATGATACCTGTAAAAATAATATATAGGTAGGTATTAATAATATGTAATTTATTATGATTACTAAACATCTATTTATGTAATGGTTCTTAAAATTTGTTTCTTTTTTTATAATTTAATAATGCACACTACATAAAATTTTTATCAAAAAAGGAAAAAATATTAAAAAATTAGTAAATACGTTATTTATACTTTTTCGTCTGTCTGTCAATTGTGTTTCATGGTTTCTCGATAGGATTAAAAATTATATAGTTACTATTAGTAAAAAAAAATAGGCAACCTTAGAAAAAAATATTTAGTCCGTTTGATTTTTGTCCATTAAAAAATGTTGTATAATAAAAATTCTTACCAATAAGGAAAATGACAGCATCGAGCCAGTGGTAACCGAGAATGAAGGCAATGACGAAGAACGTAACGCCAAGGAACACAGCTACACCAGTGATCAAATGGATGAAGTGGTGAATCTCTTTTGCAATTGGCGTTTCTCCAGTGTCCAAGCCAGAAGCTAAGCCGGCGATACGGCCCATAACCTAATGAATAAATAATGGACATTTAAAAATTACTCTTACTTTGACAGCTGTAATGAAATATTTATTATAGAAAAAACAGTTCTGTGAAGTTTTAAAAATATACTCACAGTATTGTCTCCACAGCAGATAACGATGCCCTTAGCGGTACCTTCAACAGCGTTGGTAGAGAAAAATGCCAAGTTCTTAGTCTCCAATGGGTTCTCATTAGTGAATTCAGCTCCGCGGGACTGAGGCTCCGATTCGCCGGTCAAACTTGAATTGTCTACTTTGAAGCCACGCGCCTCGATAATGCGGACATCAGCCGGGATACGATCACCAAATTTCACCTTCAAATATTTTTTTATTTTATGCTTCTTTATTACCGTGTAAACACAGACCGTGTAAACAGTTTCCTAACAAATACGCAAACCATCAGCACACTACAATATACGGCCCTCCCTTCTGTGTTCCAATACCATACATGTAGGATGCCGTACTCGAACTGGTAGTATTATTGTATATCTATATACATTTTTGAGATATGAGTATTTGTATAGTCATGAATGAATATAAATAGAGTCGCAGAGTGTAGTTGCTGAATTTATTTAAATATATATCTATAATATTATTCTAGGTTTGTTAATGGTGTAATCCATTATCTGAAAGTGGATCAGAAATATGAACTCACAAGAATGCTTTTATATAATAAAAAGTAATATAATAAAAATGTCGGATTTCCCTTTCTACAAATTCTTCCTTCCTTTACTTCAATAAAAGAGTATAGTCAAAATGGTAGATGGTATAGTTTTTCAAATTGAGAAACTCAATTTTTTTTGTTGTTGGTAATTACCTCAACAATATCACCAAGCACAAGATCTTCAGCACGCAGCGTCAACTTCTCGCCTTCACGTATGACAGTAGCGAACTGTGGCACCATGTTCTTGAACGATTCCATGATCTTTGATGACTTGCTTTCTTGGTAGTATGAGAAGATGCCCGTCACAATTACTACAGCCGCCAATACAATGCCGAGGTACAAGTTGTCGTCCGCTGGTTCCTCTACGGTACTAGCCTGTAATCACATTCTTTATGAATATAGTTTTAGATATATACATTGATGCTAGAATATCGTATTTGTGACCTATGAATTAAATACATGCATTTTAATATCACTATCACTTCCCTATTGTCCAGTTCGTATGGCTCCTTCAGTTTTGAAGCAAATCAACTGGTACACATGTTTTAAAAGCAGTTAAATAGATTAAGTAGACAACACTTTAGTTACAAATAAACAAATGAAAAGGAAGGAAGTAGTCTCTTTTCGTCCTCAAATAATGTGATATCGAAGTAAACTATTTATATTTTTCGAGGGTTTTGTGTCATTGGTCCTATATTGGGTCTATTTTATTAAAACTGCTTTTTAGGACCCTATAGGCACATATAAAAAAAATAAGCTACAATGGTTAGCCGTAATTGGTAAACTGCTGTGTACGTATTCATTAAATTAAACTTTCTTCAGCAACTTAAATAGCTTGTAATACAACAAATCCCAAGCATTGTATACAGTTATGCCTGTTTGATTCACACATTTACCAGGTTCATCCAATATTCGTAAGTATAACATCTATTAAAATTAGTCATGTTACTGTTATTTAATTATAGCATAATACTGACCTGAATTCCGTAGGCAATAAAGCATAGAATAGCACCAATCCAAAGTAATAACGCGAAACCGCCGAACAGATTTTTACAAAACTTCACCCATTCGGGTGTCTGTTTTGGTGGTGTAAGCGCATTTGGACCGTCCCTTTCGAGGTTTTCTTTCGCTTTTGCGTGACTAAGGCCCTGAAATACAAAGATTGTACATCGTAATATCCTTCTTATTATTATGGAAGATTAAAATGAATATTGTAATGAAATGGAATATTATAAAATTTATGAAGCATAGAATAGGCTAAAGAATCTTTCAACACAATTTGACTTGATAAGATTGAATTCTATCGTTGCCTCGGGTGGTACGACAGTGAAAGAAAACTATTACAATAAAAGAAACTATTCAACCTTTTTTTAATCGTCATATAGCCTGAAACATTACAGCCAATTACATTACAGAGTCAGGAATACTCAAATTTTAGTAAGATACGTATTTGATATTGTTACAACAGGAATAGAAAGAAAGAACTTTATTTCCAATACATTACAATAAGATGATAGAATCTTGACTAATGTGTTAATGAAGTTAGGTAAAAGTGAGTTACTTACATTTTCGGGATGTGTCTGAAATCTTTGGTATAGTTCCTCGGGTGTTACTTTGTGGTAGTCAATGTCCAACTCCTGTTTCAGATCATCTAAATCTCCTGTTTTCCGTTTTTTCGCGGGGGGTTTTCGGCGTGTCTGTAAACACATTAAAAATAACGTATAAATATATTAAAACTAATAATTTATTTTCCACCACCAAAAATTTCACATCATAAGTATTTTAACATTTTAATGTTCGTTATGTTTAATCAAGAAAGGAAAATATAAACAAAGTTATAGCAAACTTTAAAATAATAGTATGAGGTAAAAAAACATGCAATATCAAGCGACGATTGATTGCCGCGCTTTATACACTGAGTGCTGGCGTCAATCTTCACTTTGAAACATCAAATGAAAGATGGTAATGTAAATATAAACCTTGTACTGTCCGTCAGCGGTTCTATTATCGTCCTTAATGGGGCCGATGGTTGCGACGCGGTACGAGTCGGTACGGCCATGCTGCAAACACAACTAGGAGCTAGACACATTCTACTAGGGACCCTATGGGTCATGCATTATGAATTATGGCAGATGGTGACAAATAACGATACAGCACGATTTATAAAAAAAAGAGTTGCAGATAATGAATGAAATCAAGATAATGATGTATAGTATAAAATATAAGTAAAAGATTAAAATCATGCTATATCGATGCAAAAAAGGAAGTGTTTCGAAACTTATATAATAATTGCATTCAACAATAAATAATTTAGAAATTATTGCAAAAAATAAAAACAATTACGACGTGATAAAAGAGGAAGTACAAAACTACTGCAACATTAGCTAAATCGACTGTAAAGAGTAAATTACATAATAGGTCTATAAAATAAATGTATAGGAGACTGTGAAGGGGATTGTATGGCTAGCATACAACAATAGAACACGCGGTTATAACCTTGACGGGCGTAGGTATACCCTGGGGACCACTGCTCGATGACACTCAATTGATACATACGGTTTCGTTACGCATACAAACTCAAGAGCGGTGGCAAGGGCAATGCAAACATCGATACTTATACGAATGTTTCTTTATTTATATAGTTAAATGTAAGTAGTATTTCCTAAAATTGAACCTGTTGAAGATAAAAAACGTATTCTACTTGAATGTTTTATCCTATATAGGCTAGCCAGAGGCATTCTCAATTAAGAATGATTCTGTGGAAATTACACTGACGTTTTCGAATTCAGTGAACTGTATATTTTGTTGGGTAGGAAATTATAAATTTCCTGTAGAAACATGACATGAACTCTCAAAATATTAAATTACAATTGTATAAATTATATAATTATTAGGTAAAATAAGTAGCTTGTCCTTATTTATTATTGTATATATTTAGTGTTTAATTACTTCACCCAGTACATGTAGGACAATGTTGTAGTTTAGAACATTTATATATTAATTAATATATGATTAACAGAGAGATAAATTATACCTACTATATTATCACTAAACGTACGTAAAGTTTATGTTCTAAAAATAAAATAAAAATTTTTTGGCTTCCTTGTAGATTTATTCTATTCTTTAGATAGAGAAGTCTTAAATTTTGGATTCATAATATCAGGTATTTTAATGTACTTATATCTACAGTACATAAATTAATATATAATTTGTTCTATTTAGTTCTGGAAGCTTATTTTTTAGCTGTACTGTTTTATATGTGTCTGCATTTGTCGTATTCAATTTACAATATTTTAAATATTTACTTTTAAAAAAATACATCAGATCCTAAATTCTGGTATATTCAACGGAGACATTTTATCTATCCGCAAAGATTAAAGTCACGGGTAAAAGTTACTAATATATAAACATGAGATGGTAAACCATTTTGTGCGGAAATGCTAATTAGGTATGAAAAGGAATGTTCCAGAAACGACATCATCTCTGCGAATATTAAATTTGCACCTGTCCCGAGGGTGATTTGTGGCTATATTTACGTATCGCCCGGAACTGAACATGGACTCGGCGTGTGTTGTATTTGTAACGTTCGCATTGTGTGCAATAAGGGCGCAATGTCGTTACGTCTAAATGCGTCCACGCTGCTGCGAACAAGTCAGTCGTCGCCGTCGATAATTGATCAACGTTTTCATACAGGCATCATTAGACCGCGCCCTGAATTCCATCCAAGGACATCACACGAATAAGTGTGGCGTTCGGTGGAAAATTTACCATCAAAATGATTGCGGTTAAATGATGCCAAAGTCAAAAGCTTATAAATTATACACGACGAGTTAGATAATAGATTTCGGCTATTTACGAACAAGGGCACGATCTAATCTGTATGAAACTTAATTAAGGGGCTCTAAGCCGGCCTCCGAATGTGGAAGGCGGAGGTGATGCAATATTCATATGACAGAGGGCGGTGGATAAGATCGTGTTAACTGGAGAGACAGACGTGCGGCGGCGTGGTCCGTCGTGTTACATAAGCGGCGGCGCGCCGGGCATGCGCACTGGGGACCATCCCCCACTCGGTACCTTCGACATAAATAGCTAAAGACAAGGTTGCCACTTACCACCCCCAGGCCCTGGAGACCGCATTTATAATCTCTATAAAGGTTAAACCGGAATATCTGATGAAAAATCGAAACCAGTTCCGTCTGAACTCAAACATGAACAGTTTGCGAGGGGCGAGGTGGGCTTTAGTGACAATTCAAAATGAAACAGGTCTCCAGTCACGGAAAATATGTCAAAAGGAGATGCCTGTCTCTTTTATAGTCGTATTTGCAACCAAATCGTAAAGAGAAGTGGGGTCATTTTGTTTTTGTACTAGATATAGCATGCTGAATATGCAAACACAAGGACATAAAATATAATATTAATAATAAAAATTAGGATTCGATTTAATTTTTTAACAAAGAGCTATGTGTGATTTATTACTGTAATACTATGTAAATCAATGTCAAATATTAAAATGTCAAACACCGTTTTGATGAAGATGACTATTCCCCCGAATACTCCATATCAATAATTCAGGAGAGAGCCAATTGTAAAAATTGCATATACTAAATGTGTCGTTTATTAAAATGTCAGCCAATCAACTCTAGTCTCTAGTCAATAACTCTAAATATATCTGTATATACAAGTCAAGAGAAGGCTAAAGTTTCATTGACATTGTTGACGAAACTAGTTATCACCGAAATTTAGTGGATACTATCGTAGTAAATGAAGGAATGAATGAATGAAATAATTATAGGCGTGTTTTGAGTCGAGTCCTGGGATACTTCTTTTGCTCACAATGCTAAAAGTTTGCTAAAGTTTTATAATAAAATAATTATTTACTATTAGATATTGACTGTTTCATTACTGTTGTAATTTATTATATATTTTTTGTTAACCGGGATAAAAATAGTGCATAAAGACACTAATTTCAGAATTCAACTAGTTTCATAATCATTAAGAAAATTTTAGAACCGAATTTTCGATTTTTATTATAATGAATGCTTGCATAATTGTCTGTATGTCATAAGATATTATAATACGTGTCACTACTCTTATTCATCTCCGTGATGTGATAAGAGGCGATTACGCTTAAGATTTCGACACAAAATATATAGTAATAAATATTATTAAAACGTTAAATAACCAAAAGAATTTTACATTTATATATCTGTATTAAACAAAAATATATTTAAATTTCGTTTATTTAAATAAAGATAATTTCTAGAGGAAGTAAAATTTTAATTACAATCGAAGAATTGAAAATTTAAAGCCGCCCTAAACAGTTTAATTGTTTCAATTACATATCTATGTAAAAACTACTACAATGATGTCGTTATGATGAAATATTCCATGACAGACTCAAGATTAGGGTTACCAAGTATAAAACGATTTAACATAAATTTTCTTTTTTTTTTTACTGTAGCCTAAACTCGTATCTGCAGTACTTGCGATCTGAGAAATTAAAATATGTATGAGATTAAAGTCTGTTATATAATCCATATTGAGCATATTAAATTATATATAAAAGATATTGCTAGTTATTTAGCAATGAATTAAAAGATGTAAATATTCTGTTAATTATTGTTTTTTATAAATTATTATACATATTTCAATTTATATCATAAGCAATATCATCTTGGATGGCATTCTATAATTGCAATTTACTTATGTAATTATGTATGTAATACTTTTTAATGTGATTGGAGTAACAAATAAGTTTACTTTATTGTTCAAGACGAGGATGGTAATTGCAGGACTATCCAATATTCTTTACGATTTCTTCTACTCAAAAGGTTCTGTAGTAGACCGCTGGTAAAAAATATGTAAAAAGCTATGTAACTAATTAATAATACAAAGAGTTAATATATAAACTATAGGTAAGTTTTATATTAAATAGGTATAGGTGCTGGTGTCAAAAAGGATAAAGGAAATATTTATATACATCTAATTGTTCCTGATGTAACCAATTATGAAATATTGGCGTCAATTAATTAAATGTATTGCTGTCATAAAGTGCTACGAACATAATATACTTGGATATGTGCTTGAAATGGTGTACAATAAATAAAATATGTAAGATGTAGCTTAGCGATGTCGTAAATTAGATAATTATGTACCTTAGAAATATCCCCCAAGGACCGTCTAGCATCCTAATTGATGCGTACTGTCGTCATAAAGGATAAAGGAAATACTCCAATAGAGCGACAGTACTCTATGCGATTTAAATGACATAATGACGAAGCAATTTTCTAATAAACCTTCGGTGCTCTTATAGTTCTCGTGTCCGAACCACGGTTCGCTCCCGCGACAACCTGTTACCTACTTCCTTCAGAACACCTAGTAAGAAGCAGGTCAAAGACTACAATGGGTAATATAATAAACTATTATGTAATAAAAAAATAAAATAAACGGATACCATATCCCTCTGTCTATAAAGAATTCATTAACTGCGCAGACTTTAAATAATTGTAAGAAATATCTGCTCTTGTAATATATCTACCCTAATATATCTATCATACCCATTTCAGAAAGAAAGAACGAAAGAAAGAAAGAAAAATATTTTATAAAATTTCACGGTATCATATTTTGTCCGTTTGTCGGTTATTGTCAGATATTCGTTAATATGTTATAATTTAAGTATTTCTTTACTGTTGTAATACACACAGTATTGCATAAACATATTTTCTTTCTTTTTATGAAATTTTAGTACATAAATTTGGAAATAAAATCAAAACTATTATAATTTTTTTTATTTCTGACCAAAAGGTGAGTGGACATAAATGACCTAGTTTTAAAATTTGTAGTATTAAGAGGTAACAAATAAACGTTGATATAATGAATGTCTTAAATAATTACCGCTTAGGTTTGAATCAAATGTGCAAGTTTGAACTTTATATAAAAAAATTGTTATGTCCGTACCCGCCCGTTTTTAACCATGTTGCCATAAAGTTCAGTTCGGTTATGGATGAAAGATCATTTTATTAAAATAAATTGTTTAATCATTTATGATAATAATATACATTCACGACTACACTTAATTCTCGATTAGGTAGCCAGAGGTTGTTTCGACTGTCTATGTCGTTATAACAGCAGCAATTGACATACCCACATTTCGCTCGGTGTATTCAATTCTAATATAGCAGGAAACCAGACTACCGCAGTTTCTCTTATTAGTTGGATGGTTTGTTAGCGGTGTTTTCATCACCGCAGAGTCAATTCTAAATATAAACTAACACAAAGCTTGTCGGCTATATTTGAACTCACGACCTTTCGATCTAAAGGAATCACTGGGCTACGACCGACATCTCTTTGTTCTATTATATTAGAATAAAATATTAATTTATAAATTACATAATTAATTAAAATAATTTTAATTCATTTAAAGGCACGTACAAATAGCTAAAGCCATATCGCAAACTGCAAGAAAAATTATTAAAATCTCTCTCACAAAAAAAATCATATATAAAAAAGTAGATGGCTAAAATTGATATCCAATTATAGTTTCATATACGCTAGATTAAATCTATATCGATTAACAGTATTTGTTAGCAATTTTTAATGCTATTTCAATTCAATTACTCAAAGGAACTGATCCTGCACTGTCACATGAAAGACCAAGCGGAGTGTCTCGCTCCCCGCACAGATCGATACCGCACAGTTACGCAACCCAGCCGGCGCCGTCTCCTGACATTACTTCCTAGTTATTTTCCTATCTATCAAATTGTATAATCCATATAATACTAGATTAAACTACTACATTAAAATGAACAAATAAGATGAAAATATATCACAGGTAATGAGTGCGAAAATTAAACATTTTAACCTTATAGACTTTCAATTCTTCTTAATATAAAATGAAAAAAAAAAGAATGTTCTCGGTCTGATTTCTTTGTGCGCATTCTACTTCTATACATTTGTAGTGACAGCAGAACAAAGAGGATGAACGTGCAAATTCTGGTGTGAGACGACATAGGGGACGTGCCCTGGAGAAAGCAAGCACTTTTCACAAGCAGACGATCACTGCTCGGCTGTTGGAGACTCCTTCATCATTACCTTCCGCACTCACTATACCCGACATGCACTTCACCTTCACGAAAGCACTGTCCCGCAAAGATTTGCTACTGGAAAGGCTAAGGTAAGGCACTACAGCAAGCACTGCACTCACCTCGCCCATTTTCGCTAGTCTTTATGAAAAAGGCGGATAAAAAGGAGGTAGCCGCCTCTTGGTCTCGCCTCTGTCCCTCAACGGAGTGGGGTGGTTCGTCGCTAGTTCTGTAACAACGGGGGACCTTTTACGGTTTCCTCGTTCTAACGAAAAAACTTAAAATTGTGTGCGCTTTCACGTAGTCTCGTGTCACGGCACTGGGGCTATGTCATCGTGGTACGAAACTAAAACCCGGTATGAGAAAGAGCGCGGGTGGCAAAGGCGCTAAGGGCGCGACGCTCGGCGGCCAGTGTCGGGCGGCGACTGACGGCGGGGTCCGCGCGTATTGAGCCGACGGCGCACTGACGTCACACTGCGTCACGACGCCAGCGCCGCCGCCGCCGCGGCCGTCGCGCGCAGCCCGCCGCGCATGGCACCCTCCGCTGGTGCCACCGCCGCCGCGCCCGTCCGCTCGTAACCTTCCACAACGGGTACATTGACAGCCTTTCCCTAAACTATATCTCGATGCAGGCTGTCACTTCGTCAACATATAAGCAATTCCAAAATATCATAATCAGAGTATACTGGCGCTACGTTTACATTACGTGGCGATTGTTAGGCAGACGTTGTACGTAACAGAGTTTGCGTCAACTAAAAGTTCAGTACCGTAATCTTTATGTTAGGCATATGTTTGATAGGGCGGACGGCCGAGTGTCTCGCTGATAGGCCCACCCCTAATGTAATATTGAATATTGGCAGACTTCCTTATCTGTAAGGGTGACTCGAAGCGCTTACCTATCTATACGTTACTTAAGATACAATTAAAAGGTAATTTAAAGACATTGTGATAAGATGCAATACAATGTAAATCTATATGTATCATTTCCAAAGGATGGCAAATATTATAAAAATGCAACTTGGTTATATCGTTTGCATTACAATGTCTAGAGAATATTTTATTGCCAGTGAATATATTCTGTGCCGTTTTATTGCATTTGCATTATGATAATGTCATAACATTCGAATATAAATAAATGATAGACGTAAATGTTTTATTACTAGAGGGCCCTGAAGTGGCCGTTATTCCCGCGAACTAAATCCGCAAGTCTCGCCTTCTGGAACACGCGCGAAATTTATTACCTCACCATGGAGGAATAGAAAGCCGCATTACAACCAGAAAGGGGCTTTGGACGTATTATGTGGGGTCCATTAAATCCTTTGTCCGAAAAGTAATAGCAATGTGGAAAAATCTGAACCTCAAATTATCCACACCTTAGGGATTTCAATTATATGGGTAGGTAAGCCCATTTAAAATTCTTTTATACAAAAGTCACAAACCTAAATGTCTATCAAGGAAATATCGCGCACAATTTCTGCAACGCATCCATGCATTTGTTCAGAAAATCGATACTATAAATTACAGCTGCGCTGGCTGTGCCGCACGCAGTTCAACTCTACTTTATATATTAGGTACTGTGCGCATATAGGTAATGATGGATCCCATTTAAGAAGGACAGGCCGTCACGCGAAATATACGAGTTTACCAATAACAAAAACTGATAAAAGAAATGATAGCGTAAAGAGGAAAAGAAACTTAGTCGGTTTCTAGAGGAAAAATATATTGTAAGATGTAATTAGACAGCACTCACAATTTTACGCCTCGGTTTATTATTTTTTATCTTTTAAGACCCAAAATAAGGATATTAACAACAACATTAAGTATGTTGTTAAAATAAGTTGTTTTAAAGCTAAAATAATATTTTGATAACATAATTGTTCTATCTAATAATTATTATATCCCTTTTAAAGAAGTGTAAAACAGGTTTAATTTAATTCTGTCATTATTCGAATAGAACAGGAATAAAATTATATTCCGTCAGAACATATTTTTTGACATATTTGATTTTTGTGACTTAAAAATCGTTATTTATTCGTACTTAAGGTTACTTAAAGAAGAGAGGTTTGATAGAAATCAGTGGGCTTCTTCCCACTGGAGAGTAAGACGTGAACGAAAGAACTTCACGATAAAGCATGTTTAGACGAGGAGATTTGAAACTTCTGTTGAGATTAGAGGAAACTGTAATAAGGGACATTGTATAAGAATAAGTATATATATCTACGAGTATGACGGGCTTAAATAAGTAATTTAAATTTTATTTTGTGCAGAGATACGTGATTAAAATATATACATGTGACCACATACATGTGAAGCCCAGCTCTTTAAAGTAGATTACAATTAATACCAGATCATCACACATTCAACGTTCTATACTATTTCTTAATATAAAAATTTTATATTTTTATTGTAATACTTCTTTATTAGAATTATTATTATTGCGTAATACTTCTTTATTGTAGTTCTATCTACAAATATTTTATATAAAAAACTGCGTTTGTTTCTCTGAGTTTAATTCTATACACCGTTTCCGGAGAAACAAATGAATTTTCTATTCTATTCTATTCTTTTCTGCTGATAAAGTTATCAGCAGTGTTTACAAATTTTGTTCTATATGATTATTATCAATCGAAGTGAAAATAACGAAGGGAGCGGAAGTAGGTAGATGGCGAATACGTTTCCGGGGCGTCGGGCGCGCCACCTGTCAGGTATTAATTTCCGCTACTTGACGTTGGTCCGGCGTAATTATACGTCAGCAAATTTAGACGTATCACCATCGGTAAATGTCCTACGGCCCGAAACCCACACCACTTGGGCACGTAATTCAGATATCGAACTTTTATGCGGAGGAAAAGGGCGACTTACCCAACGACAGGGACGTCCATAAAATGCAATATTAAAAGGCCCTATTGACCTTGCGAACATTTATTACCAAGTAAAATGTCTTTTAAAAGCTTAATAGAATGCGGTATTGCTGAGCTTGTAATATCAGTTGCCACTAGTTGGTATAGCGCAAATATAAGCCAGCCACATTGTATGCAATTTATAGAGATATACATTGTGAGTATTAAAAGCGCTGTAGCGGTTTTATTTTCAGTCCCCTGGTGGTACTATGGCTGGTTGCAAGACAATAAAACATAAAGTTGCACACTTTTCAATTTCAGCGTCCGTCGTGCCCTCGCTATGAGTGTATTTTTCATTTTACCCAGTCTGAATTGAAATGCTAAACAAAAGGATTTTTCTCTTCATTGTTTCACTCGATTCAAAGCATATTTTTAACAATACATTAATTAATTCAATTTCATAGTAATGTTTATTTGTATTCAAATTAATCAAGTATCTAAACGAAAATGTGTATCTATAGGAGCCCTTATGATTTTTTAAACCATTTTATGTTAACTCTACCTTTACCATTTAAGCAAACGTTGCAAAACTTGTAGACGCAGGTGAGAAAAAAAATCAAACATACTACAAAAATAAGCCAATATATCAAAATAAGTTCAATACTGGTGAAAGGTCAGGTAACAGAATACACAAAAATAAGAGTCGAATTGAGAAATTATTTGTTCTACTAGTCTTATATAAACCGACTCTGGTCCAAAGTTTATAAAGTACAGAAGTCGTTGAAAGTAACTATAAATAATTTTATTATTCTATATTTTTCATACATTTAACTTTCTATTAGTGTCCTGATATGACTGACTTTTACATATTATTAGAGATACCAGCCTGTATAGTTCGAAGAGGTCGATAGAATCCTACAATGACATTAAAACATAATACATATCTTATTGATTTTTTAGAGTAGAAATTGTCAGTTATAAAGTGAAATGTACGCATGCACTGGTTTGCTGCGGCCGGGTGTTTCCCAGGCATAGGTCAGTTACTACGCCTGCTCCCCCTGCGTGTTGTAGGTGTATTATATGTATATAGAACATAATAAACTAAATATTCTATCAGCGTCACATTATTTGTGTTAACATTTTTATTATCACCCCATTGCCTAAGCTATGAAACCCGTGGTGAAAGTGACCTCGAAACTTTTCAGTTGAAGCACTTAAACTTCTAAAACGTGGTGAAACTCCCCAAAGGCCGTCCCGTTGTTCTCGGACAAGTAACCTTAACTTTCTGAAGAACTCCTAATGGGCAAAAGCGTATAGAAAGCGTCTGCACAACAGATGTCAAATGTCAAAAGGACAAAGAGATTTTAAGCGGAGATAATTCAACAGGGCGTTCTTGATCTATTATATAAGACATTAGTATCAGAGTAGAGGCAGCGGGCCATTCCTTCGTTGTGAAGGACCGGCTGATATGAAAATTCGTCGTCGAGCGGCCAGCGGGTGGTGGGTGGTTGCGAGGGGCGCTCGCTTTGGGGTGGAGGGTGCACGGAGGCTCTATTTGGGTCACCCCGGGCGTCATTCCCCACGATCAATAGTGGTGCCGGCGCGCGCCGAGTCTCGCTCTCTCACGCCGCCAGTTACCTAACTCGTCTCACACACTGGCCCACCAACATTAATTATTTTCTAAATCGCCCTTTATATGAGCTATTTAAACTTAACTGTGAGAACTATGGGCCCGTACCTTGTAACAGGCTCCTCAATTGAGATTAACGTCTGTATACGAAAAACTATTGTATGATAATTTACTTGCTGCTTGTCTCTTTCTTGTTATTATAAATAGTTATATAACATAATTTTCATTAATTAATGGAATTAAACTAAATGTATATTTTTATGGAACGTGGTCAATATACTACTATTTTGAAATTTCTATTCTATTGCAGGCTCTAAAGAAAGACATTTTATTAAATCTTCATTTTCCATTACTATTGGGCCAACAATATTCAGAAATAATCCATATTTCAAATTGATAGTATGTGTAATAACTAAACTATATCACTGTGACAAAAGGACGAGCGGCCTAATCCACTATAACGATTTCAATATATCTTTTTGTTTCGGAACCCTGAAAAGACTTGCCAAGAAACTTACGAGAATGATAATTCAACGAAATCATCAGCTAAAGTAAATTCTTAAAACCTAAGTCAGGTACTATAGCAGTTTAAAATATAACTATGAACTACTCTTAGTTCGAAATAAAGCATTTTAAAATAAATTATCCATAATATATTTTAAACAACTACTAAGTATTTAGTATTAAATTATGTATAAAGTTTATAGAATGAAGTAGGTAATAAATTGACATCTATATGAACTGAGTCATATTTAAAACGTCGCTGAAAGCTTATATTGAGTTGTTCGTTCTGAGTTGGAAACTGGCTCAAGTGGAAGAATAAATGAAACGTTAGCTAACGAGCGCTAACTAGTTGCAAAAAACTTTCAGAGCAGGTAATAAATGGCTTTAACTTTAATAATATGTGTGTCTGATATAGTACTTGTATACATACAAGACCGTACACCTATATATTTTTTCTAAAATAAGTTTGAGTGCTCACATGAGGTTGATCCCACATGAATAAAGTTGAAACTAATGTTCCTGGCCAAATCCAATAGTGAATCGAGCGTTCAACTTGAATCATGCACATTTGCATTTTAACTGGATTGTGTTCAGTAAACTTTTTACATTAGGCTCGATCCGTCGGTAAAGTTTTCTTCATGGATAAAAGTTATTTAATATTTTATTCACGCATTTATTCGTCCTTTAATGGAATTATATCTCAAGAATCTTTTGATGGCAAATATCGAATGAGGTTTTGAATAAATTAACTACAATAAATTCGAAGATATATTTTTATACGGGATAATCTCCGGATCTACGGAATATAAAGCAGTAAATTCAATTTGTTGCACTATGTTAATAACTATTACATACTCTGGGGGGTCATGTTTAGCTAAGTTACTCGTGTAACCTAAGCATTTAAATGTAGGTAGGGAATTTTTTGCTAATGTATTCAATAATTAAAAAAATATCGTATATATTAGCGCGATCTCATATATAAAAAATGGAGAAATAGGGAAGAGATTAATTTGGTTTCAGATAAAAAATGGGATTTACTTATTTGATAAAGAAGGGGAAAGGAAGAGGAATTTATATTATATATATACGCAGGCGGCAGCCATTCGGTAAAACTTTTAAATAACCCTGAAACTATTAAATTCGTATTAATTAATTTCTTTAGTATTGCATGCAATTTATATTTTTTGTTATACTGTACAAACCTACGATAGGTGCCTTGTAAATCATCTATTGTTAGGTAAAACACCTAGACCGCAATCCACGCGCTTGGTGGCTCAGAAATAGCTTGGTGAGTACCGCATCGAAATAGAAGGTAAACTACTGGGGTACTACCAAGCGTGACGTCCACGTCAGCCATACGTTGAACATGCTGCCAAAACGTGTTCACAAAACTCCTAAACCATTAAGTCCATACGTAACAACTATTACGAAACAATTTTGAAGGATATTTTACAAGATATTTGATTTGGTCTATGGTTCACTCTGGGCAATTAAATGTGCACATAACTTTTTATACAGCATCCAATTATTATGTAAATTATTTAAATAATAAAATTCTATTACGAAATCTATGAATACTCTTTATACCAGAGTATGTTATTTCAAATCGTTCACAGTGAAATCTGTCCACTTAATAGAGACAGTAACATTTAGAAAGTAAGAGGTATAGAAATAATAATTTTGAAAAATATGCAAGCTGTAAATTTGTATATTATTTACACCCAAGTAGATAAATGTTTGCGGAAAGCATTTGAGCATCTGAAACATGATGGACATTTGTTATGAAGGGCGGCTAGGGGATCGCGCCAGTTGATGAGGCTTGCGCACGGTAAATTACTCTTTAGTATTCTTGATCGAATTTCATATTTTATCTCATTCATTTACCCATACCACTAGATTATGTAAAATTTACAAAACAATTTTGTCTCAGTTTATTTTAAATTTGTAAAAAATATGTGAGATTACCAATATAACTGGAACGCCGATATTTTTTTGAAGAGATAAATACTTATATTCTGACTTTGTTATTATTTTAATTTGTATAATATGATTTGTGCATTTAATAAATGGTAATAGTAGATAATAAATATTTATTATTAATTCTTAGAACAAATATTAATTATTTTATTTAATATGCTATTAACGTTGTGTTAGTTTTCTTATATTTGTTCTTGTACACGACATGAATTTCGACTTTTTTTGCTTCCTTAACGCAATGATGTGGAGGATATTTATTAGTTTTACCCAACCTCGAGCTGAGCCGCACCGAGCTTAAAGTGAATAAGCCGTAGCCGAGTCATTTCAGATATTAAATTTGCGTACGGTACGGGTCCAAGCACGAGCACGGTGAAGGAGCAAAAGAGTTATATTATTAGGTCGGTTAAATCGAACTATAAATTAAACTTAAATAATTTATTTTACTTGCATTGTATTTAACATTCTAAGCCACGGATTGGATTGGATGAGCGTTCTTTAGTTGCTCAATTGCAAAAATAATTTTGTATGTACATATATTACTTTCAGCCTAAATTCGTCTGTTTAACTGTTGCACTCTATAAGCTTCTATATTGTAACTCAATGTTCACAAAGGTAAACGCTCTGAAAAATATGAACGTACGTACACGCAAGTAGACACATTACGTCAGGTGGTGTGAAAAAATATTTATTGATATCGGAAAGAGAATATAAAAATACATATTTAAAAGTATGAGTAGACGCAATGAAAAAAAATGTTCGTCAATAGATTATGAAATGCACTGATAATGATTACGTCCATTGGGACCACATTTGCAGCGGTCTTTTACTCGAAAATGTGTGTGGTAAGAACTTTTTACGGTAAAGGTTCCGAAGTGGATGAAACACAACACATGTACAATAGCAGTCATTGTCTGACATTACTGAATTAGATAGCCCAATAATGCCTGACATCCATTACGTAATTGTTTAGGTGTAAAAGGCGTTTGACTTTTATACCACATTCTATTAAAATAGAACATTTAATAGAATTGTAATCCCGTTGATTACTTATAATTAGGAATTCAAGTTCAAAATTTTGATTCCTAATAGAAACATATCAGTAATAACGTTTATTAGTCTTCAGGTGCTCAAATAATAATCACATGAACATATCAAACAGAATGAAGAAAGTGAATTTCAATTAACATAAGTATCAGGATAATTTTTTCAATATGCAATGGCATATACATGTACTAGTTTTTGTACTTTACATAATTAAATTAAGGCAAATTTTAATACTGAATAGTCCAAAAAGGACCTTTTGAGATTTTGTGCGTACTAAGTTTGGTAAGTTCATTACTTACTCATACTCGTGTACTTAATAATAAGTTTCATTTACATGAGATAAGTATAACTTACGCGTGTAATGGCAATCATAAGGTACGACCCATATTAAAATGCAAAATTAAAATATGAAATGGTCTAATCTGTGAAACGGCATATTTTCTTCCGTTTTTGAAAATGTAATTCACTATTTAGACAATACAAGGTAATAAAACCATGTAAATAGTACGATACTTTAGATTCTTTGTGTGTATAATATTCATATAATTATTAAAGTATTAATAAATAGAAACAACACAAAAATATACTTGCAGTTAATCAATGACCGATATTGTTGAACATTGGGAGAATGTAATTGATAGGGTGCATAGAAAACATGTCATGATCTATACAGCTTGTAAATCATTATTTTGTATTTAGTATACGGAATCCGGATGGACTGTAAAATATTTCAGTCAATGAAATTATTATAGAGTAAACGAATATGAGCAAATATAAACCTAAGGCGTCATACACGTTGCTACGCCAATATTGTTGATACACTCACTTTTCGTGTACAGTCCGAAGGTGAATACGATGGAAGTTTATTAGAAATATATACCAGCAGATAAGATTTATAGTTCGCAGAAATATTTTTAAAATTACACACTACTCATATAGACTAAAAGTAGTTCCTCAAAAAGCGATATGTGAACTATAAAACGCAACCTCGACTATCTTAGGATTATTTGCGTCACAACTGAAAGAAACATTTACTTAGGTACAGTCATTTTATGAACCAACTGTTTAGTTAAAATTTTGTTTTGGTTACGATAAATAAATATCTACACGCATATCGTGAAATAAAATAAGAAACCTTATAAAGTCGAAAGGAATAATCCAATAATGTGAATACAAAAGTTTGTTGTCTCTTATTTTATTTATTTACAGAATTTGTTTTCGAGAATATGACTCTATGTATGTGAGAATATGAATATGAGAGAAACTCAATAAACGCCACATAATCAATTAATATTTTTCCCTAGGACACTGTAAAGGTCGATTAGGAGAATATCCCCCTGATTTCTTCTCTTATGTACTAAGAGAAGAAATCAGAGGGATTTCGAAGAAATGGAATGGAATGGAATCAAATTCTATATTAAGTTGCTAGCGTGGTAAAAGTAGGAACGATAATTATATTTCCTTATCAGAAGAGACCAGTGAACTTCAGTGACTTGGTTAATGGGGTGTTGTAGTATATGGTAGTAACTAATCTAATTTAACACTAGAATAATAAGAAAATAACCAAAGTAGCTAATATATTGCATAAATCTAAATAAGCATGTATCCCAAGGAGTTGTTATTAGTCTATTCAAATGGAATTCTAAGCGATTTGAATTAAATTTTGAAGAGATAAGCTTAGAGTCCAAGGTAGATCAGAGTCTATGTGACGTCATTTGATCATGAAAAATTCATGCAGTCACGAGTTTATTTATATTATACCTGTAATATATTACCATGTTTCGACATCAAAGTTTTAATAAAACGTTGATGAAAAACAAATGTATAACTACATAATGCGCTTAGTTAAAAAGAAGCTACGGACCTCATTATATTACAAACAGAACAAAGAACCGGTGTGGTCGGTTACATAATTTAACTGTACAAAAACTGACCAATGGAAGCCCTTTACGTTTCTAGAAGTTTTACAAAAGGTTGGTTTGGGATTTCCTGTAAAATATTTACGGGCACACTATACACTAGCGTGATCTAATTTTATTGTTTTTATTGTATACTAGCAATAAACTTCATGCGGATGCTATTTACCTATTGTTAGGATAGCAATTTTTTTAGAAGAAACTGTAGCCTTGCTGTAAATGTAGCTTTTAATATGTGAAACATGCATATTTTATAAGCTAAGTATGTTTTAACTTTACTGATAAAATGATAATCAAAAACATTGCTCTTTATAATACTAATTTACTTGTCTGTAGCGGTTTTTACCGCCTGGAACTAACTATTTAGTTCCCGTCCTCATGGTATTTTATGAAGAGGATTTCGCAACACGGTACCGTTTTATTTTATGTGTATATTACGTACAATATACGTAACTAGATACGTAACTAAAAGCTACTAAAATCTCCGTTTTTCTTGCCCATGTTACAGTATTAATAGTAAACTAATGGCTTTAAACTACTACTATACAGGATTTAAATATGTGAAAAGAAAAATGTTATTGATCTTGCAATCGAGTACATACATCGGTTTTTCCATGAGCAAGTATTTTTGTTATGGATACATTGTCATAATAAGTTTCTACATTTCATTTTACAGTCTAAGTGTTAATCATTGTTATTGTGTCATGTCAGTAACTAAGATTTATATCACAAATGTATTATTCTTTATTTACATTTCTACAATATTTATGTTTAAATTGATCGTATACTAAAACAAATTCATTGTTTTTTTTTTTCATTAATTTCATAAGGTCAAGTCAATCAGAGGTCCTTTCGATTTATTAAAATTAGAAAACCGTTAGTGTTTATTAGAATTCTCATATTAGTTAAACTTTAATTAACCATTTTAAAGATCCATTCCATTTATAGGGCTCTTATGTAATAAAAGTGAGACAGCGCAGTCGCAGTGTACGCGAAAATAAACTAGGCTAAAGTTGAACACTCCTTTGCCAATTGATTCGTTGTTGGAAGTTGGAAAAGCACTTTTTGATTTAATGTACGCTAGTAATATGAATGATAGTATGATACTGTCCTTAACAATGTGTTGTCTTTTCTCCCATGTTCCTTATAAAGAATCGTCATGTCCAGAGAATAACGTCATTTCCTTAGAAGTTTGCTAAAAGTTTTCTTCTTTTTCTAATTCTAAATTAAAAGATAGATTTAGAGAAATGTTTATTGTCTCTTTTTTAAATCGACAAATATCAGAAATGATTTTATTTTTAAATTTACTAAATCAAGTCCAAATCTAAGTCATAGTTGTTTTACGAAATAAAAATACATTAAATGGTTTAAGTAATTTAGTTTCTACAACAAGAAAGACGCACCATACTTCTAAATTTAAACCACAAGTCATAACCTTATATATTTATGTACGTATAAGTCATAGACACCCATTAGCACAGATCATTTTTAGTTTCATTGACTCACAGAGATAGGTCATAATTACTGAATCAAAAATGAAAGTACAAAATGTTGATAGTACATATTTAGTAATACATTCTGTTATACCTTAGTTAATCAACTCTATCCCATGTGGATATATTAATATGCATTAGCTAAGCATCCAGGTAGATTATATTTTCTTATTATATCACTTCGTTCCTCCATAGCTAATATCGGGGACAGGGTCGTAAGTTCGTGACGTGTTAAACACTAGGGCATTTTACGTTACGTGAATCTGTGAATCTGGCGGCGTTAAGTGCACGCGAGAACTGTCGTGCTCCCCATAATTCAATTACGAGCTTGACGGCACCTCGTGTACCATATTATAGCTACCCTTAAATATTTTGCTCAATATACGAATAAAAAGCCAAGTTCTAAAGCCTGTAAAGCGAACTCCTTTTTACCCTTTTCAAAATGGGGGAAGCGATTCTTGATAACCGGGACTAGCTCTAGCTAGACTAGCGGGCTCATCAATCATCGTTAATTCCTGGTGAAATGATAGGCTAAGTGACCTGACTTCATGTACATCTTAACCTAGCGTCATCTTTCACTAGTGCCCCGCCAGTATATAGGCAGGCGAGTGGACTATTTACTTCTACCCTTAAAAACCTCCGATTGAAAAAAAGAATGTCATTTATACTTCCTTATATTTTTTTTAATTTCATATTTATATTTTATTGATATATTATTTACATCAATTGCGTTGTAGAATCTCAATTGTAGTTTTTTTTTTCATATTAATCTTTAAAACCACACTCCTCTTACTCCTAATATTTTAATAATTTTAGGTTCAAAATTATTTAAAGAGTCTAAATAAAATACGGACACTAAACCGTTTTAGGAATTTACTAAACGAATTCGTTCTTATTATCAATGGCCCTTCATCCAGAGCAATTAGGTCATAAAAGATAAGTCCGCCGGTCAGCAATTTCAACCATGTTCTCTTTCCTCATTAAATAGTAACCTGAGAATGACAAATTGCGCGTGGGAGTGCCACTCTGAGTTACATGAGCATGAATGAAATTCGCGCATGAAACTTGACAATGGCCGTTGGTACTCGTGCATTCTGGTTCATGCTAATTTGCAACATAATAGGACAGTAGTAATTCTATTCGAATACGTTAGCAGCGTATATTGATGGTCAATATATGGATAACGCTAAATATAAGCGTACATAACTATAATCGGCGACTAAAAAACTAAAAACTTTTAATGCACAATAATAGATTTCAATCGAAGTCAATATAAATTCCATAATTTTAATTTTTTAATCGACAATCTCTTCAATGGTAACACAAAAACATTGATTCTGTTTTTCATTTCATAACTAAAGCTTGTTTAACCCCAGTTGAAGTAGACATCATACATACAAATTGTATTCATTAATATGTAAAGCCAGCAACGTAGAACAGCCGAACAAGAACCGGTAGCACCCTAAAATTGTATTGTATACCTTCGCAAAATGTCCTGGCGAACCGTAAACAATACGATGTTTGTTTAGTAAGTTTGACAAAAGAGTTTGATGAACATTATCTTCACCATGGTGTTATAAAGTAGATTACAACTTTGTACAATTGAATAATCAGAATGTCCAAACACAAATAGATACGTCAATAAAAAAAGGGTTTGGTTATGTATGTCTTGCCACATGAGAAGTTTTTATGGCTATACTATTGATATGCTGCCATTATTTTATAAGACAGTAATGAAAACTCAATATCTTATAGACAACTATTGTTGAAAGAAGAAAAAAATAAGACATTCAATAACTTATATCAGCTTAAACCTACAGGCTTCTGTAGACACATCACTGCAAGTAGACATTCAATGTAGACATTCTACAAACTAAACCGACTAAAACAGAGTTTTGTTCTCTCCTGATTAAGCTACAATGGCTTAACCAATCCATATGACATTTAGCAAATAGGCAAGTTTTTATGTCAGCCAAAAATTAATGTAATAATTGCACTACCAAATAACCGAAGAAGGGTGGATCCTACAGTGAAAGAATATCGTAATGTACTACTATTTATGTAAATAAAAATAATATAATACGAAAACTGTGTATAACAATCAGGAAGACTGGAATGATCACTTCGCTATATAAGTATCACAAATCCCGCAGTCAAGGTCTAGGACGTCCGTTTGGCACAAATTGATAATAATCGTATTTTCATCATAAATCACGTCAATTGCTTCATTTCCTGAAGACGTCTATAGATGTGTCGCTTCAGATTATTACGTCAATAAACGTAATTTGTATTTCAAATGGATATTTAATGGTGTACATGTATGGTTGGAAAAGTTTTCCAAAGGGCAATCAATTACATTATAAGATGCATCAGATCATTGATAATAAATAATAGCTGAATGTGTCTAAAATAATAATATTACTACAATGATGTTTAATAGACTAAATCAGTGTGCCTTTTCAATTAGTCAGTAATCCTTCAATGGAATATGCCGTATGAGTCAAAGGAAAAGAGCTATTCGTTTGTAGAATTGAATTAGCCAAAACTCACTTAACTACTTAAGCGGTCGCACAAAGCCCATACTAAATTACTCTTTGTTTATAGATCATATGTAAACAGTAATAAATAACCATAGAGGTATTAAGGTACAGTTTATACATTAGAAACCACATCAAAATGCAGAGGAAGCACTAACGTACGGGGCTGAATGCATTGGTGAGTCAAAGGAGATTCAAAACGATTTCATTACAGACAGACAGCGCAGTTGAGTCTAGAGTCCAGACAAATATAATCTCCTTATTTAGTGGGTACATATATATAGTAATATTATAAATGTAAAGTAACTTGTGTGTCTGTTTTTTAAGCTTCAACCATTGAAACACTTTATAGAATTATAAAATCAGATATTTTTTAATGCAGTTTTCAGCAATAGATAAGGTAATTCAATAGATGAGGCAAATAAATTTACAGATTACAGTCGGTATCATTTAATAATAAAAAGTATCCTAGAATTGAAAACATATTCTATTTACCAACACTCATATTAGTATTACATACAACATGAGGCTCAGGCACGGTACTTTTTGCCTTCAAAAAAAGATAATCATATGCCTCGGATGAAGATACAGATAGCTAAAATAAAGGTATACTTATACATGATGACATTAATTAAAAACCACACGCGAGCCTTATGAAGTGGCTGGGAGGAGTTTCGTAAACGTTAAGCCGTGTGTGCATTTATGAGCTACCCTTTGACACGACCTAAGGCAAACATAATTACGTTCCCGTGTTGACTTTGGACGCTAAATGCTCCAAGTGTAGCATTTAATATTATATTCATAAAGACTTCAGCACAAAGACAGAGCAATCGACACAGGAAAGCTTTTAAATTCAAAACCGCAGGGGGCTTCGAGCCGACAGGCTGTGAAGGAGAGCTATTGTCGTACTTACCATACTTGTACCAAATATTAATAAAAATAAAGAGTAGTAGCTTTATTAAGCTTCAACAACATTTTAAATTGAAGAAATACATAAATGTTATTACACACAAATTACAATTTGTACAAAATATGCATGTATAAAAAAAAAAACTTTAAATATGAATCCATTAGTTGTAGAAATTGCGTTCGAATTTTTTAAAGGTTGTAAAAGGTTCAGTTGTCTGTCAAGTGTACCATTGTTAAGTTAAGCTTTGAACTTCGAGACAACCTTACTTGTACCACAACGTGCAGCATCGGCAGTCAATTTATAAAAAATATCTTTTTTCTACAGTACCACATGTACATTGGTAACCAGAAACACAATCCCTTGAACAGGTGTGGAAAACTTACACACCATAAGATCACGCCTCTTTGAAGTAGTGTACTCTCTACACCTGAATAATAGAACTACAGCAGTTTATGAGGAGAACTCGTAGGCTGAAATTGTCAATGTATGTCAAGTCACATAAAGTGGAAAAATCGACAAACGTTCTCTAAAATAAATGCCGGTGACATATAGAAAGGCACATGAGTAATGAAATAAGGGACGACATTTTTTCTTGTTGGGAATGCAACCCCGAGAAAAGCGGCGAAAAGCTTTCACAGTAATAATATCATACATATTTATATAATACCATACTCACTTTAAATAGATTAGTATGACTAAATATAACATGGGATTGAAAAGAGACTGTGTGGTGCAATGCAGTAATATAAATCGGTAGCGCGAAATATCCATTATATTCTTATTTTTATTAATCTTATACATATAATTATTTTATACGAAAGTTTCTAAGACATGACACGTCTTATGGCTATTCTTAGGTTTCAAACTATTATTCCTTTAAAATTACTTCATACCCAATATATAACGCGGAATAAGTACGTACTGTAACTGTCTTTTCTAAAAATTAATTATTCAACGTTGTTACAATAAAAAGAGATATAAACATCAGTGAAAATATAAAAGTTCATTGTAAGATTATTTCTGAATTGGAAAAAGTTAGTTCGGAATTGACGAATTAATAAAAGAAGAGGAAAAATATGTATCATTTTACAATTGATCTCTCATAATTATTTTACATGAATATACTCATGATTGAAGCTGGTTATTTCTCACTGCAAATTTTCAATATTTTGCTGCCTTCATCTGGCAAAACAATACTATTATTTTGGATAACTTCAATTATATACATATATTGATTTCTACGTACGTATGTATGAGGGGCAAATTCTGTGTACATTACGTATACTGCAATTGTATCCGCTTTTATATGACAATGACAAGCTCAAGACAAGAGGAGTGGGTGTCGAACGTCAACTTATCTCAACGCCCGATTCAATAACGAACAGACACTGTCTCCCTACATTCAATTAACATGATAAAAGACGTGACACAGTGTACCTTTCATTATGTCTCTATGTTAGTTACATTTAATTGCGCAACTGAAGATGGATGAACGGAAATAATTTTATTATACGAAGTAATTTACATAAAAGCTGGTAAAAGAAATACCAACGTAAAAAGATTGAAGATCCTTTTTTCTACCACTCCAAAAGGATAACTCATCTTATTAGAGTTCATTGAAAATCTTTATTTAGTCTTAACATCAACAAATGACAAAATTAATATGATATTAAGACCATAGAGAAAATATATTGATTAAAAACAGAATGATCCAAATTGAACTATAATAGGTGAATGTATTATAATACAAAAATTACTTAAATTTACTGATAAAATTAATAAAACGGGTCTTTTACATTTGTAAAAATAGGTATAACTTGAAAATTATAGTATACATATATCAATTGTGAAAATAATCTTTTACTTGTTTCTGCTTTTCCCGACAGTGTCTAAGGTGATTTAAATGAACTATATGTATAAACGTTAAACTTCTTGAATATATGCTATTTTTTTAATCCTTACATAGTAATGTCTACGTGATACTAATGCTAATTAATATTAGGCAACAATATAAGACCGTGTAAATGATTGCAAAGTATGTCAGGTATATTGGAATTAATCCCGCGAGATATAATAGCGAGGGAATTCTGAAGGGTATTTCTAAATGTCAAATGCAATACAGAGATCCCAGCTCAATGGAGTCGTAAAATCTAGACTTTGTAGTCTGAATTCCCATTATACATACTATCCTTTCCTCGCGACATCGTCTACAGGGACTTGTATTCCATGGGACCGAAAAAAAAATGATAATACGATATTTTCGTGATCTTAGAAAGCGTTTCGTTGAAATTAGTTATACAACTTAAACGGGATTGAATAATAAAATTTTAAACCAAATACTTTGTATTTATAATATTAGTCCTACTAATTATATAATATAAACTAGACAAATTAGAAGCTAAGCATTCAACACTGGCTTCATAAAAACGATAACAAAGGATAAAATGCAAATGAAGATTTGTTCGCTATTTCGCAAACAAATTTAGAAACGTATAACCATACGGATTTAGAAATGGATATTTCTAATCACACTTATGTTACAGTACCTATGAGACATTATGCAGTTGTGCATGTTCTTATAAATAAAGTGTATAATTTCCTCTCCTTGTCAAAATATAAATTTTAGAATGCCAATTACAATACGAAACCATCACGGAAGTACAATTAAAATTAAAATTTTAAAATTGGCAAATGTATTGAAGAAATGAACCAAAGATGATAACCTCCTTCATAATGAACTCAGTCGGAAAATTGAATGCCATTTACCAATATGCGATTGGTCTCTACATAGAGTTGCCTCTGACATAAGCAGTACTAACTGATTGATCGATTTAGATATATCTTTTACTGATATATGTACTTCACGTCTTCCATGCTCGATTGCACTAGATTATATCGTATTAGATTGACAGAGACCAAAGAGTAATTATAAGACTGTGTACATATATTGCTACAATACACTATGCCACACGGAAACATGTACAAAGGCAATACAGTGTAGCCAGTACCTAGTTATAGTTGTACCTAGTCTTGCAGTCTACGAGTCTGCGGCGCGTCGCGTACTACTTATGTAACATTCAGCAGTTCTGTCTAATCAATACGAAGGCGGGTATTTCGTGCTATAACAAGGCCAATGTACGGAGGAAATCTTGGAGCGCCCCACAGTTTAGGTATCTCAGCGGCCATCTTAGCACAGATCTGACTTGTCTAAAGTTGAAATGATTTAAATGCTGACACAAGTTAAGCCTCGAAAACTGCTTCAGGCCATATCGATTTTCTATAAAAGAGTACATAAGTTGAAACAGCGTTGCTAACCGCCGCCTTTAATTTGCACTACACTATACCATCTTTATTGGGCATATAATGTCTAAGATATATATAATACATACTAACTAGTTAAGTACTTTAAAATGCAACACTATATACACATTTTTATAAAAATATTTGAGTAGATACATTGAAATGAATGGAGCAGTCATTAACAATTGTTAAAGTAATAAATACAAGTTCTAGAATTATAGCAATAAAAAACACATTCTTGAACATTATGAATGTTGCCAACTGCTCTTTGGCACTGTAACATTACAATGTAATTTATTTGTAGGATGCAATATAAAAGAGACTCTTATAAAATATGAACTTAAGGGGTAAACGCAAAAATATTACGAATATTTTTTCACATTATGTATTAATGTGAAAAAATATTCGTAATATTTTTGTTAAAGTCAGATTTATTAACAGTTAAAACTAACATACAATTTCAGTACGTACCAACTATAATTGTTGCTCTATCAATAAAAGGAATATTCTCTCCATAAGACAAGTCATTCATAGAGCACGTGGAAATCAAATGAAGTGAGATTCAAAGGTCGTTATAATCTCTACTAACGTTTTAGGATCTAGATTCTTAACAACCACTAAATAATTTCGAGAAATGTCCGTGGAAACAGAAGATAGCTAATTATGTAACGCTATTACCAACAGTTCTCATTTGAAGTAGATTTAAATAATATATATTTAAATGAATATTATACCCTCTTTGAAACGAAATAAAAGAGTTCAATGCGATGTAATGATTAAAAATACATTAAAGAATAAAAATGTATTCAAACAAAACAACAATTCAACAAATAAACACTTGATATGAAAATAAGAATTTATTAATTGACCAGTGTCTACATTACGCTAAATATGAGATGAACTGAAGATATTATTACAATAATATACAGAGAAAAACACCATAATTTCACTTAGGCATCCAATGGAACAGCTACTGAATTATGTAAGAGCGTAGAAAAATATTCCGGAATATGTTTCAGTAAAACAAAGGTAGATGATGTAAATGGCAAGAAGCACTCCTACTCGTATTTGGAAATAAAGGACCACTATAAAGGCATGGCTGGGTGGGTTTTATTTTATACAGAAATAAATAGTTTTATTTCTTACGGAATCGAAACATGGTCGTACACTGCGGGTCATATAAGGAGGCTTTTAGTTGCTTAATGGGCTCTGAAGACTAATAGAATACATGAAAGTTTTTTCTTTGTGTAAGAATTCACAAAAGAACAGTTGCAGAAAGTCAATTTTGAGGCTTAGGGTTATCGTTATATGTCTATAAATTCAGCAGTGGCATTTTGTCACACAGTAATGAATTTTACTTAAAAATATCCTTGTTGTTGTTTTGGAATAAATAAAAATTAGTTTCCTTTTGATTTTTCAAAACTGAATTATAAAATATTTTTTCAGTAGGTGATATATAATAACAATCTAATCCAAATCGCTGATTGATATTTGGTGGTAAATATATTACTATAAAGTGTAGGTACTAATATATCAAATCAAACAATAGTCGTAATGGTTTCATCGATAATATAATTACTGGGAACCTTGCTACCCTAGACCTAAATATCGAATATTAAAGGAACTGTGTCAATAACAAGCACGCAAGTAAACGCAAAAGCATTGTCGTAATGCTCCCTTAAGTTTCAAGGTCTTCTTTACTCAAATTCGATCCAGCTACCTTGTAGCACGTAAGCATTCGAATGTTGTCACGCAACTCATATATGTGGGGTGTAACAAGACAAAAAATATGTAGGTATACCAGGTAACAAAATACAGAATATTCCATTTCAATTTGTCCTTTCTCAAACTCGTAACAGTCTCTCATTATATCACTAGACGGCAAAGCTTCATTAACATATAAATTGACATCTCTTGTACAAAATCTTGAAAATTTACCACCGCCTCAAAGCCGTAATGAAGAAACTAAATTTAGATTTGAAACTATGCCCAAAAGGGGTAGGGTACAAAGAATAGGTCATTGAAGGCTCATACTGTGTATACATACAGTTCATGGAACTTGATAAAACCAAATTAGAGATATGTTAGATATTAACTTTTTAACGATTATGAATTGAAATGTTAACCTCCATAGGTCTCCAACGCTTCTTCTACTATTCCTTTTGATAGAAACAAGAACCCATTGATATCGCATAAAATATATGGATATTCGATTGCATTTTAAGATGATTATTAAGTAGTGAATAATTAATTACACCTTAAACGATTTAAACTAGGCCAGACTGATATTAACTATTTCTTTACAACTCTTAATACAGAAAATATTGACTTGGTAACAGAATAAATTTGTGTGTTACTTTTATCGCTAAACTAGAAATATGTGGCTACGTAGAAACAACCATCTTGTCGTTAACTGTATACTTTACTGTTGCAAACTTTTGTCAAATGTTCCCAAGAGAATTTTCTGCATTGTATTGTCGCTCAGCAGAATGAATATTGAATTAATTATTGTTTCTTCGAAGCAATACAAGCATTAAACCTCTTAGAATTAAGTTTAAGATATACCAAAGTGGAGTACATTTTGGGATAAATATACAAATTCCATGTATTCCTTTCAAATTCAAAGCCACTCCAATTATTCATACTGGAAATAATACTAGAAATAGGTGATTTGTTCAGCTAAACTACCCCATGGGGTTGTGACAGTGATAGTAATAATAATGTAGTTTCCATATAATTCAGTATAGCAGTGCTTTTTTTCTTTCATCTTAAATAATCAGATTCAACTTAATTAATACTGTCCTAGTCTGTCAGATCCTAAAGTTCTGCTTAGGTCTGGTCTAATCCTTGATTGCAAATATGATTAGTAATTGTCTGAAATATAATTTTCCTTACAATTGGAAGGTTTAAAGAATCTTATCTTCAAATCAGAATAATCTTATGTAACCTTATTTACTATATAAAGATACATTTATACAATCACATTTTAATTATGTAATTGACGCCATTGTAAAACTACTTATATAATAGACATACTTGATGCGTTATTGATACTGTATGTGTATTACATATTATTTATTGTCTCAAATAGTAACAGTAAATAACTTACGAATTAAAATAACAGTGATCGAGATGCCGTAGCTAGCACTCAGCGTATTATTAGAAGATATTTCCTTGATAAGAGGCTTATTATTTTTACGCGGCACTCCCTCAGCGAAATTAATCGCGAAAGTAAACTGACCTTCACTGACATAATTGGTTCCGCTCGTCCATTCTATGATGAAGTACTTAGGCCCGTAAACAAAACATTAATTAGAGAAGTATCCTTAATAAATATACGGGATATATCTAATTATCATAATCTAAGTAATGTGGTCACGGTATACTAATATTAGACAATTATTATTCAAATTGCACATACATATTTTAAAAGTACTTTCACTATTGACAACCATTGACATACCACACAATTATAAATAATATATATAATTACAAACAATACAACACATATATAACAACATAATTACGATAAATCCGTGACAACTGTAAAGTGGAATTGGAATGTTTACCTGAAATACTTTTCAACAGAAATTGTACTGAAATGTAGTGTACTTTGGAACAGTCGATATGCAGTAAATCAAGCTGCCAAGTCGGGGGAACGCTGTGACAGCGAAGTAAGGTGCACTGCACCAACACTAACTGCATACGTGTTATATAATGTTATCGACTGCAACAATAATGATGTACTCGTGACAGTAAAGTGCAGATAACGATATACCCTATTAGGAGACAAACTTCACACAATACATAGACATTTTGAAAAGTATATCTCCGTCTTTGTAAATAAATTATAATTAAATAGTGTACTCGCTCGTGTTAATGGTATACCTACGCTGTCGGAACACCAATGGAGGACGATAGGGTAAGCAAGAAATCAGATCAGTCCGTCGAAGGTAGGAATTCACTACGATGATGATTTCCGGGGAAACCACTTGTACATCAGCCTGACATGGTATGTACAATGGAAACAATACTATCAAAACAATATATTACTAATATAACATATGCGAAATAGACTAATGTTTTATATAATCTGTTAGGAATAAAGTCCTTCTGAATGACTATGCATGAAATACAGATATGTTATTCACATTGTGTCTATAGTGGTGCTGTTCATGTTACATGAGGGACGGTAATTATTTACCATTACGTGAACATTAAAATTACATAAAAAAATATCCTTCCATAATTATCTACAGAAAATATAATAAGAGCAGACCTAGTTTTGGCAAAGAAATAAATTATCACCACTGTTGATACAATTTTGCCTTGTTTATTATTCTGTTTAGTCGGTGTTAAACAGAATAAATAATACATAAACCTTAATAGAGTTTATAATTGGGGATTTCATTGTCGACCTTCTGTTTCAGCCTCAACGATTTTTGGGATGTTTATTTTTGTTACAATATTTAAGAAACGAGTTGATATATTATTATATATACATGAATATTACTAACATAATATTAGGATAGACCTTAGCTGAATATAGACCGAAGGCAAAAGAATAATAAATTATTCCCTTTGTAATAGGAAATATTCTAATTTGTATAATATATGTAATCAAAGAGGGATTTTGAGGCAGTGACTGCAGCTTAATAGAGTATAGGGCATATGTTCAAGAAATTTCATTTTCAACGTTCAACTGTATTTTTGTGCGTATTTTACTATGTATCTTCGCAAACTTATTGTATTTTGGCCATACTGATTTTCTCGCGATTATTTAAAATTTACATATTTGGAAGCGATTTCTTTATTCGATAATCCTTAATAGGACAGATATTGTTTTGAAAGGAACTTATTAGGATGGAAATGTAAGTAAAATACATAATTATTGTTTAAATAGAACAATATGTCCAACTTATTATATATGTTCTTTACCTTATAAATTATTGCATCAGAACCAAGTAAATTAGAATACAATAAGTCGAATGAACCGTTTTTTGAACTACGGATATCATTATCTTAAAACAGTACATAAATAGGTGTATGGCTATTTTTAATTAGCTTTTAAGTACATTAAGCGTAGTAACAAATTACGTAAAGTCTACTCCTGAAACGGATAAAGCCAATGTAGCCATTATGCAACTATTCTAGTAAACCGTCATAATTGATTTCATAAAACACGATGAAATGAGTTCAAACCTGGTATTTATATGCGAGAAAAATAAACAGACAGCATATCCGACTTTTCGACATCGATTTCAAACAGTATATTACTATTTATAATAGAAACTACTTATCGTAGTTCGTTTATCTCTATCCTAAAATAATTACCGATTTAGTCTTTGTAAAAACAACTATCTACATCAATTGCTAGGCAGCTTACTTTGTAAACTGTGTTCAGGGTATAACATCTTACAGTACTCAGTATACCACCCACATGTTCTTTGTTTCCAAATGTTTGTTGAAAATAAGTTGCTCGAATCAGTACTATAACAATATACTTCAGTACTAATACGGAAACTTCAGTACTATTATGGAAGTCAACTCTATTAATTATGAAAGAATATCAAAATCGATAGAGAGTTGGCTCTTCTTTCCAAAGTCGGTTGAAAGCGATGGAAAATGGCTGCGTTTCCCGGGGCAGCCTGCAGCTCGGTGCATCGCTCGGTAAAGAGGTCGCTATCGATCGGCCGGGGTCGCGACGCGCATATGCCATCCTATATAAATCGTATTGGCCAGTTCAGCTGACGTGATCAGCCAAACCTAAGGACTTGTATCGTGTCTAATCTGTATTTATAATCTCATCGAAAGAACGTGAGATACGTAGGTAGCATTTTTGTTCTATAAAAAACTACTATTACGTAACAAAACTAGGTATCGTACCGACCTTCTGTGTAAAACTGACACGGGACCCGCCCATAAACTGTTATATTATATAACATTCACACAAAAGAAATATACTACTTGAACACTATTTAGTAAAAATGATAGAACCGAATCTTTCCATTAACATTATAACGGTTAGTTCAATAACATATATTATAATACAACATATATAACTTCCTAGCAATAAATCCCTCTTTTAGTACGGTCTAACTGCTATTGGGCGGTCTTTTATAAGTCACGTACAAGACATACATTACGTAATATCTTAATACTACGTACTTCTAGTGTACTAAGAACCAATACGTTATTGTACAGCTAATACTATATTCTCATCAATCAAAACGTAAAAAAGCCGTACAATATTCCTGAACAAGATTTTTATCGTGGTAATTCGATACAAAGGAAAGCTGGGCGAGTAAAGACTCGTCGTTTTGCAAAGTAAAAGGAATATCCGATATCGAAGTAAAACCGTGAACGCGAAGTGGAATTTCCGATAGACGTTCATCATTTTATTTCATCCATTCCGCATTTTAGAGATCCCATTACTTGCAGAATTACTCGTGGATCAATACAATTTTGTTCCAGAAAATATTTATGATGTGGTTTGATAGTTATATAGGTAGGTATTTATTACTCGGCAACATAAAATATTTTCGTCCGCTTCGGCCTTCCACAAAGATTTGTTGAGGCCGTGCCTATTAAAAAGGCGATACGTTGATTCAAGATTTTTTTATGTTTATGGAAAACGACGTTTAAACTAACGTTATTATTTAAATTATTTAATATTATTTTAACTAACATTCAATATAAACTATTCCAGTATATAATCATATACTAACTAACGATTTTAGTGTATGCAGACAATAAAATATAAACATATTTATTAAAAAAAAACATATATCGATAAGAATTATTTTTAAGGTAGATATAGTCAGTCCTACAGGAAATGTTTCCAACCCTTAATTATAATAACAAGTCATCAATACAAATAAATAAAATAAGAGTGTCTGTTTGTAATGTCAAATTAACAGCGTTTCACTAAATTTGTATAAAACTATTACGCTATACTTAAAAAAAAAAACTTTCCCGGCTGGCCCAATTTTGACGGGACTTTCACTAAGGAGTAACTTAAGAGTACTCTTGTTATAGTAATTTTTATTTCATTTAATTAATTAAGTATTGTCACGCGGTCGAAGTCAATGGTTGTCAGCTAGGTAGTAGCTAGTTGATAAAATAAGTATATAAAAGCTTTGGAATTGTCAATAATGTCACCGTGACCACTAAAGTGTAAAACCTACAATATTATATATACTATACAATAATATCTATACATCTATGCAATCAGTATTTTCATATATGTATATGCTCAATTTTTTCCAAAATTAGCTCAATGATTTTGATATTGAATGACAATTGATACCTAAGATCTTAGAACTAGACTTCATTTATTACTATCTAGGACGCCTGGGAACCGTTACACATTTGCCACTTTCAAGTATAATCAACACAGATTAATATAGAACTAAAGTTTTCTCATTTAGTTAGAACTTAGGCAGAGAGAATCCAGTCCAATAAGACTTTCTTTTACTGGCCTTGTCGTCAATAAAAAACTAGGCTAAAGAAATATTAAATCGGTGTAAAATTATCAAAATATTCGCATAAATAACATGCAACTAAAATATGGTCAATTGAGATCCGTCTCCATATTCAGGTCAATTGAAAATGGGCTAAATGAATTAATGACATTTGTAACGTTACATCTCGCAACAAACGTATAGTGTTAATAGAATACGATGTTCCAGGGTTTTATGGCATCGCTTAATGACGCAGAAAAAACCTAGACGAGCCGTTTCATACGTCATTAGCTTTAAATACTACGCCACGTCATTGGATGGCGTTAGTCTCGTTATGAATCTGATGTTTGTGTGTCACGAACTCTAACACCTCTGAAAAGGCGATAACGTGGTTTACTGTATATTTTGTAAGCCTTGATTATATTGATCAACCAGTAAAATTGTTTGGTTTGTGACTTTTTAAGCTATCTTTGATCCATTTACAACCTAAAGAACGGAAATGATGCAACGGTAATGTTCCCTCCGACATTCCGATCAGATCGTGTATATATATACGTAAGTATAATATTATAACTATACGTAAAGTAGTTACCGCCAGTCATACACGCGAACCGCACAATACCCTGGACCACCCATGGTACCCTAACGATTTGCAATTCGAAAGGATTAAGGCGTTACGTGTTTAAATACGATTCAATTTGTTTATATAATAAATAAATAAGTGATTTAATTATGTATAATTGCGTATTAATTGTATCTACAAATTGATGTAAATTAAGAGGAACCAAATATCACTACACTATATTTTACTTTAATACCGGACATTTGCCCGTTCCATCGGTCCTTCAGTATTCAGTAATTGAAAATCAATACCTACGTTTAATGAAAATGGACAGGTGGAGAGAGAAAATTCGCGTGCGCTATATCATCAGGAAAGAATAATTTCGTTTACTTTTAATCAACATAAAGTATTTTATGAGTATTCCATTGGGCCATATAATGTAATCATCTTTATGAAAGACCTATACAATAATACAGCTCTTCATAGTCGGGTAGATTGGGAAATTCCTAATACAAAAGAGGCAACATGCTATCCATTTTTACGACGAATCCTAAAGTAAGGCGTCACCCTAATAATGATTTATCCACTACGGACTCTACGTCATACTACATCAACGCCATAATGCCACAAAAGCTATTCTTTTATGAATCAGTCATCATGCACTAGTCTGCTAGCGGGGCACCAGCGCGCTATGGGTAACGCATGGAGGTCGACCTGATATAGTAGCAATGTGCCAATAGTCCCCATTACTAACAATTGTTTCTCCTTTGCCCCAAATATAAGATATTATCATGATGATATTTGTAATAAATACTTGAACATGACTGTGATAATAACAAAATATATCACTATGTCGCTGTGTTGATAAAATCGAAACTCGTAACAAAATTTCATAGCCCAAAAAGAAAACGACCAATATTGTGGAAAATTTATATGCTCTATCTAACCAGATACAGACCAATTTCCTTCGAAAGGCCTTGTAACCTTTGGAAAATATCCCTCCTGTCGTCGCAGGCTTATCTCGCCAAGACTGCTTTACGCTTTGAATCTTTACCTGCTCTACCGACAAAGGTTTTCATTCCACTTTTTTACAGGTTACTGTCACATCAGATGGGTCGCATATTCCTGGTTAGATAATAACCTACGGAATACCGTTAGACAAAAGATCACATATGAATAACCTATTTTCATTAGGTAAAGAAGGACGGTTATAAAAACAAAATATCAATGAAATTATCATCACCATGAGAAATATAAATAGTATTATATAGGAATATTCGACCATTGAAAGAATAAAGAAGACAGTAATAGTTTGAACAGGATTACAAAAGACAGCGGAAGAACAATACCGCATTGTCTTGTAAGCTCTCTGAATCGGAAAATTAAAAACAATATCCTGATGTAATTATACGTGTAAAATGAAAATTTTTATATCAAGCTTGAATGCTTGAAACATGACACGAATAAAATGTCATTTATACTATGTTGAAAAGTGAAGAAACCATTAATTAAAGCCCCTAAAAGTTCGATGTCATAAAATGTAAAAGGAGTTTCTTGAGAAGTTAAGAACCTTCAACGTCAAAAAGATTTTGAATGGTTTCCGTAGCGCGAAATTATCACTCTTGACGGTCATTCCATTTTCTTCCACTAACAATCTTCGTCAAGGTCCTACCCACATAAATACTATATCTTATATCAGAAATAAGCTTGGATTTTTTTATGTTTTAATTATGCAACAAACAAAAGCTGAAATCAGTACTTTGTAGTAAAATGCAATAATATTAAAAATCGGATATTATAAATATTTAATGCGTAACAAATCTTATTAATTTCAATATTGCCATAATAAGTGAAACGGTATTGCAAATTTACCTTGTGCACTACGTTATGTTAGTAACTAAATAATTTTATCTTTAGGGGGAGAAGTATTCCTTAATTAAACGCGCCGGGCGCATTTGTACAAATATAGGATATACCTACTAACGAGTTGGCCCCGCATCCGACGATGTAATTAGTGTAAAATAAGCACAAAGCACTGCGAGAAACATTCTTATACTTCTGAATATTCTCATTAGAAATTACACAATGTCTACAACCAACGCTACCCACGACCACGCCAGAGTTATGAGGACATGCTCTCATTCCCGACATCCTGCGGGAAGTGCGGCCACTTGCGTCAGTGCCAACTAGGACCTTATCCTCGCCAATGTAGACGATCTGTCAGACGATTGTACATTTGATATATGGTAACCGTCGCAAATAAATCTCACCTTGTGGTTCGCCATCAAACACTTAAGGGCTTCTAGACGATCAGAGCACAGTAGACATCTTAACAAGACCAATTTTTCAACCTCGACACGATGAGCGAAATACTCCATTGAGTTACAAAGGTGGAAAACGAGTTACTTCTAATGAGTTCACAGTAAACATTTGTGAATTGAACCGCGTTATCTCTGAAAGGGGTTCGTATTTTGACGTGCCCTATTTCATTCGTAAGACTGTTTTCTAATTTTACGCCTGGATGCAGAATAGGAGGGGGAGAATTAAATTTTAGATTTAGCTAAATAATATACTTTCATATTTTTGGTAGGTACATTATCTAATATATAAACTGGTGTCACAGTGTTAGTTTCCCCATACTTCTACGAAATGGTTTCATTTTAATAAAATTTTATGTGCATACTCGGTAGGTCTGACAAATGGCTGTTATCTATTTGTTATACCCTAACTCATAAGGGTGGCCCATGTCATTTTTTAACAGTACTTCTATTTTTTATACAGCATTAAAAATACATATAAACCTAAACTTTCATCTTTCTACCACCAATCCCAATTTTTATAGCGTATATTACGGGGTCTATCATGACTTTTCCCCACTATGATTTTTTTTTAAGTGCGACAAATAATAGAACCTGCTAAATTAGAACATTGTCTTTTTTTATCTATATCACTGTTTTTTGCTTTGCAAAATCGGCAAGTCACAGAAGCTTTTAAAATGTATGTATCCGTGTTAAAAACCTGTTGTTCAATTAAGGTTATCTTTTCAATTACGTAGGGTATAGATGACAGGCGAGGATAATCTTTTCAACGGATAGGCGGTACATCCGCTAACGACGCTGAAAAATGAAACGCATAGGCCATTGAGGCATATTCATTAATCCTATAATGCGAAATGTACAATGTCGGGATGGGCGAGGAAGGTCGTAACTATTGATGTATTGGCGATGGATTCTGTTTTGTATTCAGCAATTCAAATCATATGATTTAGCGAATAGTAATCAATCAAATACCACTCTCGACGTAGTGAGTCGGGAGTTTTTCAAAAACTTCCACAATTTTCTTATAAGGATATTTACGATATACTTGATATTTATTTGGTTACATTACACTATTTGATTTGTGTAATACAAGTTTCATTATATTACAATACAATTAGATTCTGCCATGAAGCAGCAATATGTATATAGGTGCTTCATTATATAACGCCGATTTTTGTTTTGTGGTTATATGGACCACAAGTTAAGACTTGGTATGCCCATTTAGATAAAATGTCGGTAACATCTGTACTATATGTAAATAAAATCTACCTTACGGCAATAATTAAGATCTGTTGTAGTTTCGTAATAAGGTAACAAACAGACATACTTCTCATTTGTATTATTATTACAGTATGTATATCAGTTCCAATTGCGAACTGTACAACTTAGCTTGTATCTGCATCTCTCAAATGACGATCATCTGTACTTCGGAAATCGAAAACATTTGAAATGTTAAATCAACATATATTGACTTTATCGCTGGCCCTCACAAATTAGTCTGCGTCACATTTTCTCCGTTTTTTTTTCATTACAACTCCGCTCCCATTGGCAATCATCATCATCAATCATCAATTTTCCTTATAAATGTACTAACTAACACTAAAAGTATTTTCAAAATCAGTAATACTAAAATTACCCTGAACATCTAACCTCACAAACTTTCCTCAGGATTGATCCCACATAAGTAGTTTTATGTACAATATCGTACTGTAATATCCATTGTAATACGGCTTTTAATTTTACATATTATTTTTATATTTGGCAGGTCGATAACTTGTTTCAAAGTTAAAATTATTTTACCATATTAGGTTAATTTTAGATTTTTACGTATGTCATATTTTTTTATCACTGTCTCTACCAGCATGGCTAGCCTACTTCAGTTGAGATGCACATGAAACTCAAATAGTACATTTTTATGTATTTATTATTTTTTATAAATCAGTACCCATAAATAATATAATAAAGCGCTCAAATACTGTATATATCTAACAGATTTAAAATACCGAAAATCTCTTGTCTGAGAAACTAACGTCGTGATCATCTCCCAAATAATCAAAATTTTGAAATTATTTAAATGTAGATTAATATATAACATATTTTTCTTCGTTGTTAGTGATATATAAATGTTTGTTTTATCTGAATGGCAAATGAAGACTGATATGTCCGCTATAAAATACAACCTACATGGGCAGTGGGCAACCACTGTAGTCTTTTGCCTACGGATGTGTAGGCAACCTTGGGCGAGATGAGCGTCTTGGAGCGCGTGCTGTGTCCTTTGACACAAATGCGGATGCGCTCAATTGACGCGGCGGCCGTTATCGAACCGCGCTAAACACAACGCAAGGCTGCATTCGCGCATTTTTAACATAATACCATATATATATATATATATATGGTATTATGTTAAAAATGCGGTTTTATATATGTCCCCATATTATAACAAAATCTACAATAGGTTAGGTTATGATATGGTGGCGTCTCACTGTCGGTCTTCTCCCATAAAATAATTCAGATCTATCTCTTTAGGGACCATCCATAAATGACGACACATGAGGTGATAAATGTCGACCAAATGTAACAGAATCTAATATTTACTATTTAATTTATTTAAGTATTAAAACACGTTTTTTAACTATTAGAAATTAATTTTTATATTTTAAAGTTATATGTATAATAATAAGGTTTAATTTGTTTTGTTAACGAGATTAAACTCGGTTCACTTGTGTAAAATTGGACTATATGTGACGTCACACTAGAAATGTGACCACTAATGGCGAGGACTAGGGAATATTGAACAAATTATGAAATCCGTATTATCGGTAATTTATTGCTTGGTTATGGGTTTTTAATTCTAGATTCTTTCTCTTGCGGTCCGGTTTAGTGTTTGCTTATCGGCTCTTACGTAATTCTGAAAATGTTACTAATTTAAAAAAATATGGTTAAAAATTACATATGAAAATAAATCATTTTGTTTTAGCTCTCTTAAAAATGAGTATATTAAAATACATGACGATGCATTTTCCAACCTAGGTAGAGTTGTGTCTAACTCAACTCCACTACTAACTATTGTGATAGTGCTTGTGTATTAATGCAAATGTGCCTATACACAAAACTACCAAATTTAAGGATTAAATTGAAGCAAAAAGGGTGGCTTGACATTTTTTCCCATCACAATAGTATATACAATACAGGAATAAAATTGCTGGAATCCATATAAGTATGCAGATAATACAAACGAATTCCATTTAAATTTTGTTAGATTAGAAATTTAATTTTTGGAATAAAATATAGTTCTCCAATTACGATTTTTTAAGATGACATTAGAGATTTATGAGTTATATTCGAGATGGTAGTTTACCATCTAGTTTAATTTGTACCCAGTTAAACTTTCTAATCTACACCAATCAGCAAATTTCAATAAGTAATGGTAAGTGCTATTTAACTGAGTAACAGATTTATGTGATGCTATATAATCTTCCAAATTGTCTTTATTTTTTTAAGTTAATTGCATTGAAACTCATAGCTAATGCATTTGATATTTAGTTTCTCATATTTTAGGTACTGTTCCCTACTCCTATTGATACCTACATTAAAACTATAGTTGACCTACAGTCACTGCAGGAACATTATCATGAGGGATAAGCACCATATCTAGTAAAATGCTTTAAATTTGGAAGAATAAGGTATAAAAGATACATTTTTCCATGTAATTGCAATGGCAATACTAGCTGACAGCATCATGATGGAAGCAGTAAACATCACCTATACACTTGAACAGCACTACAGATACTACATTATCATGTTATGACTTGTGTATACCACTCATTCATCACCACAAGGACTCCCTGTCCAATCTGCACCCTATATCCAAAAACACAGCTGACAAAGCAAGCTGAAATATGTGAGAATGAGATACCGACAACATTTTACCACACAAAAAACATTTTAGTCATATCTGGACCAATATCAGCCTGTTAGGGACCTGATATTTTATTGTGGTTAATTAGTTTATGTTAGATTAGAATAATTATTATGGGAATTCCCAAAAACAGAAGTTTGTCCAACATAATATATATATAAGAATTGAGTTCTTATTCATATGCAACTATTATATTTAAAAATATATTAGTAAATTCTAACAATATACAATAATTTATAGAAAACTATGAACAACTGAATTTAGTCATAGAAAAATATTATTAAGTACATAGAAAAATATTAGTATGTATCAAAATTATTTGGAAGATTTAATAAATTAACGACGATTATAATAAACGATAAAGTTAATGGAAATATTAGGCAATATTTTTCTTTCTCTATTTATAACCTTTACTATATTTCTATTTCTAAAAAGCCGCTAAGTTCAATTTCATAGCAATTCAATAGATTGTTGAATTAAAAGTAACTCATAGACGGTTAATTTTTTTTTAATTGAAATGTAGTTTTATTACTTGTTATTAATAAACTTATGACAGCAATATCTATGGATGAAATTATATTAAAACTCCAGAAATCTTCATAAATAAGAAATTTAATACTGGGGCGTGGTCTTCTTCTTAAAAAAATCAAGGAAATACAGTTAAGTAGAACTACCAACGGCACCAATATGTATAGCAGGCCAGTCATAAATTATCTACCTAAATATATCTTTTTCTAGCTAACTAACAATACAATTAAATTAAATAAAGATACTTACGTCAAGAGATTCCTTAGACGCCATGTTTCACACACAAAAAGTGACAAACAATTTGACGTATCTTGAAAATCGATACAAACAACATATTGTTTTGTGATCGGATATCTATAAAATTGTAAATGTATAAGAAAAAAATCGAATAAATTTGGATATTTTTATATAATTGTATTATAAGTTTAAAGTTTTAGATATTTAATCATAAATCATAGGCATTTATAACTTACGAGATTTATTACAAACCACGCGCTTTTTTCCTCTGTTCGAAAGTATTGGAATTTGCTATATATAGCTCTGTATAAATAATACATCCCTTACAATCGATAAAACTTTAGTTTACCTTCCTTTAGAATATAGTATTGAGCATGTAACTTCTTAGTTCCGTAAAGATAAAGAATTATTTTTATTTTTGAACGAAACTTACACGTATATGTCAGTACAACGTCATTCCTTGTGTCACTACATCGAAGATTATTATTATTTCAGTTTATTGTACTGTGGAATTCTATAATTGAATTGAAGTAATAATATTTTCATTGGTTTTGTTTCGGTAATTTGGATTTGGATTAGTCAATATAGTGTTGTCTTGATCCACATACACAATACTTTTTTATTGACGGGAAACTTGAACATTTTTTTTATATAGTTAGTGTAATTTGGGCTTTCTTTAATTAATTCACTTAGTCGGTCGGCGTTATAGGCAATCGTCAAGAGTTTTTGCAGGTTTTCTGGACTATCGGCTGTAATTTTTCAGTGTAGTACTGTAATCGTCATTCTTTCCTCTTTACTTTGTGACGGATATATCAAATGATATAAAATTATCCTATGTATTTTATTATCTCATAATTAAGTGATCAGTATGAGGATAAGAAGGCTGTCAGCATTCTTTTGGGCAACATGTTTAATTGCATTTGTTTTTATACTTTATGTTGTGACTGACCTGAGCTTTAAATTGCCTAATATTAAACCTGCAATTCAAGAACTTGACGAGGTAAATAAATGTATTCTATTTTAAAAATATATTAGGGACAGGTTGTTTATCTATACATCTATTCTATACATATAAATAAAATTGGATTGTCTGTTTGTAATATTGAAATAATTCCTTTTTACTACATGCATATGAATATAAATATGGTACATACACCAAAATAACATTTTTTTATCAATTTTGTCTGTCTGTCTGTCTATCTGTTCCTTCCGGCACAGTACTAACCAGTAATTCGATATTATATACCTTATTAAATACCTTGTCTTTTTTTTAACTAAGCAGATGAGCAGATTTTAATGAGATTTAATTTTTTTATTTATTTATTCATTTATTTCAGGCAACTAGGCCCATATTATAAATACCTTATAGACTAACATACATGTAATATAATATTTAAAAACCAAAAATGTGATAATAAATTTATTTATTTAAAAAAACTGTACTTAAGTGAAAAAACTTACATAGTTACATTGTTTATTTATTATTTTTCTGTAGTAAAAATATTTTCCATTTGTTTATGTTACTTTGATACACCCCTCACAATATATATTTTTTTTATATACATTATAGAGTAGGTGGTCAACATTTGAATCCAAGTTGCGGCGTTTGGAGAATGAATTATCACAACACAATGCTGTGGTTGGAGAAATAAAACAGGTGATGGACCAGATTTCTGACCAGTCTCAGGTCTACCATCCACCACAGAACCGGCCTAAAGATGAGAAGAAACAGAACAAATTAAGAGATTACAAAGCAGTGGTTGACGGTCATAAAGGACTACATGTAAAATTTAATGAATCATCATGTCCTACAAAATTTGTACCCAAGGCTGATATCCAGGTGAGCAATAGTTTCATAATCTTATTGTCATAACTTTGGTATCTTTTAGATTCTTCTTCTTCAATGATTCCTCAAGGTTGAGGGTTGTAATCGCCAGGTATGCTTCTTCCAACGAAATCTCTCCAGGCATCTTTATCCTGTGCCAAGTGGTCAGCCGACTGCATATCTTATAGTTTATGTAATTGGAATAATAAATGAGCTGACCCCTCATACATTTCCATTCTGAAAGGTTATGTTATACCTCTATATACAGTGATTTCACTGCCATAATTCACCTTGCAACCTAAACACAGCTTACAAATCAAGCTCTTTGACATCTGAAATTAGTGAGATAAAGGTATACATGTAGAAAAAAAGCTGTCCCTTAGACTACTTACCTTGTAAGTAGTTTAAAGGTACAGTCTACCAGAGGATCTTAATCTTTTAGTTTCAACTTCATAATTGAGACAATATATTTTTATTTAATTTCAGTGTTAACATCGAGGTTGTGTTTAACCACAAACATTTAGTTATTTTAGATTTTAAATAAATCTAAAATAACTAAATGTTTGTGGTTTTCAAACATCACCATCAAAGTTTTTTAATTATTAAGATATTGTATGAATGAATAAAATAATTTGTATGTGGATTAATATTTGTTATGAAATTTTAAGAAATTGCACACAATATGGTTTGCAGATGTTGTCAATGTATGATAGGATGACATTTGAAGACAAAGACGGAGGTGTATGGAAACAAGGCTGGAATATAGAATATAAGGAAGACCAGTGGAATAATAAGAATAAACTCAAAGTATTCATTGTACCACATTCACACAATGATCCTGGTAAGTCATGACATCTACAAATATGAACCAAATCAGACATCTACAAATATAAAGTAACCAATGAGACTGAGAGACCTTCTTTATTATATTTTGTTTTATATTTCCTCTTTAATATAATAGTAGTTTTAAATTATAATTAAATTCTATTCTATAAATAAATAAATCAAGGGTCTCAGTGGTCTGGTGCTTTAGCACACTTGCTGAATATTGAAGAATTTAATATGAAATTTATATTTATTAGTATAATTGTTTTTATTGGTCTCAATAATTTCTATGCATTTACACTAAAAGTATTTGCATGTTGTGTTTAATATGTCATAGTATTTAAAACTTAGTTAGGGCCTAGATAGCTCTATATGAATTGTACTGGGTTATTATTATTATAAATATCATAATATAGAGACCCTTTATTTTGGTAACATGCTCAAATTATTACTCATAATAACCCATGTCTGATGTAATCTATGGCAAATTCAAGAAGTGACTAAGACAGTGTAATAGCTTTTAGCTAGTAATTAAAATCAGATGGTAAAATGTAATACTGAACAATTATCTAGTTTTCTCCTGATTTTTAGTAATATATTATTATGATATAAAAGACATGTATAATTTAGTGAAAAGTGCTCACACATAAAAGAGAACTTTCTTAATATTTGTTTATTGTTTGTCAAAATTGATCAACAATATTGCAGGATGGATCAAGACATTCGAGAATTATTACAAATCACAAACAAAGGCAATATTCCAAAACATGGTAGAGAAACTGCCGGAAGGTGTTGGCAGGAAATTTATTTGGGCGGAAATCAGTTACCTGTCATTATGGTGGAGCTTGGACGCGTCTGATAAGGACAAAGTAGTTTTTAAAAAGTTAGTATTTCACATAGTACATACCTATAATATCTAACATGAATGGATAGATACAAATATTCTTAGATATTACTAAAGTTACTGTTAATAAATAATAAATATTTCGAATTTGTACCAATCATAATGTGTAAGAAATTTTGCTGTTAAACTCTAAATAATTAATATAATATTTATTATTTAATGTATTTTGTACTTAACATGAATGACATTAGTAGATCAGTATCACAGATTTGACATTTGTGAATTTATTCCAGTTAAGTACTATATTGAATATAGTTTATGTTTATTAAAATAATTATAGTCTGGCTTTTAACTCGATACACCAAAATTACTGATAAATATGCCAAAATGTAAATCAAGAGCATGACTTCTCGGACAAAAACATCAAATCATTTACATTTAATCAACTCCTGTAAAAGTGTGTTTCTTTCATTATACTTCTAATTTTAAAGCACATAAATAATTGTGAATATATTTTTTTCAGTTTACTAAAGTCAGGCCAGCTAGAAATTGTTACTGGTGGATGGGTAATGAATGATGAGTCTAGCTCACATTGGTTCTCCATCATACAGCAACTGACCACAGGCCATCAATGGTTGTTCAATAACCTAGGCTACATTCCTAAAAATGCTTGGTCCATTGACCCCTTTGGTTACTCTAGTTCACAACCATACCTTTTAAAGTTGGCCGGTTTTGACAACAGTGTTATACAGCGAGTGCATTATAGAGTTAAGAAAGAACTAGCCTTAAACAGGCAATTGGAATTTAAGTGGAGACAGTTATGGGGTAAGATTTTTGGCTTAAGGAAGTTTTTTCTTTCATACATTTTTCATAAACAAACTTACTGTTACAATTATTCTGAAAGAGTATTAAAATATCATATATAAATATTTATGCTTTTAGATGGTGTTGGAAAGACTGATATGTTTACACATATGATGCCATTCTATTCATATGACATACCACATTCATGTGGCCCTGATCCAAAGGTACAACAAAGCACTATTAATTTATCAGTATATCTATATTGATTATAAGTTATACTGTAAGATCTATCTAATGATAATAATATCATAGATTGCTGTAATTATGGTTCATATTAAATATTTTAAATTTCATAAATTGCTACATAAACTTGTGTACTAAATTTAATAGATTTCTTCTGTACATATACCTTCAGATAACATCAGGTAGACTGTGTAAACAGTTGTCGGCCTGAGTGAGAATAACCAATAATATTACAGTATAGGAGGTATGACATTGACATTTAGCCCTCAGGAACGCATGAATCACGGGCGCCAGATGGTAACGTCCTTCTTGTTCATGTTTATAAGTGACCATTATTAGATAAAAAAGTCCCACCGTTATTTTCTTAACTTGTGGATGGTAGTATTTGATTCTTAATTATATTATTTTATACATCAATGTATATTTTTTTAAGATTTGCTGTCAGTTTGATTTCAAACGTTTACCTGGTAATGGCGTCTCTTGTCCGCTATATGGGGGATCTTGTAAGATTAAGTGAACCCCTCCAAGAAAAATAATACTTACTATACATACGTAGTATACATATGGGTGTTACAAATGTTTTTATTACGAGTAAAACTCTGTTATCTAAAGCAAGTAATGTGTGCTTAACATTTTTTCCGTATATCTTTCAATATCTTTAGCGGTAACCCCTACCTACATTAAAAAATAATACAGAAAAATGTCCAGGAAAGGTAAAGTGAAGTAAATCTATTACAAATTATTGTCATCAATGATCAAAATCAATAATATATGGTTTTATACAATACTAATAGATAAAAAAATATGCCGTTCTACAAAGAATGTTGAATAATGTATTGAAAGTGCGAAAGTAAAAGGATGTACAATGGCTTACTTATAGCACAGATAATATTACATAGTTATAGTGAAACTGCTATGAGAAATAAAATCTAATATCTATAAGTAACATCACACTGATATCAGTATTTATGAACTGATGCTCACATTTCAATAGTTAAAATTTCGAGTTTTAATACTAAAATGTAAAAGTGATGTTATAAAGTTTAAGGCACTTTAGCGGAGAGGTCATAAATCAGTGATTTTCTACACGAACTTTGTTACCTACAATATTATACCTCGTCAACCCTTCTCCCTTCTCCCTTCCCCTTGAACGTGTGACATTATTTATGTATGGCCTTCAATGTGAGACTGTATGTATAATGTATATACATAAATCCCTTTCAGGGGGAAAGGCAATTGTTAATAAAGTGGTGTGATGACCCCATTGCTAGCAATGTAGCATGTCAGGTTGATCTCCACGCGGCTCCACCTGAAAACGAATTTACCACAATTTACTAACTTCATCCTATCATCCTCCTCTGGTGCCCCGCGTAAACCGTTTGGGGCAGACGGGAGAACCATACCATTATCATCTATTAAAAAATCCCTTTCAGGGCCCATTTGATCCTGGATCAATGGCGCAAAAAGGCGCAGTTGTATCGGAGCAGTGTGGTGATGTTCCCACTTGGCGACGACTTCCGTTATGATCGCACTAACGAATGGGACAATCAGTATAGCAATTATGAAATGCTAATAGATTATATCAATAGCAATGATGCATGGAATACTGAGGTATGTACCATTAACTACTCGTATTTATAGCCACGCCAGAGACATAATGTTTTAACCTTTTTATTTATTTACTAGCTGTGCCCATGGTTTCACCCGCATTCATTTTCAGTAAAAAATATAGTCTATATGTTATTCTGGTACATAAGCTATATCACTGTAAAGTTTCATAAAAATTCGTTTCGTAGTTTTTGCATGTAGACAAAGAGTAACAAACAACCATACTCACAAACTTTCGCGTTTATCATATTAAGATATATTTTTTATAGACAAATACCCTTTTAAAGGTTTATAGTATTGCAATGGGTATTTGGGAAGTTATTATATTCTTATACATAAGTATAGCATATTTCTTGTTATAAGTAATAGATTACTGATAAATAACTGGAATACGGCTACGCTTTGATTCGAGATATTTAAATAAATGACATAATTTTCCCGCATGACTAAAACGCATATCTAATTGACAGTGTTTTGTTTGTTTACTTAAACTATAGAAATGTTTTACCAGTAGTACATTCATCTGTCGTATATAAATATAAATGTAAAGTTATTGAATATTTTATGTTTTCATGGAATACAAATATTGATAAATATTAATAAATCATTGTCAATGTAAATGTTTCCAAAATAATCTTATTTTGCTAATTATTGTGCCTACTCGTACAACTACAACTATTATATGCCATATATTCATTTGTATGATTGTATGTATCGGTCTTGGTGTTTTCTATGTCAGTCTTTATGTCAGTTGTCTAGTACTATAACACAAGCTATGCTTACCTTGGGCCTAGACGACGTTGTGTGAATTGTCCAGGGGTATCATTATATTAAAAAATAGGATGATATTGATTATACAGGTACAATTTGGCACTTTGGAAGACTATTTCAAAGCTGTACACTCGGAGATAAAGCTATCTGACTTCCCGGCTCTATCTGGAGACTTCTTCACGTATGCAGACAGAAACCAGCACTATTGGAGTGGTTATTATACCTCAAGGCCATTCTATAAAAATATGGATAGAGTACTCTTAGCATACGTGAGGTTAGTGAATTCATTGTACTCATTTACTTTATATTGACTGCTATACTAGTTAATATGTGCTATATATATGCTAGACTAATATATAGAAAACACCCAGACGAGTGTTTTCAATTGTATTATTTCTTTACTAGTAAATTAAAAGCTCTATATAAACGCTGTAATTTTTATATTTCCATAATGTCTTTATCGAACAGAGCAGCGGAAATAATAACAGCTCAGGCGACCACTACGGGTTCTATTACAAATATAATGTCGTTGCAACTTCGCGACCGTGTGGAGCAGGCGCGCCGTATGCTAGCCTTATTCCAGCATCACGACGGTATTACCGGTACTTCCAGAGATGAGGTACGAGAAGATTACGCCAAGAAGTGAGTACCCATATTGTTTCCAAACTAACTCATTTTTCTTACTTCAAGATTTGAAAATCGATTTTAGTTTTACTATACTATTGATGAAAGGAGTCGCTAAACGATGATGATGATTTAAAATTAAAATTTGAAACAGATTAAAAATCTATAGTTTTGTGATATCTATGGAGCTTCATTATAGTTGTAATCACGAATCATACAGATTCGCAATTGCAACTATAATGAAGCTCCAGCTTTTAATTGTAACAATGAATTCGTTAATGTAAAACCGAAAGCCGATCCATTTTAATCTATTACAATTCATAATTGTCAACAAGGGGTTTCCTCGCACATGTTGAGGTAAGTTTTAGATCCTGGTTTTTTATGCACTCTGGTTATGTCCATCTTAATTTGACGGCTTCGGTGATCTAGCGGTTTAGCACACCGCTTTACTTCCAATGGTCGTTAGTTCGATTCCTGACTGAAGGAAACTCTGAAACTACAAACATTGGTAGACTATGGCTACTAAGGCTATTGGCTATTGGCTACTAAAAATTGGTAGACTTGTTATATATATATATAAAACCATTCCCCAAGTATGTTTCTACTTTTAAATTAGGATAAGTTAAGTTGTAAGATAATGCTTTGAGCGATAAGGCCGTTTTTTGTTTTAAGTTTGTTTTGTGATTATTTGTTTATTTTTATGCACAATAAAGTTTTATTATTTTATTATTCATTGAAATATATATGTATATTAGATGTGCCCGCGATTTCACCCGTAAGAAATGTATGGCCTATATGTTGTTCTGATGTATCATCATTACATAGTATAAAACAAAGTGGTTATCGCTGTCTGTTCCTATGTATGCTTAAATCTTTAAAATTACGCAACGGATTTTGAAGCGGGTTTTTTTAATAGATAGAGTGATTCAACAGGAAGGTTTACATATATTATACATGTATACCCGTGCGAAGCTGGGGCGAGTAGCTAGTAAGCTATATTACTGTAAAGTTTCATCAAAATCCGTTCAGTAGTTTTTGCGTGAAAGAGTAACAAGCATATATCCATACTCACAAAGTTTCGCGTTTACAATATTGTTGTTGCCCCGGAGTCAAAGCCCTAACCTTCACCCCTTTAGAGGGGTGCAGAAGACCAATATCATGTCTTGTCGCTTGTACCATTAACGTATTTGTTGTAGAATGCTAACAGCAATCAAACACAGCCAGTCGGCGATCCAACAAGCTGCCTATTATTTACTCAAACAACCGCCACTTATAGAGCAGACCCAGGAGGATATATATTTCGACGTGGATGACATATGGAGACGCCATGACGAAATACCGGGCAGGATCACAATAGCTTTAGACGTGGTGTCACCGTCAAGAAGATTGGTTCTGTACAATGCCTTGGCTTTTAAGAGGCACGAAGTTTTGACTGTTTTGGTTTCCTCGCCTCATGTTGAGGTAAGTTTTAAATATTCCTTTCCTGGTTTTATATACACTCTGGTTAGATAACTTCAATCTTTATCTGACGGCCTCGGTGGTCTAGCAGTTTAGCACACCGCTTTACTTCTAATGGTCGTGGGTTCGATTACTCGCACGGTGCAAACATTTGTATTCATTAGTATGATTTTTTGTATGGATCTGGGTGTTTTCTATGTATGTATTTACAAAAATAAGTATTATCAATGGATTTGTATCAAACATCTATGTAAAATTCTGCTTAGTCTGGGACTAGATGACGCTATGTGAATAATCCAGGGTTGTTATTGCCATACCATTCAATCTTAAAAAATTACGACCTTTGCTGTTGAAGACACTCCCTCGCTGTCCAATGATAGGAGATTGAATCCCCGCAAAAACATGCATTATTAGATATTACCAAATATTATTATTATTATTTATTTATTACTCTTTATTGCATCCAAAATGTAATAAAAAGAACATTTTATATTAATATTGACCCAGGTGTTTTAGATGTACGTTATGTATTTATTAACAAAAAATGTACTTTGCTAAGTTTAGATAGCAGTGTTATGGTAAAATCTTTTATTTCATATAGTTTTAATTAAGAATTGTCATCTTATTTAAGAATATAAAAGTGTAAAATGACCCTTACATATTAATTCAAATCAAAAATAATTTATTCTTGTAGGATATTTTAGCCGCTTTTTGACGTCACATTTTTTATATTAATAATTTTCCCTACCGTCCAGTATAAAGATTCAATTGAGAAGAACTGGCAAAAAATTCATCTGGATTTCTATTAAAATTATATAGGTGTTCGACCCAGAAGGCAACCCTATAATGGCTCAGGTGTCACCTGTGGTGGCTGGAGAGAAGCGACTCGGGTTTGCAGCTAACAAGTTCCAGTTGTCCTTCCCGGTCACTGTAGACGCACTGTCCTTGACTATGTACTCGGTGTCGTTACGTGACAACATGAGTATTAACAAGTAAGTGCTATTATTGTGTAAAAAAAAAACTATATATTATTTTTTTTTCGGACTACACTAATTCTGTTGGCCGTAGTTGGCCTTGACATCACCGGACGATAGGGGGCGAGTGCACATGACATTCCAAACCCGCGGAAGAACTTATGGAGCGGCTGAGGCCAACTCCCGCCTGACGGAGACGACTTTAGTCTCAGGGCACCGCTGGGGGTTCGAAGCTCAGCTCAGGCCATCGTAATTTCGATCCTCGTTTGAATTGGACGGGGGATCGATCAGAGGGGGATATATATTGTATTAGCAATATGATTGCCTCAGGTCTCTGAAAGAAGGCAATTTATTTATTTAAGGAAACATATGGAAGAAATTTAACCAGCGGTAATAAATATTGTAAAATATGCTGAATTGTTAAGTATACTTATGCCGCTTGCACTAGTAGGTTATAATAGAATGATCATGAAGTCAGATAAGGAATACATTTGGAATTACTAACGAAGAATGGAAATGGAAACCATTATGGATAATTACTAATGAATTTGTTACGATGGGCTAACTAACCTGAACTCATGCTCATGGTTTCATTAACGGCCTTAGCTTAAATCAATCTGCAGATATGGCCAAGCAGAAAAGGAAACGCCAATACACTTCCTATGTGGTTATAGAAAACTAATGCATAAACAAAATATCTCTTTTGGAAAGTTTACACTTTATCCTAAGGAGGTAAAAACCATCGTTCCTAAGAATATCCCTCAATTCTTGTCCCTCACGGGTCTAGCTAGTGAACTTTGAATAATGGCGAGTACAATAGATCTATGCAAGTCGCAGTGTTATAGGTCTTAGCAGCTGACAATAGCCCAAACTCTCGAATAAAAAAATCATTAACGGAGGTGGTTGTATCATCCTAATATAATCATTTAAAAAAATCACAGGTATACAGCTTATTCTCGGGTTCGTGTATACAACGCGGACTACTGGACAATAGAACTACCAAAGATGTTCCAAGTGGAACAACCTTCAGCGCGGCTCAATGAGGACGTGACAGTACAGGCTGGGAACAGCACACGAGTGGTTGCCAACATGAACGGACTTCTCAAGGCCATTGTATCTTCGACTGGTGGAACCACGCCCGTTCATATGGACTATGTGCAGTAAGACTATGTTATCTATATATTAAGTGAATCAAAGGCTTTGTTTTATAAGAAACTTGCGCGAACGGAGGATAAAATGTTAGCTCACTCACATTTATAGTTTGTATAGAGAAAGGGTGTATAATCGTAATATTCTTTTAAATTATACTCAAAAATACATTATTTCATTAAAAAAACATTACACGGACTACCATATCTTGACAAAATCATAATAATAACTTAATGGAAATACGGTATAAATATTGTTTTCCTTTAAGGATAAGTTAAGTCATCTTTCCCTTGCCTCTATCCCATTATTTGGGGTCGGCGCAGTATGTCATTCTCTTCCACTGCTCTCTATCGGTCGTCATATCTGAACATACTCTTCTTTTATTCATATCGTCTTTCACACAATCCATCCATCTTTTCTTAGGGCGTCCCTCTCTTTACATCCATCCACATTCATATTATACACTTTCCATAAGATATGATCCTCGTTCCTCCGCATAACATGCCCATACCAGCTCAATCTGTTACCTCGCAACTTTTCTATAACTGGCGCAACTTTCAAACTTCCACGTATATACACATTACTTATTCTGTCATTCCTGGTAACCCCACACATCCATCTTAACATTCGCATTTCTCCCACATGCACACGTCTTTCGTCCATCCCCTTTACGGCCCAACATTCAGATCCATACAAAATGACAGGTCTTATGATAGATTTTAAGGATAAGTTAAGTAAGTTCCTTAAAATGTAATATTTTTAATATTATTGAAAATAGAGACATAATGCATAATAAAAGACTAGAGGCGGCGTGGAAGTAAGATGATAATATGAACATACATATTTGATTTCGTTTAAACTGCACAACTGAAGAAAAAAACCTAAATAATATCTTAATAAAGGCTATAATTATAATATACATCATTATTATAGGTACGACACTCAAAAAGGAAATGACAATAACAGTGGTGGCTACTTGTTCATTCCGGCCGGTCCTGCCCAGCCGTTCAAAGCGGATCCTTACCCCGAGATAGTAATTACTGAGGGCATTTATAAATCGACATTATATTCTTCTCTCAATGGACCTAGAGCTGCTGAGATAGTGCTAGCTGTAAGTGTATTTATATTTAGTTTCCTTTTATATATTTCCTGTACAGAACGTCTTGCTTAGTTTATTATAGTGACTTACACCCATGGTCATGTCTGGCAATCACAGATTTGTGTCAATTAGTGTTTGTGACTACTGAAGAATACCGTTAACAAACCAAACTTAATCAAAGGCACAGCAATACTGTGCTAATTCATATATATACAATAAAATGTGGGCATAGTAAGTAGGTAAGTGTTGGATTCATCATCGACAGTTGACAATGTGTCTGACTAAGATAGCAGTCGTAAAGATGTTTTTAATCCTCATGATAGACGTTATATTTTTAATACTACAGTAGTAGTCAATTAGTGGTGTACTTATATAATTAAAATTGCTTTATTAAGCTACTGTTTTGTTACTTGGTAATTTCTTCTTTATTTTTTCGTGAGATGTTTCATTACTGTATCAGGAAAATCATAAGTATATTTAGTTAAATAGTGATCGCATTATATGAATCATATCCATTGTATGACTGCTTTACAGTTTAAGCAACTAAAGATATTATATGATTGATATATGTACTTCTATTGGGTGCAATTATTGAGGATCAAGGTATCTAAGATTTTGTTTCCGATATCTAAGATAGGACAGTAATTCAATTTACAATCAAATTCAAAAGACAATTAATATAAGATACAAGGTTAAAAAAAGAGTTTCCGTTGTATTAAACCTACCAACACAACTCATATTTTTAAAGCCATTTTAAACGAACTGATCATTTATTTGTTGTAAAGTGGACAGACCTTTATAAGTACATGACATCCATACATAAGATGCATAAGATCTATGCATTACAATTCCCTAGAACAAAGGTTTTATGCGTCCAATATCTAAAATGGGTCATTAGCCTCTTAAATTTATTAATTCTGTATTTTTATATTGCATCATACGTATTATATACAGATTTCAGTATACGATAACCCATCGTTACCGCAAGCTGAGGTGGAGATAAGCAACACTCTGCTCATCGATCCGATAGTAGACGACATAGAGCTGGCTATGCGATTCTCCACCGAAATCAAGAATGGAGACGTCTTTTATACAGATCTTAATGGCATGCAGGTATATATATATTTTTGGAGTGTCTAATTATTTTTGGCGCCATTGTTCCCGCTATCTGTTTATATTATTTTACGTAAAAATATCGTAACAGTAAAAATTGGTTGGTACAAGAAAATTCAAGCGACAAATATTCACAGCGCATATACACTTCAATATAAATAAAAATATTGTTTTTATTTTGTATATGTTAAAAAGAACAATTTCATGACGGTACTTTTATTTCTTACATTTTCTTTCTTTTATTTCTCATAATGAAGAATGTTACTAGGTATGCCAAATCGGTCGAAAGTTTGATATAGTAAAGTTTGTATGTATACAAATATACTAGTTTTTGTTTTAGTAGTCAAAAATATCTATTAGTTTTGATTTTATAGGCATTAAAACTTACGATAAATTTCGAGTCCCGCTAACAGTCACGTGACGTGTGACGTCATTTTACAACGCTCCGCTCCGCTTAGTAGGGAGTCGTCAGTATTTTGTTTTGTTTTCATTCACGCATTACGTTATTATTCTATTAATTAATTAAATGGTTGAGGGAGTCGAAAAATAGCAATCGAATAATATGCTTAAAATAGATGCATTAATGGTTTTATCAACAAATAGTGATTTCGTTGATGCCGAAATGCGAGGAATAAAAATGCAAAGGTAAGTTAACTTTTCTTGCTATTTACAAAATAATTTATCTGTTTTAAAGTGTTTTGTTAAAAAAAATACCAAACTGATGTCATATTGCAAGTATTGCCACTCAAATAGGCAGAAGTAGCAAACCTTTTAAGTTATAGACAACAAATATGTGTTAGAGTTTTATATCTATAGGTACGTATGTACATCTGTAAATATACCTATATTTACAGATGTACATACGTACCTCTCTTAGTAAATTTAACTAAACAAATATATTGATTTATAGTGGGTAGAACAGATGTACTAAATCTTTTTTTAATTTTGATTTTTCTTATTAATAAAATACGTAAGCCGTTTTATTTGTTTTTATTTGTGACTTATTCCAAGTCGGCAAGAGACAGCTTTGGTGATCATGCTATCGGTTACATACAAGTAAAAAGAGCAAGTGATGTTTGTATGGGCAAATGCAGAATCACGCGCGTACGTACCACACGGTACCGTTGCTGTTTAGAATGTAATGAAAACAACTAAGAAGTTTTAAACGTAACTTGCGAAGATTGTGCCGCCAACAGAGGCTGTAAACGTACTGTACGCATTTTTAATGTGACTACATCGTCGAAGAGAGGACCCGACGACTATTATCAAATTTGTTGGATTTTTTTGTGATTATTAAAAAAATAACTATTACTTTGATGGTTGTATTTGTATATTTCGGCACAACACATGATTTTCTAGTATTTGGTTTGGTAATTTTTGAAGATATTTATAATTTCTAATAAAACGAAAGACGACTCCGTGCTGAGAGCGCGAGCGGACAGAGCGAGTGTTGTACTATGACGTCACACCGTCACACGAGTCCGCATCGCACGTTTACTTCTATAAATCAGAAACTAATTGACGTATTGAAGTAATTCTTTCACTTATATTTTTTATTTTTGACAGAGAATATGTAAAGCTAATATTCAAAATTAGTTAACATTCTTCATTGTATAATGTTTCTTATAAATAATAAGATAAGTTGGGTTCTCTTATATTACCCACAAGGAAGTTCGAAGCAGAATATGTTTAATGACAAGTTTCTAATGGATGCCTAATGGGTCTAGTAGTTTTTAAATTTTACTGTTACATTTATCCTTACAATATTAGTGGAGCTGTTTTCTGCTTAGATGACAAAACGTCGGTATTTTGAGAAGCTGCCGCTTCAAGCCAATTTCTACCCGTTACCAACGGCGGCGTACATTGAAGACGAGAAGACGAGGTTCACATTGCTCACCTCCACGCCGCTTGGCATGGCCGCGCTGCAGCCCGGACAAATGGAGGTTCTATATTTATTTTCTTTGTTAATTTTTATTATGTAATTGCAATGGCAAACTATGTAGCTTAGACGGCATTCCTGATGGGGCGTCCATTAATCATGTGACCACATTCTTATGCTAATTTCGTAGCCTCACCATTTAACAGAAATAGCTTACAAAACATGATGCTTGGGATTGCTGAAATGTGTAGGTGAGACTAATATACATATGTAGACGATTTTTACTTTGTAAATGAAACACAGTAGTCTATTTTGTACCTCTGTTTGATATATCTATGCTTACACTGATAGTGCACTTGCAAAATACCAGTAAATGAGGAAAATATATAAAAATAAAAACCTCTTTAGCTCAACCCACCATAGCTTTGTTTCTTTAATCGAATATGCTCAATGTGAAAATCCACCTCAACCGTCTTCACATAATTCTGTCTGCCTTGTGTAGTATAATCGCTAATAATATGTTTTTTATTAACAGGTGATGCAAGACAGGAGACTCAGTAGAGATGACAACCGGGGAATGAACCAGGGCGTGCTTGATAATGTTCGAACACGCCACACCTTCCGCGCCATTGTGGAGCATCCTACCGCGTCCTGTACGGTATGTGTAGTTTCCAGTAATAGTACATACATACTTCTATCTTATACGAAAGTTCGTTCAGACAGGGTAATCTAGAGGAATCGTCAACGGCAAAAGCAATCGCTTCATATTTTTTTAATGGATTATAATGGAACGATGTTTTCGCCCTCGCCAACTGTGTACGCTGGCGGGGCACGAGCTATTACTTAATATTATGGATATGTCACGTTTACTTTTTTAAATAATATTTTGTTTTACTCTAATGTACAATAAAAAAAAATCGGCCCGTTGATGAAAATCGCCGGTCACGCTAACTAATATGTGATGTGGGTACAGCCGGGCGCAGTGAGCGGGCGGCTGAGCGTGGGCGCGCACGTGTCGCAGCAGCTGCAGCTGCAGCCGGCGCTGGTGCTGCACCACGCCGCGCCGCACCTCGCGCCGCCGCCCGCCTACTCGCGGGCCGCCGCCGCCCCCGTCGATGTCGTGCTCGCTTCCTACAGGGCGCATGTCTCCACTAAGGTGAGGAACATAGGGAACGATGCTCCCGCCTGCGCTGACGCTTTACGAGGAGTATGATAAAATGATCATGACGTCAGGTCCGGTAGCCCATCGTGACAAATTCACAAGAAACTTATCTAGATGGTTTCCAGGAGGAACCACGGAGCTGAACCTGACATGGTACATTGCTAGCGATGGGGTTATTAGCCCACATAACTAACATGGATGATAAGATGAGTGGTATAATAAATGGGATTGGGTTGCTAATAATATACCATGGTAACTTTCTTTCGGTTATGAAAGAATGCTGATACCAAAATTTTTATGTTTAATAGCAACATTTATAATAGTATGTATATTAGTAACAATGTGCTTTTCCGACTAATTATCCAATATGTAATAATTATGAGAGTCGGATTTATTACTGTTACAGTTAGTCAAAATTATAAATTGAAAATAAAGTTATTTGTTGTTGGCCAATTTTGTACTGAACATATTTGCGCTCAAAATCGTAAGGATACTGATCCACTAGGCCACAATGATTGCATTAAATAGTTAAGTAGCGTTACAAAATAAACAATTAGACTTACTTTACATTATTGACTGTAAATTTAATATTTTCTAATACAAATTTCAGATCAAAAATGGCAAGCCTACACAGGGTTTGGGAATGACCTTCCAACGTGTTTATTTAGACAATTGTTTTGGGAACAAGGAGATAAGCAAATGGTATCCCACTGGAGATGGGCAGGTACGTTATTAATAATTACTATTTTAATCGTAATTATCGTGTAACTATACACACATAAATAGAAACCTATCTTTTAAATAAAACTAGTAACTCTAATATTCCTAAGAGCATTTGTTTTGAATATTTTGCCTATGAATCGAAATAATGTAAGTAAGATGAAAATCTGTATGTGTAAAATATACAAGTATTTCAATCCTGAAATATTGTTGACTGTTTTATCATATTATTAACATTAAGTTCACTTAAGTGTCCTACGTTTTTTAGTTATTGTTATATAATAGAACATATTTAAAACTAGAATAGCAATGTATTTATATAACATTAACGATATAGGAAGGTGTCGAGGATAACTGTAAAAAGATCATGATCCATGAGATCCATATACGATATATATGTGTACCTATAAGTTTTGTATAATATTCAGTATACCTTTAATTTACATTTCACCAATTATTCAGATTTAATGCGACTAACTACCATAAAACATTTTTAAAAGTGGTAGAGCAAGCTGTACGACCACACGTGGTTGTTTAGCTCGATTGGGCTGCTCGAACCGGGAAATAGCACACCTCGGCAGAAAACCGGCGTTAAGCGTTATCGCGTTTCGCATGGTGATCTGTAGGTTCCGGATGCCCCTCCCCCTCCCCCTATCCCTTTCCTACTCCCTTCCCCTACCCACCCCTTTCTTACATACCATGGCAGCGGAATATAAGAGATTTTTACCCCAGGGTGGTACCAGTAACCGTGTTACTGGAGAATCCACCCCTGAGATATCACACTCGGGCTGCCCTGCGTATTCTGGGGTGGGCAATACTCCGCTCCATTTGGCCAACAGGAAACCGAGCAAATCTCCATCGGCATTTCCCTTGCTCAGAGTCAGTTTTTGCAACATCAGGGGAATTAATTCCAATCTCAACGCCGTCCACCACCGCCTAGAGACGGCGAGGCCGGCTTTGCTCTTACTTACGGAGACGCAAATATCCTGTCCCGACGAAATTTCGTACCTGACCTACCCTGGATAAAATTTACCCAAAAGCTGGTACGTAAGTCTATTTTCTCCCTTGATATCCACAAGTCGAGTGGGCCTGACGGTACTCCTGCTATTGTGCTCAGGACGTGTGCACCTGTGTTGGCTCCGGTACTAACGCGTCTTTTCCGGTACTGCTACTCTACAGGTGTAGTCCCGAAACTGGAAGACTGCTTTGGTTCATCCGATCCCTAAGAAGGGAGATCGCTCAGATCCAGCTAACTATAGGCCCATAGCCATCACCTCCTTATTCTCAAAGACCATGGAGTCGGTTGTCAACCGTCAACTCCTACGATACCTAGAAGTGAACCAGTCGATTTCTGATCGTCAGTATGGCTTTTGCCAGGATCGCTCAGCTGGTGATCTTCTAGTGTATTTGACACATCGATGGGCAGAGGCTATTGAGAGTAAGGGGGAGGGCCTATCTGTTGGTTTGGACATTGCGAAGGCCTTTGATCGGGTTTGGCATAAAGCTCTTCTTTCAAAGCTACCATCCCTCGGGTTGCCTGCGAAGTTATGTAAATGGGTCGCCAGCTTTCTCGCTGATCGGAGCATCAAGATCGTTGTCGATGGTGCATGCTCCGACCCACACTCTGTGAATGCTGGTGTTCCACAAGGCTGTGTGCTGTCTCCGACTCTGTTCCTCCTGCATATCAATGACATGTTACAAATCAACAACATTCATTACTATGCGGATGACAGTACCGGAGATGCCTTGTATAGCGACCATGCTAATATGTCGCAGGCAAAAGTTATAGAGTACCGGAACAAACTTGTGTCCGAAATCGAAACTTCACTCCATCAAGTTTCGGTTTGGGGTCAGGAAAATTGTGTTCAATTCAACCCCAAGAAGACACAAGTTTGCGCGTTTACCGCTAAAAAGAATCCATTTATCGTATCTCCTCAGTTTCAAGACACTCTCCTTGAAGTGAAGCCAAATCTCGAGGTCCTTGGCATTGATATATCCAGTGACGTTCAGTTTTGCGGTCATTTGGAGGACAAGGCTAAAATAGCCTCAAAAAAGCTTGGTGTGCTCAATAGAGTGAGACGGTATTTCACGGCGGCCCATCGCTTGCAATTATACAAGGCGCAGATCCGGGCGCACATGGAATACTGTTCTCATCTCTGGGCGGGAGCACCACAATACCAACTACTTCCATTTGAGAGCAGTCAGAATCATTAGTAATCAACGTCTATGTGACAGACTCGACCCATTGGCTTTGCGGCGAGATATTGCATCTCTGTGCATTTTCTACAGCATATATAACGGGGAGTGTTCTGAGGAATTGTTCGGAATAATACCAGCTGCTGAGTTTCACCACCGTACCACCCGCCAGAAACTGAAATACCATCCTTATCATCTGGATGAATGGCGGTCTTCCACAGTGCGGTTTTCTAGAAACTTTTTGCCTCGCACAACCACATTGTGGAATCACCTTCCAGCAATGGTATTTCCGAACCGATACGATATTGAAACCTTCAAGAAAAGAGCTTATTCCTTTTTAAAAGGCCGACAACGTACTTGCAATTCCCCTGGTGTTGCGGGTGCTCATGGGCGGCGGTAATCACTTACCATCAGGTGAGCCGCATGCTCATTTGTCCACTGTTATAAAAAAAAAATACTAGAAAATTAGAACTTACATGCAAAACGAAAACATTTTGATTGCATGTAACATTCTTTTTATTGACCATAATATATCTATGTATATTACAATACCTTTATATTTTAACATTATGTTAAAATTTTAATTTTGCAGGTACAATTATCCGAATTAGTAGAGGTGCGGCCGGATGAAATATTTGAGAGCTCACTTACTTTTATGCACATAGGCAAAGCCGTACCAGAGGGTGTACTCACGCTCTGCCCCATGGAGATCCGTTCTGTTTTTATTAATCATACCATGAAGCACGGTTAAATTTTAAGCAGGATAATCATCTTTATTGTACGACTACCAGTTAAATGTGTTGTATATATTATTCATGTACATAGTATTTGTTAATATTTTACCACAAATAATGACTTTTCTTTTGACAGTATCTAACAAACAAAATACTCAATCACTCCAGAAGCTTTAGTAATATCGATCGAAATTATTGACTACAAAAGTACAGTTATTATATCTCAAATCGTGAGAGTACCAACACTATAAAGAGAACATATGATAAGATTGTAGACTATAGTCAGAGAGAAACATAAAATCCTATTAGGTCAAAGTGTAATAAATGTGATACCACAGATGAAAAAAAACGAAGATTGGCTACTTTGTTTTCTTGAATTTTGTTGCTGTAGACCCTTATGTAGAGAGCAAAGGTTAAACGTAAATGTCGTCTTTCGTTATTTTGAGAGGCATTTTAGAAGTTCTCCTTGCGGTAAAAGTCAAAAGCATTTATTTATATAAAACGTGATTAGCCATTTATGTAATTTATTATTTCTTAATATTCCAAATGTTTCTAATTCAGTGTGCTGTATCTTTTAGGAACAATTGTTAATAAACTCAACCCGAAATTATAAAAAAACTCAGGTTATTTTTAAAATAATTTTGCTTGTACTACTTGAAACCAAAAATGTTTGTTCAATAGATTCTCAGTTATGAATAAACTGTGTAACATGATTATATTCTTTCCACGTATTTAAGCATTTTTAAGTTAACAAATACAGATATAGACTGTTTTTATTTAAAATATTTATAATGCAGAATTGTTGTTACTTGTAAAGAACTAAAGAACCTTCAGTAAATGTGTAAGGATCATAAAAAATAAAATTATTTTTAAATAATCCATTCAAAGAACTTTCGTTGACGACTATGATAGCGTATAATGGTAGAACCATTATGTCGTTGTTAACTATGCTCCATTTTAGTAAAAAAAATACCTCCTAGCTAGTCGATTTCACTAACACATTCATTAAAATTCTGAATGCTCCCGAAATATCTTATAATTATTGATGCAACACTGATTTTTTTTAAGTGCGTCATGTTTTCTTATTTTAGATTTTAATAAGATTTTAAAATTTTATTATTATTACAGTAATATAGGATAAAAAACATTAATATTTGAAAGACTAATATTGTTATTTAGCTTTTATTTTCTTAAACTTTGAAAAAGGTGAGAGAGTTATTTACTTTTCTTATGTTCCTCTTTTTTTACACACTTTGTAATAAAAACTTATAATTTTTATATATATCATATTATCAGTTGTCTAAGTTTGGACTAAAGTCGTGGTCGTGAGTTCAACTCAGAATAATATGTTTATATTCCTAATTATGTGTTTGTTTCGTCAGTTCCTTTCTGTGTATTTATAATGTGCAATAATTTACGTTTTATCGAATGTTTATCAGTTGTCGAGTACACATAGTACAAGGTCAGTTTTATTCTCTCTTGATGGTGCTGCGTGATATATCCAAGCATACTTATAAGTTATACTGTAATATGTTGCATTATTTAGTTATTATATTTTTGACAGTGAAACAAGTTTGTTGAGTTATATTAGTATTTAATTAATTAAATGTAAATATATTTTATTACCTAATGTTTTGTATATATACGTCAGTAAAATGTACAAGTAATTATTTTGGGTGTGCGATATGATGATCTCTTAAAGAAAAGCGTAATTATATGTAGATATACATATATATGGGCTTTGTACTATTTTTTTTTGTCACGTATGGTATTTTTAATTGCAATTGTAAATCATAGTTGTGATTGTAAATAATTTTAAATAAAATTAACCATTGTAATAAAATATTGTTTTGATTTTCAAATTTGTCATTGTTTTTTATGTTCCATTTTAGGAAGAGCATACAAGCCGGTGGATGTTCCCGAATACATATCCGATCATACTGTTATATATTGGCGACATTTACCATTCAAAATTGAAAAACACTGATGTTGTATTGTAACAAACTGAAATATTACATTATTTGTAAAGGTGGCGATGACAAGAGATAAATTGTCCAATAAAAACAATTATCATTCAAAATGTTTTATTCAATAATTAAATAGGTAACTTAAATTGCCACAATATTAACAAAAAGTGGTTGTAGAATACTGATAACAATTAAAATTTGTTTTTAATACCCTGGTGGATTGGTGAATCAATCATTTGAAATAATGTACGAATACTGCTTAACCATACTTTATATGACTCGCCCGTCTTTTAGGGCCTTAACTTCAGGTACAGTATGACTTAACTTCAGGTGCAGACTAAGAGCAATAAAACTAAACTAAAAATAATTTATCACTCTGTACAGTCGCTATAGTAGTAAATATTGTTATCCACCGATTCACACATTTTTTAAATTAATATTTAACAATACTCCGCACAGCATTTCTTTATAATTCTGCAATAGTGATGAATACATAGTTATTTATACCTTATAAACATGTTAAACAAGTGCATTTTTTGGTAATTATAGCAACTGTACTGTACGTGAACGCAATGGATACACCAATCCGAAAATTAATACAATACAAACGGCGAAGCCAGTGCTTGACTCCGGATAATAAAAAACACATATTTGAAACATGTTTATGGCCATATCAATTCCATTAATATTTTTTAATGGATTTTTATAGTGTGCACCCGCCAGCGCTAATGGTCTAGGCGAACAAGGCAGTGAATGATGATAAAACGAAGTTGTCATTTCATTAATATTTAAAAGCGGACATTCAAATCCGCTTATTTATTTAATTGCATTTATTACAGGACAATTCCTGTAATAAATGCAATTAAATAAATAAGAACAGCTGGCTTACTTTGGAAGCAATTGAATTCGGATTAAATGGCCATTTCTTATTTTTAATTTATATTTTGTATTTTGAGTTTTAATCGATGGTTCTCATCCTTTAAAATAATCATTTAATTCGATTACTTCAAATGCCTTTTGAAGCCTATTCAATATGATAAAAGATTATTAAGTATTTAATAATCTTTTTAATACACCAGGAATATTAACATAAACTGAGATTGTTCCCTAATAATATATAAATATCAACCACCGATCAAATTAAAGTAAAAATACTAGTGCCAGCCAATGCCCCCTTCTACCCGTTCTTAGGAAGGTTATTATAAATACTACATTGATCTATATCTAAAATAAATTAAATTAACAGATACATATTAACATACAATAAAATTTATTCATTTGTATGTGTGTTTATTTTAGCACTTGTATTTTAATGTATGTTAAACTGTATATGTTTTTAATAACATTCAGCGACGTCATTATGGAATTATTCGAGTCATTGAGCAATTTTGGAAATATAATTATATTAAATTTAATAAATAATAAATATAAATAGTTTTGTATAATGAAATTAAATACTCTTGTATACATTTCACTACTCATTTAGGACGAGACTATTTCGTAATAATTAATTATAATAAAAATTTTAAGCGTTACAAAATATTCTATAAAATTCAGAGACTAGTACATAATAATATTATCCTATAAATACATTATCAATTAATTTTAGTCTTAGTAAATACAATATTATTGACAACTGTAGGTTGAAATCTCAAAACTATGTATGTTACGTTTAAAAGAAGCATATACACTCTTGCTATGCATTAGAACAGTATCACACGCACGTGATGTAGTCACGCTATATACACAAATAACAATATTTAAGATACTTATATCAAAATGAGTATAATAATTTAAGTACAATATTGATTTGTCTTTTGTAAATTAAAACGAGTTGTGATTCAATTCTGTGTTTTAAAATTTCTGGAGTGGTAATAGCACAACCTGCGCTTGATCGCTGATAATACTTTTATTCATGTGACTTCGCACGTGTGAATACGTTATTTCCTCATTGTATGTAAATTTTACGAAAAGACGGCATTTCGCTAAGTACATGGTTTTAGCCATATATATGCCTTTAGTATCCATTTATCCTTAGCTTGTACTTTCTTAACTTGTCCCTTGCATAAATATTACGTAGGGTAATAAAAATAACTTCTGATAATAATATTAAGTATGTAGCCCTACTAGTTTACTCTGTCCGCTGTAATAATATTAATTATAATAATTATTATTCGATATCAACGTAACAGTTTATATCGATTTTATAAAAACAATACAAATCATATAATTCGAGACAAAAACTACATTAATTTCGCATTATTATATTCGAAATCTCATTCATGAGTTTTGGAAAAAAATATTTCCAATGGCACAAAACTATTAGCTAATTATTAATAAATGGTAGCGCTGTATTACATAATATATAAAAGTGAGTTTTTATCACATTTGAATAATTCACAACATTTAGTACTTAAAGGACATTACAGTCTACACAATACTCGCGTATTGTCGAGGATTACAGAATTGCTAACATCGAAGGCCACATTGAATCTGGGTAGTACTGAACTGATTAATTGTTGACAGTCTCCCATTTCTAGGGGCGATAGTTGATAAATTGTATCTTCAGTGCTGTAAAAATATTTTTTATTAATACACACAGAGTTAAAGTGTTAAGTTACACATATTCGAATTTAAAGTATTAAAATGAAGGCATTGGTGGTCTAGCGCTTTAGCACACCGCTTTACTACCGATCGTTTCGAGGGTTCGATTCCTCGCAGGGTGCAAACATTTGTATAATTGTTTTTATCGGTCTGGGTGTTTTCTATGTATATTCTGTATCTATTTACAAAAAAAATCAAATTATATGAGTTGTCTAGTACCCATAATACAAGTTCTGCTAATCGTGGGACTATATGGCGCTGTGTTAATTGTTCAGGGATATATTTCTTTATTCTATAAAAAAAATAAAAAAAATATCTACATCGCCTACGATAGGGTTTTACCTAAAAAAATACTCACTCTCTCTGCTTTATTAGGGCGCCACTCAATATGAGTCCTTGTAGACAGTTACCAATACTCTCCAAACTTAGGGAGTACGGATGACATCCAATTTGTTCTATCCTCTCCTGTACCAATTTTAAAGTTCGCTTATGTGCACACTCAATTTGCTGTAAATTAGAATAATACATACATTATTAAGAGATTCATATTTTTATTAATAGAGGTATATTTTTACTAGCTGTACCCGCGATTTCGCCCGCGTGATATTGATTAAGTTATTATTAATTATGTGTTATTCTGATTAGCTAAATTATATAACTGTAAAGTTGAAATAGTAACAAACATTCATCCATCCATCTATCACTACATCATCTATCTTATACACTATTGTTATAGTGTCGTATTTATAATATTAGTAAAATATTATAAAGCTTAAACTTAAATATTTATTACGTAGGTACAAGCTGCATTTAGCCAATATTGGTCGATGTGTTATATATTATTATGTAGTTTTTCCGCACAATTAAACATCCCGCTCGCAAATTTATTAAATTAAAAATAACTAAATCCACAGGTATATTAAAAAATATGTTAAAAACATTTGTTCATAATTTCTCGTTCCATTTTTAGAGAAAAATCTTTAGTTTCTGCAAGCCTTAAAATATCAGGATTAATCGTAGAAAAAAATCGTGTAAGCATACGATTATTATGAGTGCTTACCTCAGTCATAACATCAGCGGTGTGAGCGAGGGTGGTGAGTGCAGGCCATACTGACCACTTGAGTAAGAATTGCAGCTTCTCATTGCCACCCGGCACTAGCCTACCCTCGGACATTGATACCACGCTGTTTTGTAAACAGTAATTGATTGATTCAGCAAATGTCTGAAATGACATATAATTTTATATGTAGTCCTTGAATTCAAGCGTACTTTAGTACGCGGATTTTAGTACTAGATGTCACCTGCGACTTTATTTTTTTTTTCAACATCAAATCGTTATTAGTGCTTAAATTTTATTACAGTTCTATATGACATAAAAATTGCCGTAATTAAATTATTATTATATTACATATTAATTTTATATTATTATAATGAATTCTTTAGTAATAAATAAAATACTTCTAACCTTTTCCTCTGTGTCCTCTACATAGAAAAATTCGTGATATAATATTTTCCTTATTCGATGATAATCGGAAGCTAGCTCGTCTAGAATAAATAACAATTATTAGTTAGTTAATACAATTAAACAAAGTCATTGATTTCGTTTGTTTCTCCGTTTATCTACGTCAGCATTCTACGAAGTAGTTATGATTCAGAAATTATTTATTCTTGTAACAGAGTATATTAATCGATCTTATAATCGGTATTTCGATTAAATTTCTAATAATTTCATTAAAAAGGTGTCCTAAAATGTATTTAATAAGTTATTTTATTTCTAATTCATCTTACATCTAAATTAATTAGAAGTAATTAGTTACCTTTTGTAATTGGTCTTCTAAGCACAATGAGTAAGATTATCGCAGGCGGAACTAAATAGTGCAGTATCGGGTTTACATACAACTGCAACTGTATAATTGGTATAGCGGTCGCCATTGTTTTTGACTTTAAAACATGACCTGAAAAATAAATGTATATTTCTTACATTAATAATCAAACACGTGATTTCTTATCGTCACCGTGACTGTTTCATTCACCAGCAGTCCAGAAGTCCAATTTCAACATAGGAATATAAGGACTACATATTTGAATATTTTAGAAGTCACAAATAGTCGAGTTCTATCAGATTTAGTGTTGTTTTGCGTTTTGAATGACTTTATAGGTCATTAGTTATATTTTGCATACAAAAAAATACCTGTTTACATTAAATACCAAATAAGTATCGTATATAATTTATACAAAAGAACATTAGAATTTTCTACTTTAACCCAATTGACTTGGGGTCTTATGTCTTATAACTTAATTCGGAATTGTACAATATACTCGACTCGAAACTCGGTTTCGTGTGAGATAACCAAAAGGATTTACCACAATATTTATACCTTTCATTCTCTTCTGAATATCACGTGACACGTCCATCAGCGTACCAGATAGTAGACGAAGCCTCTTCTCCTTGTCCAGTTTCACCATCTGACTGTGCACTACCAATATTCTATTGACATTTCCTTGAACATCGTTTTCAAACACCGTCGCACCTAAAGTCCTTAACACTTCGATCATCCATTCCAATTCTAGTAGTACATCATCAATAACTAAAACTCGGTCCCGCATGAGGGAGTCCATTAATACTAAAGCTAGTAAATTTGATATAGTGGCGACAGTAGACTTCTGCTGCAAAGTGATAACGTGATTCGCAACGCTTTGCACCTGTTTGAATTGTTCGGCAGTCAATTCTTGTAGATCTATGGGCTTGAGCATCTCCTCCGTATACGAAATGTTCTTGAGATAATTCTTTACGGAGAGTGGTGCGCCTAAATTGATATATATGTTACCATAGTGATCGTTGAGTCTGTATAGAGATTTCAATAGACCCTGTAACGTTTACAAAATGTAATTAATGATTAGAAATAATATAACAATGACAATGCAAGACAATTCACACAGCGCCATCTAGTACCCAGGTAAGCAGCGCTTGTGTTATGGATAGTAGAACTATCAAACAAACTGATAGAAATTATCAAACATATTATTTTACTTAATACATGTTTTATTGGAAATACATGCGTAATATATATAGGAATCACACAGTCCAATACAAACCATCATACTCATGAATACAAATGTTGGTACTAAGCGAATAATTAAACCCGCTAAGACAGTGCGTTAGCCAACGAGGCCGTCTAACAAACGAGGAATATTTATTTAACCGGCCAACATTGAATTTATTTGACTATCAAAATATCAATTTTTTTTTAAAAGCAAGATTTGTATAATGTTTCGCAACGAATAGATATTATAACTTTTTGCTAGCAATGTACCATGTCAGGTTGACGTTGAAGTTCCACATGGTTCCTCCTGAAAATCATCAGGTTAAATTCCTGGTTAATTTAACACGATGGCCTAACTGACCTAACCTCATAGACATCTTATCATCCTCCACTAGTGCCCTGTCACTGTATACCGTTAGCATAGGCGAGATCACCATTCCGTTTTCAACCCTTAAAAAAATTACAACTTACGCCAGTAGACTCCTTAGGTTTAGGGACACCTATGTGCTCATACGCAAAGAGACCGTGTTCCATTAGACGATCATAACTAAGGTTTATAGGTACAATCGTGATATCAGCCACTTCCTGTGCAAATAGTGGCGCCAAGCTCATTGACAACATACCTGCAACACATTGTTGTTGTTATAATAAAAATTCTATAATCAACTTCTGGACTGGATAACTGGATGGGAGCAGCGCAGGACCTATCGTGGTGGAGATCTTTGAAGGAGGCCTTTGTTCAGCAGTGGACGTCTTCCGGGCTGAGATGATGATGAATCAACTTCTATTAATATTAGAGTTATAACCGTAACATGCCAAGAATTAAAAAGGAAAACCAAATTAGGCGGTCTTATCGCAAGAAGCAATCTCTACTATATATGAATTAATTTGGCCGGATATTGGCAATGTATTTATCTGGTAGATGGCGATGGTGATGATATTATATAAATATATACTTATTAATTAACAGATATATAATTAAAATTAATACAAGATATATACAATTTAAATATAAATTTATAACATACACCTTTTGACAATAAACTTTATTTTATGACGCTAATTTTCATTACGATTTTAAAAAGAAAATCTTTAAGTAGGTACATCGTGGTGACCATTAGTATAAATGTAGCTTCATCAACATCTATAAAGTTAAGGTACTTCAACTTAGTACTTTAATCAACGTCTTTCAAGCCATGTCTCATAACATTACTTAACATTTCAAACAATGACAATCGTTACTGATCGCCATCATTGTATCTATATAAAGAAGTTACATGGTATTTTTTTATGAAAATAGATTTACTAACTAGCGCATGGTCCACCTGATGGTAAGTATCAACCGCTATCTATATCAGCAGCACCATGGGCTTTATAGAACACATTGTTGTCTTTGGTAAGTACAATGTGTTTGTGTTTCACGAGGTCTAAGTTTAATAACATAATTGTCTTCATACCCTGTAATTTTTTGCCACATCTCAATTTTTATACCGGAATACAACTTGCAAGTATATCGCTGTATCACCATAAGTAGGTGATATGAAATTTTCAGCTAGATCACTAGCAAGGGATATAAAATCTTATATATAAACTGAAACGGCTTCACCGCCGTTTCAGTTTATATACTTTTATGAAATTTTAGATATATATATATAGATTCGATAGGTCTGAGAATCGACTACCATCTATTTTTATACCACTACGTGATAAGGGTTATCCACCCCTAAATTTTATTTTTATTTTTTGGACAATCTCTTAAATCTTTATTGTTTTTTTTAAATGTGGTATTAAAAATACATGCCCTAAATTTTCACCCTACTACCATCAACCCTTATTTTTTAATAGCGATTTTAATTTATATAGCAAAAGAACGTTTGCGAAGTCATCTAGTGGACTAAATAATCAGTGACACATTGTATTAATATTAAATAAGTAATATATTATATTATTATTATGTATAAAAAAAGTAAACACACAGTCCCATTACCGTATTTTGGAGGTAGACTTTTATTACTGCGACTTCTAGTGCCTTCAAGGAAGAACTCTATTGGCGTGGCATATTTGGAGACCAACGTCCTTACGTACTGCTTGAGAGTGGCCGCGTAAAGTTGTGCACCTACTAGAGTGCGTCGGATGTAAAAAGCACCCGTCTCACGCATCGCGCGACCAATTATAGCCATTGAATAAAAATCTGAAATGTAAAGCCTGGTTCAATTAATAATCCAATACATTAATAAACAGTTACACCTTTGTACTTCTATATATTAACGCCCGTACAAAAATTAGTGCTCGCCGCAATTTTTATTACCACTGCAGCTAAAAAATATTTGCCACTAAGTACAACTAGTTAGAAACAGACTTTTATGCACTTAAGTATACTTATGTGCATAACAGTCTGTTTCTACAAATACTTTTTTTAATTAGAATATTTTTTAAATTAATTTGAGTCTCTATAATTGGCATGAAGACTTGCGCATTGGCTGGCAACGTTTAAGTTTTGGTCTATTTTTAATTAGTTTATCAGCAAGAAGTAGATTTATTGTAACATATTTATAATAAAACCATAATATTTTTATTTGGCGTGTATTTTACTCGGCTGCTGATTAAAAAATTATTAATTAGTATGTAATTATTAATTAGGAATAACTTAGGTATAACAACATTTATTTGTTTGGGATTCTTTATGGTATTAACAAACTGTATAAGTTATTCTATAAAGGTATGGCTATATATTATCTACTTTTGCCGTTTTATCTGGCTGTCTGTCATACGCATCTCAAGGCGTTAAACCTTGAAAATAACCTTGGCATATGATAGAGTCACATAAAACACTGTTTACAATAACAATTTGTATAAAAATGCCTCTCAATTTATCAAGTATTAGTAATAATTTCAAATCTGTCTGTCTGTTAGTGTTCACTATGATATGTATATGGTTGAATATTTTTTCATACACACAAATTAAAACAGAATAAAATTTATTTGGTTTGGTCACTATTCATTATGCTAATTATGATCCTAATATAAGTAAAGTTGGCGGTAAACATTAGTTAAAAAATGGCGTAATGTGATGAATCTAAAATATAGTATTTGAATGGTAATTCTTGACAAATTTATCTGTCCACCTGAGATTCTCGTCGTAATTGCAGTTGACAAAAACTGATAAGAAATTCAACAAGTACATTTTTATAACATTTTACAACAGTTTTATACTATATTTATATCTTTATCACCTACTCAATATATACTCTATTCTACTAGTCTGCCAGTTCGGTTTGTTATAGTAGACAATTACCTACACGTTCACTTATGTTGCTAACTACGCTAATAAAATTCAACAACACAATATGTGCTCAGTAAATATTATGTATTGGACATTACCTGTTTACCTACCTACTATATTCGTTTTGCAGTGAGATCATTATGGCCAGCATTAGTTAGGCGCATACATCCTTACTAATATTATAAATATGAAAGTAACTGTCTGTTTGTTTCATTTTCAAGCCAAAACTACTCAACCGATTTAAATGAACTTTGGACACAGACAGTCTTGAACCTGAGATAGAACATAGCCTACTTTTTAATGCGAAAGAAAGGTAGTAAGCACAGCTTTGTGTTACGATCATTCGCAGATTGGACACCGCTCCACATGCTGGTTTAATCTCATTGTCATAACTTTTAAACTATGTATTTATCCAAATTAATTTGCGGGCCCTTTAAGTCCTAAAGCCATTCATCAATGTACTTATATTAATATGAAGTAATTCTATGCTACTACACATTATTATTATAGTATGTAAATTGAATAAATTTATACTTCATTATTTTTGCTATAATGAACTACACATAATATATGCCATCATGGATTTTTAGGACTATTTAAAAGGAACCATACATCGGCTTAGTGTAACTATTAATGACGATTTATGCAGCATATGCTATGATAGCTCTCAGATTAACAAATTGTTTGCACTTACTTGAGAGTATCATTACTTTTCACAGAATTTACACAATATCTTTTTAAATTACAGCCTATATTCGGATATCCTTTACTTTACTAATGACTCTGTTACATTGTAAATCATGTAAAGCTTTGTGGAGAAAATACATATATATCAAGTCAAAGTTACATTAAAATTCAGTAGGTTTTGCGTGAGAAAGGAACAAACCTACATCCATCAAAAATTTATAATATTATTAGGTTTGGTTGGTTTTTTTTAATACCACGATGGTGTCAAAGACGCATACGGCCCAACTGAGAGTAAACGGCAGGTCACCTTTACCATTATTAAGAAAACCCAGTGCATTAAATAATTTACTAGTTCAAGTCATTACAATTATGTATATGAACATATACCTACATAACTAGCATCAGCCAGTAAATTATGTAAACGAGATTTAATCAGTATTTACTTCAGTTAATACCTAAACATTTGTCAGTAAACAGAACATAATATTCTGTAAACAATAAGTCATTATTAATATTATTTTTACACGAAGACAATTGACAATCGGTTCAAATTAACTTTTTTATTTACATTAACTAGCGTCTATTGGGTTTGATATAGCCAGCAATAGAATCAAGAAGATTGTAACAACTAAGAATAAAGTAATTTTTGAATGCAACACGGATGGATACAAATATTTTAGCACGCAAATATTCTTTTTAATATTTTCTTTTTTTTTTTTTTGTCCGTATATGCAAGCCCAATTAACAGAAAACAATACAACTGTAGTGTGAAAATGTGAAAGCGCATCTTATTAGAACTAAAACGTGTTACATATGAATTTAGATCAAAGTTACATTTATAAATCTTATGTCATATTTAGTTAACAAGGATTTCATGTTGGTGGTTATTTGTTCAGTTTATGAACATTCCGCACCGAATGCTATAAGACGCTGTTGTCCTTCCCGCGCTTAATACAGTGGCGCTCCCAATCAACATTCTTTCGATACTGGCGACAACCGATATTTAATTCCTTCATTAAAACAATATTTATAAAATATTGTAACACATATTACTGCGTTCTGTATGGCCATCCTACGCTATACGTGAATCACGTGTAGGGTTACCGCTATGAACTGAGAACTGAAAAATATTGTGCTATATTAACCGTATAGCCATGACGGTCTCGGTGGTTTTGCGGTTTAGCACACCATCTAGTACCCATAACACGAACTTAATCTTGCTTACTTGGGACTAGATGGTGCGGTGTGAATTGTCCTAAGATAATTATATTATATAATTATAGCATAATATTTTTCAGTTCTGAATGAATGAATGAATACTTAGATATATATTTATTGTAAATAATATTTACAATAAATATATATCATATCATATATTTTCGGGCGTTGTTCTGTTAGGCAGGGTGATTGCGAACTCGATCCTGCAACCCCAGCACTATGGCGGCGAGGAGGAATGCTAAGGGGTTTCAGTGAGAAGTCTCACAGTACCTGTCCGTACAACCCCAGAGTTGGACGGGTCTCCACGTAAAAAAAGGAGGTGGCACACGGCTTTGGGGTAGACTTTGTACAGATTACCTGTGTGGGTACCCCTATCACACTGATTCCAGCTACGAAATGTCTTTCTTTGGAAGATGTATTCCAGTTGGAGGATTGGAGATATGGCAGTTAAATGACAGGGTAACGAGGGCCTTAGTTTTCCGAAATGGTAATGCATGAGTGGTATTACGAGCGTCACATCATGATATGATATCCGTCATGTTGTTCATTTAGGCGATGATTGCATCAGCGTTTTTTCTATTCAAGTCACATAAAAAAAGTTTATATACTCATATACTTATAAATAAGTATTTATTAAGTTATAAATCAAGGACTCACCCATGCCTGCCGCAACAGCTGGTACATCAATATCATAATGAAAGCAGAAGTATGTCATTAAACAAAAATCAGCATAACTTCGGTGGGTTGGCAGGAACAGGACTGGGTTTGTTTTCATTGACGATTTAAGCTAAAAGCACAATGCTAAATCTCAATGTTCAACTTTGAAAATACAATACAATAATAATACTGTTCTTAGTGTATTAAAAAGATACCTGCCGTCTGAAATTACATACAAGTTTTTCTCCTGATATGCTTATATTTCTATAAAGAGAAATCATTTTGTGTCCTAAGGCATTACTATAGCATAATATAATAACCATTTTTTTTAAGTTAATACATTTATAGCAAAGATTAATGTTTATTTCTAAAATAATTCAGTTACAGCAGGGATGTTAAGGAGCTCCGTAACCGTAACCGAAACTTTCGGATATCCGATATAAAAAAATATTCGTAACCGTAACCGAATCCGAAATAAAAGTTTCGGATAACATCGGATAGAGGCGGAGCCTAATTGAGACACGTCATGTAACCATTTTATTAGCTATTTGTATTTTACTTTTGAAATTCCTTAAAAAATTATTATCCGTATCCGAAATTATCCGAAACTAACGGATAATCCGAAATAATTTCATATCCGCATCCCTATCCACGTCCGGTATAATAATCATTCCTATATCCGAAACCTATCCGTATCCGAAATTTCATATCCATAACATCCCTGATATACAGATATGGGTCTTTCCCACCTATTGAATAAATTCGGGTTATTACTGTACAATAATGATAATCAATCTGTTTTAAAATATTTACCTTAAGGACTGCAGGTTCATTCACAAATATGCCAATTTTCATCATGAATGATATTTTTAAGAAAGCAATACCCATCCACCGGACCACATGCATTTTCTTATCAAGACCCATTTCTTCAAGGTAGTTTACAATTTCTTTTTTTAATTTAATTTTGGAGACTCCACTTCTTACACTCTCCTGTTAAGTAATTTTGTTTTATTATTTATATAATAAATCAAAAATTAATATAAGTAAATATATAATTATAAATATGACAGAGCCTAATCATCTTAATTTTAAAAATATTACAAACACAAAAGTTTGTGAGTGATCGTGATGATGATGAAGAGTAACTCTTTCACACAAATACTACTGAACGGATATTGATGAAACTTTAGAGTAATATAGTTTATGCATCAGACTAACATAGGCTATAAATTTCACACAGGTGAAAGCACTGGCACAGCTAGCATTAAATAATAATAATAATTACTACATTCATGATAATTTTTAAGAGTACAGTAATATGATTATTGGTCTATTATTTATTATTGAAGATTTTTTTGACAAGCTTCGCTAATACATGATTGAACAAGTTTGAACTTATATGCATCACCACTGTTGTACTCGACGCATAGGGTATTGTTTTGATAATGATTGCTCAGAAGCGAAAGCACAAAACACTAACAATTAAAGAAAAATATAATATTTTAGACCGCCTAAATTGTAACAAATCTTTTAATAGTTGACATACATAATGAAGTATGATTTATACTTCAAAGTGAATGTACATACATACATATATAACATAGAATCTTATTACAGGATCTGTAATTTGTCAGATTACAAGATACTCTTTTGTAAATAATTCCAGACTATAGGGGACCCTTAGGCAGCACTCTATAATCCGACAAATTCGATGGTCTCATACTGCCCTGCAAAACATTTGTCGGATAACCGGGGGTCCATTGTATTTTACTATTTAATTATGTATAGTATAACAGTAACTATTAAATGTAACTTCATTAATATTAAATGTGTACTTAAAATAGATAATTTTGCTATCTAAGTATGTTACATGTGTATTTTGTGATATTTATTATACTTATTTGTTCTACTGATAACTCTGTTATATATCTATCTGTTTATTTGCTTTCACCAGATTGTCTGGTAAGAGACAATTAGCAACAAATGTCAAAAGAGCTTATAAGAATATATACCAGATATCAGATTTTTTAAAGCAGTGCTGTCCATTGGTTTAAGTTTATAATACGATTTTCACTATATTTTTTTCTGGAATATCTATAGGTATAAGAAATGTATACAATGTGTACACAACCTTCCTAAAAAATCCTTAGTTTCACAATGTGAAAAACCATTGTGAATTTTGCTGTTAAGAAAAAATCCCTAAACCTACATAAATAGTTATAAATAGAATAATATATTTAAATTTGAATTAACCTTACCGCTTCTATAACTGAGTCAAGATATACTGAATTTAATACTATGTTCTTTAAGTCTTGTGGTGAATAATATTTATCCATACTATATGTACGAAGAGGATGCCAAGCTCTTGTCATAAACTTAAATATTCCACTTTCGGTTTTCCTCGGCATCAAAATATTTTTAAAATTTACTTCTTCACACATTTTTGTACTTCCTCTATTGCAGCCCCTTTATTGTAACTTAAGAATTTAATTACTAAAACATTTATTAAATGAGGTAACAATATTTTTTAGTTAATACATATTACGTTTCTTATTAGTGCAAACTATTATGAAAATTAGCTCTCAACACGAGCTGTACTGTAAGTATCTCAGAGAGAAATAAAATAAAGGAGGGCAGTTGATGATGTCAAAAAATTATCGATTGTGGAAAAATCGATAAAATATGAAGGGTCAATTTTACTAATTTTAATATTCCAAAAAAATATGAATTAAAAACGATTTGTTATTAAAGTCTTTTTTTAAAGAATGTAGTACAATGTGATTGTAAGGACAAACTACCTGACGGCCCACGAGACGGTATATTGTAACTGTTACGTTTAATAGGCATATGAACGAAACTACGAATATCATTTTATGATGCCTGCAATATTAATTATGTATTGTCATATTCCGGATTAAGATGTCATAGTTCCTATCCTATTCTAATTTAACTGCTTTCTCTCATCCCATAATTGAAACACTTCTTACAAAACAAACTACTTTACGTTTAATCGTAATACGTGATAACCAGGCAGCAATTTACAAAAACTATAAAATTCTCATTTAAAAAGACTACAAAAAAGAAACTTGGTGGTGTGTATGGTCCTTATAAACCGGAGTCATATTGTATTTTAATAGTTATCTATTGAATATTATACAAGACTACGCCTGTTCCATTCAATTTAAGAGCTCTAAAATTAGGTCCGTGATAAAATTATAATTATTTACTTAATAAAAATCGAGTATTGATATGAATGTTTTTATTACGAGTATAATAAAAAATTTAGAATAATATACCTAAATATAAGATTAATGGACTTAATAATCGATTTATTACACACAATAACTTATATCACACCCCTACAATAGAGTCGAAGTCTGTCACGAAGTTCAGAATAGCTGTCCGAGAACAGCACTCTGTCACTGTTATTGTCATTGTGATGGCTGTCACTGGTAGTTACGGTTTCTCTACCACAGAATCACAGATCAGCTAGGATATTATATCAGAAAACTAACTTCCGCACGAAGTATTGTTATAAACAAAGATCTCTTTTAGCAACTTTTCTTTGAAGCACCTGTTACGGTTGTTCTCTATTTGTTCTGTATACATTAGGCACCAAACACGTAACTAAAAATGAAATTCCTCAGTTTTAGACAATCTCAGTAAATAAACATTAAGCAAAGCTATCAGCGAGTTTTGAATATTCTTAGATTTAATTCAATTTGAGTGCATTTAAATATGAAGTCTAGCTACGACGTTCCTTCTCATCTACAATTAGGTGCCCCAGGGTAATAGAAATATCCTATGGAACTCCAATTAAGTGGAATGAATACCAATCGGTATATTATTATACCGTATGGTAAATTAGCCGTGATGATTTCTAGAAAAATTCCTTTTGAAGTCGATTTGAATGGATACATTGTTATGAATGAAACCACCTTACTAACAATATTGTACCTTTCAAGTATACCAGTACCCGAGTGTGAAGATATACCTAGTAAGAGATAAGTTTTTGTGAAATGGTTTAAAAATCATACCAAATTATAGCTTTACTTAGAGACAGTTTAATATTTCAATTGATGATTATAGAATAGTGAATTCGCCAGTGTCTAGCGTGACTGGCACTAGTGACAAACAGGATACATTAGTAACGGAGATTGTAAACCACTCCTCCTTTAATACAGTGCTAGGTGGTAGGGGGGAAGGGGATTGTTAGTCATGTGGACTCATGACCCCATTACTAGCAATGTAGCATGTCAGATTGAGCTCCACGCGGTTCTCCCTGAAAACCATCGTGATAAATTCCTGGTGAATTTGTCACGATGGGTTAACTGACCTGACCTCATGTCAGGTCTTACATCTTATCATCCAACACTGGTGCCCCGCCAGCGTAAACCGATAGCGCAGGCGGGTGCTCTATTCCATTATCATCCATAAAAAAAGTACTAGATGGTGGTTCGTAATAATAATTAGAAGAATGTCAGGATATTTTAATTATTTACTCTTTACTGCACCAGAATGACATACAAAGAACAAACAGATAAGTAATTCAGAACCGAGCAGCCAGAATCATTGGTAATCAACGTCTATGTGAGAGACTCGACCCATTGGCTTTGCGACGAGATATTGCATCTCTGTGCATTTTCTACCGCATATATCACGGGGAGTGTTCTGAGGAATTGTTCGGATTAATATCAGCTGCTGAGTTTCACCACCGTACCACCCGCCAGAAACTAAAATACCATCCTGATCATCAGGATGAATGGCGGTCCTTCACAGTGCGGTTTTCTAGAAACTTTTTGCCACGCACAACCACATTGTGGAATCACCTTCCAGCAATGGTATTTCCGAACAGATACGATATTGAAACCTTCAAGAAAAGAGCTTATTCCTTTTTAAAAGGCCGACAACGTACTTGCAATTCCCCTGGTGTTGCGGGTGCTCATGGGCGGCGGTAATCACTTACCATCAGGTGAGCCGCATGCTCGTTTGTCTTCTACGTTATAAAAAAAAGTAATAAGGTACATAAGGCGGTCTTTTTTTCGTAAGCAATCTCTTCGAGCAATCTCTGGGTAGAGGAGAGAAGACAAGAAGTGGTAGATGGCGTAAGAAATAAAAAAGGCATAGGAATACTAAATAATAATAATTTACATATACTTCTTACATATATATACAATACAATTTATATATCTAATACATACATATTATACATAAATACCCAATACACAAGAATGTTAATAACCAAGTAATAATGTTACTATGGGATATTGTCAGAGGAAACAGGCAGAACTGCAAAGATAACCGGCATAAATAAAAAAAACAGGATTTAGTTGTTATGCATGATGTACATAACTGCTTCATTTAATTAGATAAAATTTTACATACACAATAAAACATTGTAAAGACTCTTAATGTTTATAAAATGTGTAGTATTTAGAAATACAACCTACAATTATATAAATTGGTCATTCTTAGTCACTATTTGATTATACCAACACTACTCTTAGATTAAATTATTGTCACAAGTTACATTTGTAAACTATAATAACGTATTAAGTATAAAAATTAAACTGCGAGTTCACTTAATAAAGGACTGAGTTGATCTACAATAGATCTTTGTGTATCCTCATCTATTGGTTCCGCATCGTGTCCTAGAAATGTGCCCATTTCGCGACACGTGGCTATGTAAGCATTCCACATCGCATTCCTCTGCAAATTCATGGGATTACCAATAATAATAGTCTTTGCTTTAGCTCGCGTTAGTGCTACGTTAAATCTCTGTAAATAAAAAAAAGATAAATAATTGTATTCTTTATTTACACCACTGCAATGCTAAATATACGTAGTGCTAGTGTGATGGTGTGCAGTCTCAATTAACACTTTGTATATCGTATGATCTGATATCAAATATAGATGTAACTCTTACATATAACTTACCTTTGGGTCACTAAGGAATCCAATTTTAAATTTTCCAACGCTTTTTGTAAAGTCACATTTCGAACGTACCGTTGTTAAAATTATAACTCTTTTTTCTTTGCCTTGAAATGCCTCTACAGTTCCGACTTCAATGTTATTATAGCCTTCAACTTCAAGCCAGTCTCTGATTTTGTGGACCTGCAAAATAGGTAATATATTACAGGAAGGGAGCGGATTTTTAGTAATAGCGTCTAGCGGTTCATTCATATCATGTCCTCAAAAAGGTCGCCCTTGGCATACGTCGAAAAAATTTGGAAATTCACAAATGTGGGTTTTTTGGTCTCACTTCATATTCATTCTATCATCTGCCGCTGATTCTCCGTCGGCGTATACCTCTAGTGCAAAAGGGTACACCATTTCCATAGAGATTAATTAATAAATCATAATTGCACACCTTACTTTCCATGGTCGTAAGTTCGATTCCTCACATCTATCACTCACAGTACAAAAATTTATATCCACGAGTGTAATTATTTGTATTGGTCTGTGTGTTTCCAATTATATTATGAATGTATTTACAATAAAAATCTATTTAGTACCAAATACACAATCTGCTTAGTTTGGGACTAGATGGCGCTGTGATAATATACTACTAAAAAGGAAACAAAATGCATAGAACTATGGTAGATATTATAATTATACCTGTCTTGTATACGGCGAGATCACTCCGATATCATTTTGGGGTACTTTGTGCCGAATTATCAGAAACGATATATAATTTTGAACTATCTCTAACTCCATCATGTTGAAAAAACTGTAATTAAATTATAAATTGATATGTTTAAGCAGGTACGTGTGGAGGTAATTTTGTTATTAAATTATTTATGTTAACTGGATAGCACATATCTATTTATTTAACAAGTTTTGTAATGTTATTCCTACGTAGTACATAATTCATGGATATATATATTTCTAATAGTTCTAGCTATTAACACATGAAACATATCGTCTGGACTATTATTCCTGTCAGAGGCATTGTCAACTGTCTATACTGTAGTGACCGCAGTAGAAATATAACTAGAAGTACATACGAGTTTTTTGGAGTCGGCTAGATGTGACTATTATCTATCTATCTATAATATCTACTACATCACCCCTTGGGTTTAACTCAGGATAATAGACCACTTGGCTGGAATGTTCTCAGTTCTACCTATATTAAGAATATTACATAGGTATCTATGATATGTATGCAAGAAGATTGAATCTTAAATTAGTCAAGAATCTAAGGAAATAGTATATATAATAATAGTGGAATGAGATTGATGTTACCTGGGCGACTTGCCAAGACGCTGTTCCTTAGAAATTACGCTATGGAAGACTATTGCACGACTCTGTTTTTTCACGCCTAAGATATCCAACTCGTTCAAATAATCCAATTTCGCCATAGTCTATAAATATAAAAGTAATATATTTGTTTCTCTAGATGCTGAGAGCTTTCATTGGCTACATACATTTTTCGTTACTCACCCTTAGTTGTCCACTGTAGAACAGATCATTTGGTATTTTCAATATATCTGGATGGGAACGGAAATTACTACGTAGCATCACCATGTAGTTTGGATCATTTATCTCACTGCTGTATATACTGAATTTGCTCTTAAGTCGCTCCATCAGCGATAAACCTGATAGAAGATATAGGTTGCGAGTGATGTAATCATAATTAATACACAATTACTGATATTAAATATTTAAAAAATAACCCCTTATTGCCTCCTATAAAAATTAAGTAAATCGCCAATTTGATGACAGATATCTCGGACAATCAAAAAAAAAACATTTTTCATAACTAGCACTACCGATTACAACATTCACCAAGAGGACTATTCAGATTAATCTTAGCAAATATTAATATATTGATGACAATAATAAACCTAGGGTTTTTTATTAATAGCTGGTAAGGGAAAAGTCGCCTCCGTTTATGTACGTTTATTTATACGCCGGCGAGGCAACAATGAATGCTGATAAGATGAGTATGAGGCCAAGTCAATTAGCCCATCGTGACAAATTCACTAAGAATTTATCAAGATGGTTTCCTGTGGGAACCCAGTGGAGTCCAAACTGACATGGTATATTGCTAGCAATGTGGTTATTACTCCACATTAATAACAATTGCTATCCTCCCACAAACCTAAGGTTGCAGTTGTCAGAGTAAATAGGATGGAACTCAAACTACCATAATCAGGAACCATACCATAACCAGTGGGCAATATCTACATGGGCTAACCGCAGTTCTGGTTCAGCGGGACCTCGAGGTACCGCGTGGTTTTTTGATAGGTAAAGAATTCACTCCTCACGTCTGTCTGGACTGGTGGAAGATTTTCCACACGTAAAGAATGGGTCGCATATTTTTTACAATACTGACCGAGTCCAATTTCCTTGGCGTCATGAGATATAATAACAGGACCGAGCTGCAGAGGGTCTCCGGCTAATACCAATAAACCATTTGTACGAAGTAATCCACTCGCTGGAATAAGGCACGCGGGCTCACTTGCTTGCGCTGCTTCATCGATGAAGAGATGTGTAATGTGAGGTTCTTTCTTTTTAAGTTGTCTGTTAATTATATAAAATAATTTATTCAAAATTATATCTTTGTAGCAGCTGAACATATTTTAAAGATACCGAATAAGTGGATTTGTTATAAGGCCTGGAGTTTCAGATGCATCCAATTTTAGATCTATTATTTATTTTTAGTACCTTAATCAAAATAAATAAATTGTTTCTAAATAATATATAGTCGTGTAAAAAATATATAATGTTTCATTTTCAAATTGAGATGTAGATGATATACGATCTTAGTGGCATTTAGCGATCAAAATACACAGATTGAATATCATAATAATATATACCGAGATTGTATACGCAGAAACTCATCTAACTATTTATTGAATTATATAAAAAGTTATTAGTTGTGACGAATTTGTTTCATTTTATTATAAAAATTCAAAGATTACTTACTTTACAAATTTAGCAGCATGGGATAGTGTTGTCACCACAATGCTGTAGGACCTGAACTTGGATATCGATACAGGTTTATGCTCATGGTAACTCAAACCATTGGAATATAATTCGAGTGCTTCTGGTATGTCCCTGAAAACGTGAAAGGAACTACACTGTACAACATTTAATTTCTAATTGTAACAACATACTTACCATTGTAACTCAATTACTTCCATATAAGTCTTTGCATACTATTAAAGTATTTATGTAATGGCCTCGGTGCTCTAGCAATTTAGTATATCGTTTTACTTGTGATGGTTACCGTCGCTTGCCCCCTATACATGTACAGCATCATGGTTATCACGTTATATAATATCTATAGTATATCCTTCACGCATTGCCTAATGCTAATGTGACTTCATATCCTATATAGTTTCGCTGCCATAACAGAGCTGATAAAGATAGTTGTTTCACGGAAAAAATAGATAAAACGGAGGTACGAAGATGAAATTGTGTTTACCTGAACTATATATACAGGTATATATTCCAAGATTTTATTTTAATAATTTACTTACCACGTTCTGAATCTTGAGTTCGCACGAAGAAGAAATTTTCCTTGTAGCTCAGGGAATTCGTTCGCATATTTTATCAACATGGTCGCAACATAATCAGCCGTGCTGTTAGCATCTGTGCATACTAGAATACGATGCTCGAAATTATTCAACACCAACTGAAAGTATAGATGTAACTGTATAAATAAATCAATGTTAAGAATTTATAGCACAGACCATCACATTTATATTATATTGAACATTGAATATAAATGGCATTATTAAGCGGATATAAAAATAAGGAAATTTTTACATAACATGTAAAAATGTACAGTGTAATAAATTTCAAATAGTTAAAGAATAACAAATTTACATCCAATACATTGCATGCAGTTATATACTACAAATATATATAGACTCCATACCTGAAGTATAGCTTCTACGATGGTAACAGTTTTCCCGGTACCTGGGGGTCCGTGTACCAGATATGGGGCTGCACCAGATGTACCTGACACAATGTGCTCTACTGCCGTACGCTGCTCTCTATTGTCTCTCACCAGCGGGTTGAAGAACCTATGAATATTATAACTTAAGTTTATCTAAATAGAATTGCACTGGAAGTTTGAAAGAGATTGCATTACCCTAAGAATTGCCGAATGAAGGATAAGAATGTAGAAAGACATGTGTTGAATATATCTATGGCCATACCATAAATAAAGAAAAGTAAGGCGATGACAGGTGAACTGTCAAAATAGCGAGCAAAGAAAAGTCATTAAAAAAAAGTGAGACACACGTGCTCAAATGATTCATATATCTATAATTAATATTGTTAGTTAATTAAGATTCTATAAATAAACATTTTATTAATACAGAAGGCTTTGATTTAAAACATGGTGGCAGCGGAAATTTGAGCACAATGGACACATCTCTAGCAAATATAGTTGAACAACAAACTGTGCTCTTGAGGTCTATGCAGGAACAAATCGCAAGACTCATACAAAATCCGCAACCGGGACCGGCGCAAAATATAAATGTACCATGGCCATCACCAATAAAAACAAATATAGATCCTGAAGATGCATTCAAAACTTTTTATTCGTCATGGAAAAACTATTGTCGCGCTACACAAATGGAGGAATGGTCGGCCGACCAAGAACCAAGAAAAGTTAGTATATTATTTAGTGCCATAGGTGAGGAAGCTTTAAAAAAATATGGTAATTTCGGAATTACAGACATAGACAAACAAACAAAAACGGCTGAAGATATACTACATAGCATAAGCTCAAAAATGGTACCTAAAAAAAACATCATATACAATAGATATATATTTTTAAGCAGAGAACAAATGCAGTATGAAAATTTTGAAGTATTCCATGCAGATTTGTTAAAATTAATCGAAGATTGCGACTATAAAATATTTAAAGAGGAAATGTTAAGAGATAAAATTGTTTTAGGATTAAGAGACATATCATTAAAAAAAGAATTGTTAAAGAGAGATAACTTAACATTAAAAGAAACTATAAACTTATGCCGTGCAGCTGAAGCCACTGATAGACAAATGAAAGATCTGTCTGTGTCATCTACTTCAGAAATTAAAAAAGTAGAAGAAAAAAAGATTAAAAAAGGCAAATGTAAATTTTGTGGAAATATTCATATATATAAAAAGGAATTATGCCCAGCCTGGGGCAAACAATGTGAAAATTGTAAGGGCAGAAAAAGTGTGTAAAAAAAAGAAATCAATAAAGATGGTGAAGAATGTGACTGACAATGATATCAGTGATCTGACTGATTCGGATACAGATATTGAGTATATTATTAATAAAATTACAAATAATACACATAAAAATGCAGCAAAATGTGTACTAAATTATTTAGTCAATAATAAATGGAAAACAACAGAATGTACATTGTAGTGTCTTATTGGTCTTCAAAATGCCCAACAAATGTTTGGCAAAGACTATGTTAAACAAAAGATACGACCAACTAAGAAACATCTGTTCAGTTTTGGTGGACACCATATTACTGTGCATGGGGAAATAGATATTATGCTAAAAACACAAACTAATAAAAACAATTACTCTCTAACATTCCAAGTTGTAGAAGATAATCATATTCCTCTATTGTCATGTAAGGCTTGCATCCACATGGGCATTGTAAAATTTTGCAAAGAAGTTATAAGTCACTCCCATGACATAGAAGAAACAAACAAAATATTAAATACATATGGATCACTATTTGAAGGCAGAGGGAGTTTTTCAGGTGAAATTGATCTAGAAATTGATCATGCAGTACCACCAGTAATTCAGAAGGCTCGACGTGTCCCTATAGCACTGCGACCAATGTTGAAGGAGGAATTGAGAAGATTAGAGGAGGAGGGGGTTCACTAAAGAAGATAATCACACAGAGTGGGTAAGCAATATTTTAATCATTAAAAAGAAAGACAATTTTAGAATATGCCTAGATCCCATTCCATTGAATAGGGCTATACAAAGACCTAATTATCAGTTCACTACAATTGAAGAAATATTACCAGAACTAGGAAAAGCTAAAGTGTTCTCTACCTTAGACATTAAAAAGGGATGGCATTTAAAGCTATCTGAAAAAGCAGCAGGCTTACTACATTCTGGACTCCCTTCGGTAAGTACCGTTGGAAGGTTCTCCCCTTTGGTATTGCTTCAGCACCAGATCATTTTCAAATAAAAATGAGTGAAATGATTCAAGGATTAAATGGAGTAGAAGCGCTAGTAGATGACTTGCTTGTGTATGGAGTTGGAGATACAATGGCTGAAGCTATCATAGATCATAATAAAAACTTGAAACAGTTATTTGACAGATTAGTTAAATTCAATTGTAAACTAAACAAAGCTAAAACCAAACTTCTTCAGACATCTGTAAAATATTATGGTCATATATTCACTAATAAAGGTCTTCAACCAGATCCATCTAAAATTGAATCAATCACAAACATACCAATACCAAAAAACAAAAAAGAGTTACAAAGGTTTCTGGGTGTTGTGACATATCTTAGTAGATTTATCCCTAATCTGAGTGGTGAATCATTATATCTAAGACACTTGACACATGAAAAAACAATTTGGATATGGCATAAAAAAGCCCAAAAAGAGTTTGACAAACTGAAGTCTATAATATGTAACTTAAAAACATTGAAATATTATAACAAAAATGAACCACTGGTCATTGAATGTGATTCCAGTGAAGGAGCTCTGGGTGTGGCATTGTTCCAGCAAAATCGACCAGTTGCATATGCATCACGATGCTTGACACCCACTGAAAGGAAATATGCACAAATTGAAAAGGAACTCCTCGCAGTGGTTTTTGCCTGCACAAGGTTTGATCAGTTAGTTATTGGCAACAAAAAAACAATTATTAAGACAGATCATAAACCATTATTAAACATTTTCAAAAAGTCTCTTCTTCATGCTCCAAAAAGACTTCAATCAATGCTTTTAATGTTACAAAGATATAGTCTAGAACTGCAATTTGTATCTGGAAAAGAAAACATTATGGCAGATGCATTATCTCGATTTTATTTAGATTGTAAAGATATTGATAAATCAAAAAATATGAAAATATTTAAAATTATAGCAAAAATAAATCCGTTTGGAAAACTTACCCATATCAGACAGCTGTGTTCAAGAAATTGAGAATGCAACATTGAACGATCATAACATGACAGTCCTAAAGAAGTATTTATTACAGGGATGGCCAAAATATTTGAAAGATATTCCCGATGCTATTAAATCATTCTACAACTTAAAAAGTGAGTTAACTCTTTACCACGGTCTTATATTAAAAAACCAGGCTATAGTGATACCTGAAAGTTTAAGAGAAAAAATGTTAAATAAACTGCATAAGGCACATTCAGGAATCGAAAATACCTTAAAGCTAGCCCGAGATGCAATCTTTTGGCCATCTATGTCCAATGACATTAAGGACCTAATTAAAGGTTGCACATCAAGTATAAAACATCAACCAAGTCAACAAAAATTTACTATGCAAAGTCACAAAATACCTGAATATCCATTCCAAATAATATCTATGGATGTTTTCTTCTTCAATGAAAATGGAAAACAGTCAAAATATTTAATAACGGTTGATCACTACTCGGATTTTTTTGAAATTGATAAGCTTAAAGATTTATCATCTAAACCAGTAATAGAAGCCTGTAAAAGAAATTTTTCACGTCACGGTGTGCCAGAAATAGTAATTACGGACGGTGGAACTAATTTCATTAATCAAGAATTTTCAGCTTTTAGTAAAAAATGGAATTTTATACAAGTAACATCTTCTCCCCATCACCCTCAAGGAAATGGTAAAGCTGAAGCAACAGTAAAAATAGCAAAAAAACTGCTATTGAAAGCTACAGAAAGCGGAGAAGATTTCTGGTCAAGTCTACATTGCTTAAGAAATACTCCTAACAAAATAAACTCTAGTCCTGTACAAAGATTATTTTCACGTAGAACAAGAGGTTTTTTACCAGTTATTAAAGATTTGCTAAAACCAAATGTAATCAAAAATGTAGCAGAAACTATTAAGAGTAACAAGGAAATGATCAAATACTCTCATGATAAAAAAGCAAAAAAAGCAACTACATTAGAAATAGGACAACCCGTAGTAGTTCAGATTCAACCATCTTCAAATAAATCTTGGACTCCAGGAATAATTGCAGATATTCTTTCAGATCGATCATATCTTGTTGATATAAATGGGACAACTTACAGAAGAGACTTAATACACATACGTCCATTTTTACCAAATTTATTAGATAAACCCCATAAGCAAGATATCACTGATATGACTACAAATATTCAAGAAAATATCATTTTAGAAGACGTGCAAAACATTGGCGAAAATATCGTTTCTTCAGAAGCTATGATGCTTTCATCGCCAGTTGCTGATCCTTCAATAGATTACTTTAGTTCTCAAGATGAATTGTCGTCTCTTCAACCAACGACCAATTCTCCTATAAAGAAAACAACTACCCCTGCAGACAACAAGCCAAGCAGACCTAAAAGAGAAACAAGAAAACCAACATATCTAAATGAATATGTTTGCTAGCCTTTTAATCAGTTATCCTTATGTAGAGGGTAAAGTTTAAATGCTTATTTTTAAGTTATATTGTCTAATATTGTAAATTTGTAATACTTCTATTCAGTTGGAATATTTTACTCAGTTTTGTTGCTGCATCGTAATAGTTCTTTATTTTTGTAAAAAGACAACGTGTTGAATATATCTATGGCCATACCATAAATAAAGAAAAGTAAGGCGATGACAGGTGAACTGTCAAAATAGCGAGCAAAGAAAAGTCATTAAAAAAAAGTGAGACACACGTGCTCAAATGATTCATATATCTATAATTAATATTGTTAGTTAATTAAGATTCTATAAATAAACATTTTATTAATACAGAAGGCTTTGATTTAAAACAACATGTGTTCAGAACAGTCGTGACGAACAAATTTTTCTACGTAATATTGTCTGTATTCCCTTTTTGTGAGTAGGTTTTATATTATTATTTGTAATACAAAGAGTTTATTAGCTACTGTAACTTATATTTAATGTCGAGAATTATGAGCTTAAAAACGTGGTAATACGTAGAATAGAGATTAGCACAATTTTTAGTATTATAGACACAATTTTCTTCTCGATTGGCAGTTCTTTCATTGTTTTAATTGTACGTATCTAATTCTATAGAATTAAATGTGAAAACAGTACGATTGGTCTAAAGTAAAAACAAATAAACATTATCAGATTCCCTAGAGATCATTAAAGCACTTGTGTTTCTAATATAGTGCATACTTTTGTTATGAGTAGGTTGTAAGTGGATACTTACCGAGTAATATTTCTAACTACAGGAATTTTGAGATTTTTCTCTGGAAAAATACGACCTTCGTGTCCCAATCTTTGAATATTCGTAATGGCCTGATGCATTCGTTCCAGCGTGAGACGCGATAAAAAAAAGCGAATGTCGAACTGAGCATTTAAATTGTAGTATTTCTGAAAACTAAAATGAACAATGTGTTTCAGTATAATAATTATAAATTAATAATCAATAACATCATTAATCGTCCAGATCTAAATTATGGCAGAGATATCTTGATTTTAAATTTTAATTATTCATAGGCGATATCAATTGCGGACATTTACAATGCTCGTATCTATGTATCCCACCAATAACCGATATCTAGATATAGAGCGGGAGATGAACATGCTGTTTAACTATACGAGTGAAACACTTGCGGACTAAAAAAACAAAAATTTAAAAGCAATACAATAATTAACTTTAATATATTGTTACAATGACACAACAAAAGTGCATAAATAGAGGGGTATGTATTATAAATATATATATCAACGTCGCCCTGTATGACATCGACATATGGTTAATGTAGAGGTACCGCTCGATATCAGTGATGCATAGTTTATATCTGTAATGTGTCAGTATACTGCATTTGTCGATTCCAATCGATATCTACAAGTAGTTATCTAATATAAACAGATATACTACAGATATTTTTATATCTAATCTCGTAAACAATTCCTACACGTAGTTGTTAGTGCTGTCTATATATATTACTCATACCATTAATTTCACCATATCATGATAAGTTACGAAAAGAAAACCGCGAAATAACTTACATCGAGTTATTTCGCGAAATAATTTTATAAAATTATAATTACTCTTTATGAAGACCACTTATTTCCACTATATTGTTCTCCTTTATCATCGTAACCACAGCTTCAAACATTAAGTCATCGCCACTTTGAGGTTTAACAAATAATAGATCACCTGTAATTATTTTAAAATAGTTTTAGGTTCCTAATAAATAGCATTTGATACATATATCTCATTTAAATAATAACAAATAAATATTTTGGAAAACTTTTAGGTGAAAAACCACGCAAAACGAAGTATTAGGATATAGGAGGTAGTTTTATTTATGTAATTTGAATGGCAAGCAAGCTGACGGACCGCTTGGTGGTAAACGGTAACCATTGTCTACATATAAACAAGGGACTATAGTAGTCTAGACATAAATTTATCATACGACAACCGTGATAGGTACCAGTCATTCGTTGCCATTCCAGAGGACTATGATATCATGTATGATCCTGTAATTTCACTGCCTAATCAGAACCTACAAGAGAAACAGCTTACAAAGCAAGCCGCTTGACGGCAGAAACAGGTAAGACACTGGAGGTACACACTCCGGCAACTTTATACAGTCTACCTCTCGTAGTTCGCTTACGAAGTGTGTAGTGTGTAAGTACTTATCTAGTATTGCTTCTTTATGTCTACAGTTTTTTATATCATATATATATATATATATACAGAACGTACAATGACACAATTATACATATACAATAAACGATTTCAGCAATCTAAATCTCAGTATAATAATTTTAAAATATAAACGTGTTGGCAATTAGCTGTAAGTTTATATTGTTTTAATTAAATAAATAATTTGGTAACAAATTCAAAATGCGATAAGAAATCGTAGTCATTAGCAATACAGTAATGAATTTTTCTTTTGGCACCGGCGATTTGCGATTTTTAGTTTTTTTTTGACGCGTTCTAAAAAAAGTAGTAATTTAGGAACAGGATTACAGGATCAGGAGAGCAGGAAATTGTTGTGAAAAATACACCAATATATTTGTAATGTTTAAAATGGGTTGTAGGGTTGTCTCTCAATAACATAATTTCTAGTTTACCTATTAACAATGATGGTCGCTTCACTATTTGGCCTGGAACTGAAAGATAGTATCTATTACCATCTTCGCTTCGCAGCATAGTGACGTCTGACATATTGTAATTCTGTTAGTAAAATTAGATTTTGTCATATTATTTTATTATAACATGGACGCTTTCTCACAGGTGGCATTCTAAAATACTTAATGTGTACGTTGATAAGATGCCAATGACGGATGAAGGGATTAGTATAGAATCCTGTAGTATAGAATAGTGGTCCTTTATGGCAGATTCCCAAAAATATTAACCACGATGTTTTCCAGGCGGGACCGCGTGGAGGTTAACCTGATAGTGTACTTTGCTAAAATAGAGTCCACTAGTTCTCATACATAACAATCCCCTAATACTACACCAACTGACTCTATTTCATCTCCATACTGTCATACATAGGTGTGCATCTAGACGTCACAATATTGAATACAGGGGGGAAGGAAATTGTTATTAATGTGAACTAATGACCCCATTACTAGCAATGCCGTTCCTCCTAGAAACCATCGTGGTGAATTTATATGAATTTGACACGATGGGCTAACTGACCTGAATTCATTCTCCACTGTGGCCCCGCCAGGGTAAACCAGTAGCACAGGCGGTTCTACTCCATTATTATTAACAAAAGTAAGGAATAAATACATATTCTGACATCAAAATTAATATTCTGTAACATTAAGTTTCCACGTACCTTATAATTAGATTTCACAACAGCTTCCTCGTACCATAACAAGTACTGAAAATATTTTCTGTAATTTTCTTTTGTTACACCCACGTCAAATACATCCCTAAAAATGTTAAATATTTAATAGAATTATTTTTAAATAACAATTATTGAATGTTTCTGGTTTATTTTCTATTTTTATTCATTATCTATTAACGTTATCGAATAAATTTAGAAACCAACCTCACACTTTTGGCCTTTGCTTTGTCTTCCTCTGGTGCTGTCTCGCTTACTTTTAACCCACTCGTGAATATTGCTTTATATTCTGGCGGAATTCGATGCTTATCATCGCTGTGTCTGAAAAAAGGTCCATAAAATTGCATTTTCATTTAAGTATACGTAAATTGTTTATTAAAAAAATATTTATTTTTTAACTAACTAAATAATCCTTTGAAGGAATATGGTACTAAAGGTCTTTGTAAGTAGGTATGTGATTTGATCCGTACACATTTTTACATGTAGATTGTATTTTTTTTTTGTATAAATAATAAACCAGTTACCAGTAACTTCGTATTCCTTTAAAAGCCTTAAGATAGTCTGTGTCCTCGTTATAAAATCTACCTTCATGTAAAATTTCATTACGATTCATACGAATTGAAAATAATAGTATGGATTAATAATAAATGTAATTTATATTAAGAGTAAGGGTAATAATATTATTTAACAACAAACATTCAAATTGTATAGTAAAATTGCGAGTTTATAGATAACTAGCTACTCGCCCCGGCTTTGCACGGGTGTATATGTATTATATATATAAACCTTCCTCTAAAATCACTCTATCTATATAAAATACCGATTCAAAATCCGTTGCGTAGTTATAAAGATTTAAGCATAAATAGGTACGTATAGACAGCGACAGCGACTTTATATTATACTATAAATAGATGATGAATATCTACTGTATACATACCTTATTAAGGTAGTTTTGACTAAATTCTTCGCTACCACTTCTTTCTTAGTATAAGGACTTATCTCTTTTTCGTGGGTAGTTGGAGTGTTCTCCACATAAACTGCCTAAAATATACAATTCTTCAAATCCTTAAATTTTATATATATTAATATAATTATATACTTACCGGTACTGATAATTGTCCTATGGCAGATTGCAAAAAAATATTTTATATTATGGACAAAATCAACATTTATTTTAAAAACATTTTTATAGGATGCTACGTTTTCAGAGATAAGTTATATTTTAATTTTAAAATTTAGGACCCCAATAATAATTGTACCCGTATAAAGAATGGGTCGCTAAAAAAAAAGTAATGGTCGCAATTCGACTGCAATTCATTTAAATTTTAAGTTTGAACGATATTATACTTCTATTGTATATTGAATGAATATATATACATATATATACTAGCTGTCCCGGCAAACGTTGTTTTGCCATATAAATTAATAACGCTATAAAAAAATAGGGGTTGATGATAGAAGGGTGAAAACTTAGGATTGTCTGTATTTTTGTATGTTGTATGATTAAAAAAAACAGAAACTAAAAATTTTGTCTAAGAAAAAAAAAAAATTAGGGGTGGACTACCCCTAACATTTAGGGGGATGAAAAATAGATGTTGGCCGATTCTCAGACCTACTCAATACGCTCACGAAATTTCATGAGAATAGGTCAAGCCGTTTCAGAGGAGTATGGGGAATAGGGATATAGGGAACGAAAACTGTGACACGAGAATTTTATATATAAGAATATATACGAGAATCTCGTTATGTAAACAAATGCTTACCACATCTCGCACTATGATGCTGACTACATTTGTCCTTAAGTTACGTAACGAGAAGAATACGGGTACTTCATATTGGCCGATGTGTGCAGTTTCGAATTTTACTGATACTGCTTTTTTTATTTCTGTATCTGGAATAATAAAATTTCTTCAGTTTTTATTCGCCTTCCCGTTATTGTTTTTATTGTAAAATGAAAATGTCGTCGCTCATAGGTTACAGGCGCAGCACAATGAATATTACGCAATCGGGTTGTTTAGAACCTTTGTTTTGTAGTTACGCTGCATAAACTGCCATATGGCCAAGATATGTAACCTCACAAAGGGCATTTGTAATATTAGTATGGGCAAGAACTTTTAAGATCATGTACATATTGTTATGTTAAATTTAAAAGAGAATTAGAGAGTAAATTTTACACACCGGATATAATTTTACATTTTAATTGGTACTATGATATCTAAAATTATTTTAATTACAATCAGCATTAGCAGTTTATGAAATATATCACTGTGAAAAAATTACAGACCACACGGCGCCATAAGGGTTCCGTTTTTTTTTCAGAGGCCCAATTTCCACAGTTTTGGTTTTTAAATTGCCCTCCTTACACGCTCTTCAAAAAGATGTGAGTGTATTATATAGAAATTAAAACTATTAGACGAAAATTAAAAAAAAAATTCGTCGGTTTAAAAACATATATTAGAAGCTAGGGAGGGCACGTGTCCAAACCGTATCCATGAAGGCATTCTTATTATAACATAATTAAATTATAACATCAACTTACTTGGTTTTAATTGTTGTAAATCTAAATGATAACTTATTCGGAAATTCGTTTTCGAATGCAGAATTTGTATGAATACTACACGAAATTCATCAGTCTTATTGTAATTCAATAATGTAAAATTAAACTCCACTTTTTCGTTAGGTTTAGCCTGAAAACATTTCGCTTAGTATTAATATATTTTAATATAATATTATATTATTGCAAATATTGTTACGATGTTATAAATATATAATGTTAAAATACATAATAGGTACATGGTAATAATAAAGACATTATCAACTCTGGCCATGAGATTTTTTTTTTCTTTGTTATTTTTTTATGTGGAATTAAATTACTGGAATGGAAAGCATTACCGTCCACCTAAAACGGATAAAGAGGACTAAGGTATGCCTCCGTGCCCAATAATTCCATAGCTCACTCTTCAATCGAAATAGCTTGGTAGCAAGTGCTTTACGGTTGCATGTAGGTATTCACGCAGACTTTTAAAAAAATCTGTCGTTAAAAAATGGCCGCAAGCGGATTGTATTTTGATTTTATATAGGTACATAACGCGATATGTTCGCCAAACTTGGAACTATTTTGGTGACTCTATTTGCAATCCGTAGTTGTTCATTTCAGTGTTGGTACTAATAAATCTTATTTATTATGAAGTAGGGCTAATTGCTTTGCATGATTTAAAAAAAATTACTTACCGATAATGTTATTCTACCTTCAGAATATTTCTGATGTACTGAAAAAGAAGATCTTGCATCGCATTCTATGACAATACCGTTACGATTTTTAACAAACTTCTTCCTGCAATCAAGAAAGAGAAACCTAAAGTGTACCAAAGAGTAAAGAGGACCGAGTAGGTAACGACAAAGTAATTAAATTGTGAAAGTTCTTTGAATTTTATAACCTATTATTAAAAAAAAACATGTAATTTTTTTATACCACTATATTTTGAAATAATTATATTATAAAAAAATTTACAGCTTTGATATGATACTCCACGTGCAGCTCTCCTACTCAGTTACAGGGACTATATTGATACTTCTATTTTAGACCCTCTTGTACATTTTTAAATTAGACATTGAAAATGTATATCAATATTTAGTGAAATAAATATTGCGTATTACAAGAGGTAAGGTAGATAGATGAGGATGGATCGTTTGAAGGATGATAACCAAAAAAAAAGACTAAGCTCAGAAATGATAGTTCCATATTACGCCACAAATATTACAATAAAAGCAAGTAATGAAGATTAGAACAATATAATAAATATTGCGACTAGTAGGTAATATAATAATTGAAAATGAGTAAAAGAGATTATATGATGATGACATACTTGTTGGACGAGTACTCGTGCAAAATTTTGTTTCTCTGATGTTTCAGTGTTTGTTCATGGTCTGGATTTATGTTCTTTTCTGAACAAATATAACAATTCTTCATTTTCGTCATCTGTAATAGAATTACGTAAGTTTTATAACATAATTATTTAAGTAATACTAACGGCCCGCCCTGGCTTCGTGAGGATGTCCATAAATTCTGTACATCATATGTGTGTGCATAATATATATTTAAATGATGAATTGCGCAGGCAGTAGACCATTCCGGTCTACTGTCTGCGCTAACGGAATACACTGGCAGGGCACATTAGAGGACGATAGGATGAGTTATCTAATATAAAGATGATGATAATAAAGACAGTTACTCCATCGCGAGAAACTCACCAGGAATTACCTACGATTCCGGGGAATAAAGTGGAGGTAGTCCTGACGTGTGGATATTAGCAATGGTGCCACTATTCTATTACTAATCCCCTCAATTTCATATAGTTTATCTAATTATCAAATAATTACAAAAATCATACTCTTTAATTTTCATCGTAAAACGTGTATTAGCCACATAAGACCACCGAGGTAGTCAAATAAGACCTATAAGTAGGTACTAAATTTTAATCGTAGTCATGTTACCCGTTCACAGATTACTGAGTGTTTACACTTTACTGTGTATATAAAACAGCGTTCTCAGAACTTTATTTCGCTGACAACGAACACTATCAAGTTACCAGTTATACAATTCTAGCTACATAACGTTATACATATACAAAATATTAGTAATGTGAAACGTGCAAACCGTAACCAGACAGGATTGATATTTTTTACAATTAAAAAAGTTGGATGGAACAAAAACATGCAATATAACAAAAAAGTCAGGTTTGATAGTAAACAGTGCACACTGGTAACAGCTATTTTTAATCAAATAATACCTAACTTACTTACTAGATAGTATTATGTTATCTGTACTATAATATAGTGATGGAGTAATATTAAAACGTGCCACCGCTCAGGATTAGTAATGGCACATTGTATTAATTTTTATAGTATTTAGGTAATGGAGGGCCTATCTATGTATGAGGATAGCGATTTGGAGAATAAACAGTACAAACTAAACAAAGGAAATCTCGAACCTTTCGAAGCGCCCTGGCTAGCGTGCCAACAGTTGGCAATAAGGAGATCCGTGAGCAGTAGATGAGCAGTAGATGGTTGGTTATGATGAGCATGAATACATCTATTAGTATGTACTTATGTATATTCCCGGAATAATGTGATTTTATGATAAACCGTCAAATAGCCTCAAAAAATCCACGGTTTTCACATATTTTGTGAGCACATTATAATCTAAGTACTTTGTAGTCCGTGTGTACGTACACGTACCTAGATAACGTGTAATCGAGTTTGTTCTTAATCGATAACGCAGCAGGATTCTTACTTAATTCATTCTGCTTCGGAAAGAATATAAAGACCTTTGAAAATTTGAAAAATGTTGTTTTTTTTATTAATTCCATTACACATGTTCTTCCTTCCTACAATCCCAATGGTTTTAAATATAAATATTTGCAGACTCCCTTATTTCTCTTGGTTAGATCACAGTATTCATTTAGTATCAGGTGGATAATATGTTTATTCGATAAGAAGAATATTATGGTTTTCAAAATATAGTGTAGGTACTAAAAACGTAGATGTAACATGTAGAATCGGGACACAAATAGTAGGTATGGGATCGATACAAGTGTAAACGTTTGCATAATAGTTTGCCCTAAGTTAGGGTGGTCAACTTTACAAAAAAATCTATGAGAGACTCATGCAAGGTGATATGTAATATTTTATTAAATATTATATTTCGGAAGTATAATTGTCACTAGCTGTGCCCGCGACTTCATCAACGTGTGACAAATAAAAAAAATCAAACACATAAAATGTAAAATATAAGGATCCTTCTAGCTTCAAAAACGTTAATTTACCATACAAACTTTCATTCCCTATTTTATTTTACCCCCTTAAAGGTAACATTTTTACAAACTTTGAATGTGATGTGTGTTTATATTTAGATAATCAACAACCTAAATATAAGTAAAGCCTCTAGCTTTAAAAATGACGTTTTGACGAATTTCATACAACCGTACTTCTCCTCTTTCAATCCTTTACAACCCTTTTTTCACATTAAAAAGCCTATGTCCGTGCTCCGGATCTATACTCTCTATGTACCAAATTTCATTTAAATAGGTTCAGTAGTTTTGGCATGAAAGCGAGACAGACAGACAGGGTTACTTTCACATTTATAACGTTAGTAAGGAAGTAAGGATTACGGGGCTGTCCCGCGAAAAGTGGGGCGGCCTGGTCGCCTTAAACCAAGTTATCGTGTTATACAAAGAAATACAGTATTTATTGCATTGTATTATACTCACTTATCGCATTGTATTATGTTCATATTTCCGCCCTTTTATGTAAAATCACTAGTTCTAATAATATTATATTTCAACTGATCACTACCTACTCGCACTCATAAAATATTATATTCAACATTTGTAATCAACAGAAATTGCAATAATCCTTGCCGAAACAATTAAATCATTATTAATGTAAGAAAAAAAACGTTCGACAGGGGGATAAATGCATCGAAAATGTTATTTTACATGCACTAATTTATGTAAAATACTACAGTTACCTTTATTAATCCTTTCCAAGAAAGGAAACACAAAGCTTAGCACAAAATACAAACACACGTGCGAAATGGTGGGCTTCACTTGAATAATAAATGCTGTTATAATTCTTGCTATGTAGCGCTATCAGCAATAAGTGACGTCACATTGAGTGAGTAACTGAGTACTAGGGTTCATTCCCGGGAAATCAAGCTCGAGAAAAGTCGAGAACTCGAGAAATCAAGTACCTATATAGAAATTAAATTGACGTTTGTTGTATTGCGTGGCGGCGCAATAATACTAGATATTAAGGTTTTCTTTCATGTATTTTTTTTTGTTTTACAGAAACTATTTTTGTTTACAAGTTTAAGGTAGATTTTTTCTAAATAACCAGCCAAAAATGGTGCTGTCATTATAAATATAAGTCTGAATAATATTAGGTCCTAACATATGAAAGTGGTGTTTTGTAAGGGAATAACCTGAAGTATTTTTTTTCAAAATATAACATGTTTTTTTAATCAAACTATGTATCATTGCTATTTATGCACTTTTGCCATCTCATAGGTACTTCATTGATCCCTTTACTGAAAAAAAATTTGAACGGGAACATTTGGACATCATAAATCATCAATAAAATCTTTGTAGTTTGGACTGCCTCATCGGATTTGAATTTTTTCCCAATCAGTTATTCAAATTTCGAAAAAAATGGTAATCTGTTGGAGCAAGATCCGGGGAGCAATTGTAAAGTCTTAGACATTACAATTGAATCTCTTCTAATTTGGTAAATGTCAGTTGTGCAGTGTGTGGTCTAGCGTTGTCCTGAAGCAGCAGTAGCCTACGGCGATAGACCAGCCTCGGTTGTTTAGCAGCTAGCTTTTCCATTTTGGTTTCTCAATTGCTGACAACACACATCTGCCGTAATCATCTGGCCAGATTTAAGAAAGCTGAAGTGAACAACACCGGAACTAGTCCACTAAACGCTCGCAAGTAACTTTTTTTGGGTCAATTTTCGCTTGGGGCAGGATTTGGTTGGTTTGCCAGGGTTCAGCCATTGCGATGAGCGTTTCCAATTATAATACAAGATCCACATCATCACAGGTTCGATTTAAAATCCCTTTATTATTATGCCGGTTGACTAATGTAACGCAGCAGTCTACGCGAGTTTGTCGATCGAAACGCGAATTGTCTACTCAATCCATGAGGGACCCACCTTTTAAGCTTTTTCGCCCTCCCAATTTGCTACAAGTGGATTAATACAGTTTTGTCACTAACACCGCAACCTGAAACTAACTCTGACGTGGTTTGTGATGGATCTGCTATCATAATTACCAACCTTGGACTCCAGCCGCCCACGGGGATTGTTTTGCAGGTCGAAATTTCCAGAACGAAAACGTTGCAAATACATTGTGCATTGCATTGTGTTTTCTTTTGCGACACCACCACCATACACATCATTAATCCTTCGAGCCGTTTCTGCAGCATTAGTGCCATGGCGGAACTCGTACTTGTACTTGTAAATGACGCGATATTTTAAGTTTTCCATTTTGTAAGCTGAGTGACCCAAAGAAAAAACAAAGCACATGTATCACGGTTTTCGAAAAACAAATGCATGAGTGAATAGCCGTATAAATTTGAAATTGAAATTTCTAACCAAAGAGGAGATATTTAAGATCAGTGGCCAGTACGACAAAACGCTAATTTCATATTTAAGAACTTAATATATTTCAGTATTTAAAAAAAAATGGCTTATTCATTATATGTATAATGTTTTTAAATATATCTACTCAATAAAAGTTTTATAATGAATTTTATAGTTAAATTTTATAATTAATATTTAACAAAAATGCAGTGGTTTTCGTCTCAAATGAAACCACTGAGTTTTTTGACGTTATTGGGACAAAAAATAAACCAAACGTACGTAAATGTAAATTTCTCGACAACCCGAGAAGACCCGAGAAATTAACCTCGAGAATTCTCGAGACCCGAGAAATTGAAAAGCTCGAGAAATCATGAACCCTACTGAGTACATACTTATTTATAAGAGTGAAACTAATGTTTGGCCGCCATTCTGCCCGTAATATTATTTAATGCTAGCTGTTATCCGCGACTTAGTTCGCGTATAATATTTTTTGTTTTTAATTATCAATTATTCTAAAATGAAAGTAGTTTAAGTTACTTCTTACAACATTAATATCTGAGTGAAAATCCTGTGAATAGTAGTGGCTATTTGAGTCTATCATCCCTTTTTTACTTGGAGAAAATCCCTCATGTAGAACCACCCGACCGACCCGAGGAAGCCGGTCGGATTCGCTTTTAATGGGCAAAACTTATATTTTTGTTAAAGTTTATTTCAAAATAATAGCCGTAGTGTAACGAACTACGAACTTTGTTGTTTGTAAAACCAATATTCAATTACCATATCCGAAATAATACGAGATATTAAAGTACAAATTAACAATATTTGTATACTTACCAATTTCACTTTCTCAAATAAACGATATTTAAAACAGATACTTAACTAAAATGAAATTACGAAAAACAGTTTGGTTATTCGGACGGAAATAGGTCTAATGAATTCAGATAGAGCAGACTAGCAGAGTAAAGTTTGATAAAAAAAAACCTGCCATAACCTAAATAGAACTACACATAGAACCCTCTAGTATACTTACTTTTCTCTTTGGAAAGAACTCTAGGATTATTTACTGCAAACATGAAATCAAAATCTGTTTGATCTGTGCTGTATACGTAAGTGAATTCAATTAATCAATTATTTGTGAATTGCGATAGACATGACTATACCTAACACGTGTGAGTATATACTGACGTCTATAAATATACCGCTATTAAATATTCCGTATAGGACAATATACTCCTATATTTATTTTATTTTATTACGTTTTCTAAGCTTATAATTAATTTAGATATATGTTAGTTAGGTATGCTACTTTACATGTCATCTGCGGTCTCCGGTTAGTTGTCGTTGTCACTGTCATAACTATTGAGAAATCTATTGTTATTGTATACCGGTGTGTTGATCGTAATTATTTATGTGGATACTAATAAAACAGTTTAATGTGAATCATCTTTTTAATATAAGAAATAATACCCTATTAGTCTTTCTTTCAAGTAGCGACATCTGTGCAGTCAACTGGAAACTATTTTGCAATAGAATTACCAATTAAAATTAACAGATGGTAATAAATTTGAAATTGTGCACAAATTGGGGAATTCCCTGAATTTCTACACAATAACAAAATTACGGAATAGTAGACGGAACTAGCATTACAATGATATTTCATTTTTTTTATTGCTGAACTGAAATGGACATTTTCACCAATATAAGTTTTAGCTGTTGCTGCGACTTCGTCCGCGTAGAATTTAACTTTATTTTTCTAAAATAAAAGTGGCCTAACTTGCTGCTTATTACATCACCTACCTGTCAAAAAAAGTCCCGTCAAAATCGGTCTAGCCATTTCAGAGATTAGCCGGAACAAACAGATAGACAGACAGACAAAAATTGTAAAAAAATTTAATTTGGTGTATGTACCGTATTCATATGCATATAGTAAAAAAAGGTTATTTCAATATTACAAACATACTCCAATTTTGTTTATATGTATAGATGTATATATACCTACCCTGTAACATAAACGGTTTTTTAACGTGTCAAAAATCTCTGAATGTCCGTCCCCCGGTCATAGGTTAGACGAGCGTGTATGTAGGAGTATTACACACCAAAATTAACCATTTCACACGGTGTAACTACGAGGCCTTTGCCAGAGTCACAAGGTCGCCTTAGCACTTCACCGCGATTCCGACGTTGTCGGCCTACCCGTTGTAGGGCAGAGCCCATTTCATTTTGTGCCGACCTATTTTGTTCTACTCAATTGTGGAGACGTGTGGATACACGTCCACACCCCTGGGTCCGTCTAGTTTAGGCGCTGCCTGCCTCAAGGAGAGCATCGTAGTCTAATGGGGGAATAGAGGTGGGGTGTAGTCGGGTACGCCGGGCGTTGTCCCGTAACCTAAATTATTGTGAGATTTTTTAAATGTCTATAAAGTTGTGTGTTCTATATTTTTTATGTAAACAAATACACGGCTTACTTATTGAAGCGGTGACTGTCGCATGTTATAAAATACATACAAAATTAGTACATCATAAAGTCTTATTTCATTTAAGTGTATCTAAGCACCTATGTACTAGTGCTTACACTTAAATGAAAAGCAATGATATTCCCAAGTACTAAGGTACTATATCGGGTAAGAGGTAAAATTACGAACACTACCGAGTCGAAATACTAGCGAAGCACTCTACTTCTAAGGGAACTAATATTAAAATGGGCGTTCCTCAAGGTTCAATCTTAGGCCCATTTCTCTTTTTAATTTATTGTATATAAATGACCTTCCCTACATGGTAGAGAAAGTTGCAGATATAGTGTTATTTGCGGTTGGTACTTCGTTAGTGTTTAAAATTGGTCGCCAATGTAATCAAATAGACGATGTAAATTATGCTATCTCTGCTATATTAAATTGGTTCACATGTAATAAACTATTATTAAACTCCAACAAACTAAGTGTATTAAATTTACGCTTCCTAATGTAAGACAAGTAAATACGCAGCTATTGCTTAATGATGAAATAATAAATTTTGTTAATGATACAGTTTTTTTAGGAATAATAGCGGAATCGAAGTTACAATGGGGGCCATATTTCAAAATTAGCCAATAGACGTACTTCTGATGAATTATGAATTATGAAATTAAAAGGATAAGGCAATTAACAGACGTGGCGACGGCAAAACTTGTATATTTTAGTTATTATAGCATTATGTCATATGGAATGCTGTTGTGGGGTAAAGCTGCGGAAGTAAATATTATATTTATTTTACAAAAGAGAGCCATACGCTCTGTTTATGGTATGGGTTCTAGAGAGTCATTACGTCAATGCTTTAAAGAATCAAATATCCTCACCGTTGCCTCACAGTACATTTATGAAAATATAATGTATACAAGGAAAAACTTAGATAGTATCAAGAAACGACTTTAAAGACAATAGGTCAAAATAAGCTAATTATACCTAAATGCCGTCTACACAAAAATAAGCTAATTATACCTAAATGCCGTCTACACAAAGTTCTATGGTAAATGCGTAAGATTCTATAATAAACTGCTAGAAGATTCTATAATAAACAAATGTTATGTAATAAAGCCTATTATAGGGTAGATGAATTTATAGATGATAGCAATATCTAGCAAGAATAAGTTTATTTGCGAACAACATTATAATTTGTTTTTCATACTGCTTTCTTGATATATGATAGCGTAGCGGCTTTTGTATTGATTGTCGCATGCATCCTGATGTAAAGTGCGAATACTGTAACTACCATATATTAATTTAAAGTAGCTGTCATGTGGTTGAGTGGATGGCGGCGTAGTGGGCCGGGTCATTGGGCTCCCTGAAATATGGTCAAGCGCAGTGATGGCTGGTTCATCCGTCATACTCGTGAACGAGTGCTGCTTGTAGGGACTGGTCTGCTCTTATCACTACGACTGATTTAATCTTATTGTATATTTATATTTGACCCAAAAAATTTGTGTTGGTTTACCAACCAGCTAATTTTTTGGGTCAAATACATGTCGAAATCAATTGGGTCAAATACAAACTACCTTTTTTATTCACACGTTTCGACTTGTAAATGTAAACTTACAAGGATTATTTAAAAGAGCAACACACAAGTTTCTTGCACTTTCTTCTTGTGATGAAACAGCTTTCCGAACGAGCGGTAGATAAAAAAATTGTTATGACTATTCAAAATAAATGATTTTCTATTCTATTCTATTCTACTTCTTTGAATTAGTTTTTTTTTATCGTGCATACAGCTGACATAATAAATATGATAATATAATCACATTATCGAAAGAAATTTTGGCATTTACTGCCGATATATAGGCATATCTTTAGATAAGATTATTATTAGACATTACATTAAAGAACCTATAGTATCGGTCGATTGTTGCCAGTATGAAACAGTTTCTACACCAAAAAAAACGTTATTTTATTCTATTAAATAATATTGATGGCTGTGGAGGTATAGTAGTTCAGCAGTCTTAATTCCGATGGTCTAGATTTCGATTCCTCGCATGATACAAAAAATGTATTTATGATTATTCAATCAATTCAATTTGTGATAACTTCAGTCTGAGCTAAGTGTAGATACCTATAACTTTTATCTCCTGTATTATCATCGTTCGTCACTTAGTCAAGAATTATTAGGTCATCATGTTTTATACCATATCACAAATAAATTAAACTTATAATGAGAGTCCAGTATGATTCAATATTTTAGCAAAGACTTTAGTTATTGATGTATTTTCTGTACCTACCTCAGTCATTCGATAATACATGAATAAACAAAATTTTTTCAATATAAATAAATTTATTTAATATACTTACAAGTGTAATTCTTTGCAAATGTTATGCAAAGATAGGGTAATCTACATAAGTAGTAGTGACTCCATTGCTACTCCAGTGTACGAAACAAATAAATAGATTTAACAATTAATTATTGATTAATTTATAAGTAGCTACTAACAAAAAAAAAATATCAACTGATTTATTTGGTCCCATCTATCATTCTAATCTAAATATAAATAATTCAAAGGTGATTGGCTGACATAGTGATCTCTCAAAGCACAGCCCAAACCACTATACGTATCGGGCTGAAATTTGGTATGCAGCTAGATTTTATTACGTAGGCATCCGCTAACAAAGGATTTTGATTAATTCTACCCCCAAGGGGATAAAATAGGGGACGAAAGTTTTTATGAAACTTTGTCAATTTTAAACCAATCGGGCTGAGACTTTGCATGCATAAACTACTATGACGTAGGCATCCCCTATGAAAGGATTTTGATAAATTCCATAGATAAGGAGGTAAAATAGGGGATGAAAGTTTGTATAAATCTTCTTAGATTTTCGACTGATTGAACTGAAATTAAAGATTGGAGCTACTATGATGAAGACGTTCGCTTTAAATAGGATTTTGATAAATTCAACCCCCATGGGTATAAAATAAAGGATGATATAGGATGTAAATGTATTAGTTTGAACCTATCTGTACCTAATGGAAAGAATAAATTAAGACGAACAAAATAATTTTTAGTTCTTTAAGCTACTTTTGTTTTAGAAAAATAAAGTTAAATTTCACGCGGAAGTGGTCGCAGGAACAGCTAGTTTATAATAAAACTAACATATAGAATTTTTATTGGTCTGTGGTAATTTTTTAACGTTTCTCGACATACTTGACAAATTCTTGTGTCCCGAGTAATAATTGTTTCCAATCTAATTGTGGTGTTGTGTTAAAAATGATTACCTTCGCCGGCTTGTTTAATAAGATGATAATGAATCATGTATGGCAGTATCTAAGGATGTTTAAATTTAAATACAGGCTTATATTTTGGTAGTTTGCAATTCCACGAATGTGTGCTAAGGATATCATGTATATATTCAGAGCAAGTTTATTAAATAAAAGAAAATTGTGAAGAGTCAATAGTTTAATGTATCTATCATCACATTTTTGTATCTATTTCATCATAGTGTTAAAATATAAAGTCTATTTTTTCTTATTTCCTAAGAACAAATTTACAATCAAATAATTACTTATCTAATTACAAAAATATAACTAGCTAATTCTTATAAATGGCACGGATTAAAATTTAGTTTAAATATCACAGTTTAAACCTTGTCAAATACATTTAACATATTTCATAACAATTCATTTAAATTATACAATTTCACACACTGAGATCTGAATTTCTGGAGATTAAAAATGATCACTGGTTTTGGTGTATCGTAATATACATACTTTTTAATAACAGAGTATTAAATATAATTGTAATGCATGTAATTAAGGGATATCTGAAAAAAGATTCACTTAGTACAATTAACTATAATAGGTACTCTTTAGAGAACCCGCATGATCATTTGCAATCCACAACTAAATATAGTTATGACAAACATGACATGTACACAAGTTTATTACAGGAGAGGCTGACGTTTGGCATCGTGACGTTTGTCGTCGTCAGCCTTTTTTATAATAAATTTGTGGTCACTATTTCAGCAGATCGAAATCCCAGCGACTTCTTGGAAAAAATTGCGGAAAATTCAAAATAAATTAATTTTATCTATTCTTATTTAAAAGGTCTTCACTGATATCCCGCCAGCGTATACATTAGCACAAGCGGAAATACAGTTGCATCATAATCCATAAAAATTAGTACTAATAATACATAATGGGTGGCACAACGCATAATTTATGACATTATTAGTAAAAAGTATAATTATTCATATCGTGAATGATGCCAGTTATTACGAGTCTGTTCATTATTTCCATATGTAGGTTGGTATCTCGAAGTAACTGCTGCGTTTCTCTGCAATGGTAGGTGTCATAATCGTTGCATTGTTCCATATACATACGCCATTTCTCGTCCCTCGTTAAACAAGCGGGGTTGCCGATTATTATTAATTTTGCTTTTGCTCTAGTCAATGCGACATTAAACCTCTGTAACAAAAATGAACACATTAAATTCTATAGCTTTTATCTTTTTATCGTAATCTACTATTACTAAACGTTCACGTTCAAAGTATCTACTTAAAACATATTATCAAAATTAATGAAGTTAAAAGGTATCACGTAATAGTACAATTAATGTACCTACAATAAATATATATGAATGAAAACACGGCAACATTCCTCAATTTATATGTGTTCTGTGAAATTCATACTAATATTGTATAGGAGCGGTAGTGTGTCTGTTTGTTACTATAACACTACAAAACGGGTTAACTACTGAACGGGTCTTAATGTAATAATTGTTTGACATTAAAATAAATTGCAATAAGAAGGGACATTGTCTATCTTAACTCAAAAATGAAGGTGATGAAATGGGATATGAAAGTTTATCATATACTGGTAGTACTAGTGGAAAGCGGGTAACTGATATATGTATGTAGTCTATTCATAAAAATATAAGCAATTCCAAAATATGTGTGTAATGTATGTACTCACCTTCTCGTCAACTAAGAATCCCAGACTATATTTAGCGTCCTGGTCTAACAATTTGCAGTTGGCTCTCACAGTTGAAATTAAAATAACCCTCTTTTCCTTTCCTTGAAAAGATTCTACAGTCCCCACTTCTATGTTGTTGTACTCTTTACACTCTAATAAAGTTTTCATTCTGTTCACCTATAAAAGATATTTGATTCAATATAACGGAAATTAAACTATTCAGTGCGAGTATAAATAGCTCTATGGATATAGAGCACAGTTAAATTAATTTAAAAAATCTGAATTGTATATATTATTTTATTTGTTGTTAAAAAATTATGAATCTCGATTTACATTAAAATCTTTTTATCAATTTATATTTCTTACTAATTCTCAATTTCATTTCTTCAATAAAACAGTAATACCAAATCCATAAATTATTATAAGAGATCGCCCAATATAACGTTGGAGTCAAATATTTGCTTGTCCAATTTGCATTTCAATTGTCGTTTTCACTACGATGTTGACAATTAACAATACCTCTGAGTACCCTGGTTAAAAACACTTATATTTTTTGTAAGTTATATTGTTACTGACCTGTCTTATATAAGGAGAAATAATCCCAATGTCTTCTGGCTGTACGTTGTGTTCATAGATAAGAGCTTTTACGTACTTCATCACAATATTCAGTTCAATTTCGTTGGAGTAACTGCAAAGAAAGTGTAATTTAATTATAAACTGAAAATTTAAATTTTCAATCAGTTGTATACATTTCATATTTATTAAAAGTATATCTAATATTAAAATGCATGCTGATATTATATACCCGCAGTGTGTCTATCTAATTGTTACCTTTTCCAGACTAATGGGATGAACGGATTTTAACGAAAATATGTAGATACATGATATTTTTTTATTTCAAAATAATATGTTGTTCAGGCCACGATAAAATTACTTCAATCGTATTTTTAAGAAAATCTACACATCAGATCTTGATCAAGTTTAATGGGATGACAAAAAAGTCCTACTCATAAAAACTTCTGACGTATTATTCATACAAACATTCGAAGTCGAATTGAAACCTACTCTTTTTTTAGTCGGTTAATAAGTAGACGAAGTCGTGTAGCTTCGTTGCATTATTAATTAATATTTTAATGATGATTGCTTTATTTCCTACAGTAATACAAATAACGACAATAAAGATCGGCATTATTTATTGAAATATAAAAAAAGAATGATGACGCTCTAATTTAGAAATTATAATCACATATTTACAGTTAGTACCTGTACTGTTAACATACCTGGGCTTTCCACCAATTTTGTGCTCTTGAGATTGAACAGCATGGAAGACGATAGATCTGTTGCCTCCAGGAAGTCCCAGTATGCTCACAGAGCTCAAAGGATCAGGTTTTGCGAGTGCCTGAATAAAAAAATATAACTTAATGGATGTAAAGCACCTACATATACGTTAAAGTATCAATATGTTTAAATTTTAATAATAATGCTAATTTTGTAGAACGAACATTTTTTCCAAACCAAACGAGTAAGTTCCGAATGTAGTAGAATAAAAAAAATATGACTATGCAGAAGTACTTATATTATCTAAGTTTATTTGACAAAGTTTATTTCTATTTCTTTTGTTCCATATTACGACAGCAACACATAAATTTTTATTATGGTGTACTTTATTAATAACTTAAAATTTCAATTCTTACCTGCAATCGTTCTTCATAGAATAGAGTATTGGGAATTTTCAGTATATCGGGATCGGAGCGATAATTTTTGATGAGCATTGATGTGAAGTTGGGATCGTTGTCGTAAATGTTCGTGTGCGTGTCTTTTAGTCGCTCCATCAAAGATTTACCTGTAATGAAATGCAAGATATAGATAGATTCCAGAAAGGAAAAATAGTAACAATATATAATTCTTAATTTTCATATACCTATAGTTAAATAAGGAAATTGTTGGTAAGTTTTGAGTTCATTATGAATGAATGTATTATTCTTTTGAATATTCTAACATCATACTATCATGATAAATATAATATCTTGTTATGTGAACAATTAGAAACATGACTGAAAATCCGTTAAATAACATATTTTTATTTGCAAAACTTTCTCCTATAGTGCGAACGATAATGGTTTAGAATATTTATTTGTTAGTTCAGGATGACTGTATCATACCTAATCCCATTCGTTTTGCTTCATAAGAGACGCACACGGGTCCCAGTTGGCGGGTGTCCCCGGCGAGAACCACTTGGCCAGTTGGTGACAGGAGCCCGCATATGGGCACCAATGTCGCAGGCTCTGATGCCTGTGCCGCTTCGTCGATAAACAGATGCGTCATTTCAAGTTTATATATACTCTGACTTTTTTCCCTGGTGAACAAGATAAAGTTAATAAATAACCCTGAATACAATGCCATCTGGTATGTGGAAACGTAAAATATTTTGTCATACATAACAATTCAAATACACTACATAGACAAGACCAATACATACATACATGAAACTATTCCTGAATACAAATATTTGTATTATGCGGAGTTCAAATTCTCTAGTTTTGAAATACTCTTTCATATTGGTCGGTTTTAACCGACCTATATACTAAAAAGAATATTGACTTGATTACTACTACCAATATTATTTAATATAGACTACCTATATTAAATAATATTGGTTCAGTACATCGATAACTATAACTTACGTAGCATATTTGGCGGCGTGGGTGAGTGTCGTCACAAATATCCTGTAGTAGCTGACAGTTTCATTTTTCAAGGAACTAAAACTTTCGAAGCTAGTGCCGTTGGATACAGGCCCCAAGACTGGCGGCATCATACTCCTGTTGAATTATAATTTGTTTTCACAATAACAGGTAATAGCAAGATAATTAAGTATCAACGGGGCGAGAACCGGTGTGTCCATTTCGTATTAATTTAGCTCGTTATAAGGGTTTCATTACCGGAAAGTTAGTCAGGCAAATGAAGTGACTAAAATTTTTTATGTAAAAAATCAATCAATATTTTGAGATATTAATATTTAATATTGTCCTTCATAAAAACTTACCAGTCTCTGCACCGAGAATTGCCGCGTAGAATGAATTTATCGATCTTCATTTTTTTATTATATTCGAGTAGCATTACAGCAATATGATCGGCAGCCATGTTTGAGTGTGTGCATACCATAATACGATTTCGTGGGTTAGCTGATACCAACTGCAACAAGTGAAATAAATTGAACTAAATTTCAACATATACATTATAGTAATAATAAGAACCTACTGTTTTTATTGCTCCAAAATATATTATAGTTTTACTTTTTTTTTTGGTTACCAAGGAACTCGAGAAGAAACACATGAAGATTGCAAATAATATTTTGTCCTATCTACGCTACTACTGAATTTATTTATATGCATTAATCGTCTACTAATCAAAATAAAAATATAATTTATTATCAAAAAATACTGTAAAGTGATTTATTGTTGTGTAAAACAATAATATTTCTCTGTAACCTGTATTAAAAAATCTTTATTAACGCATTTCATGTATAATGTCGTTATGTAGAACTTTCAAAAATCAATTCTTAGCTAATGTTTTCGTACCTGTACAATAGTTTCAACAATGGTCATAGTTTTGCCGGTGCCTGGGGGCCCGACCAAGATGTACGGAACTGTACCGGACGTCCCGGACACAATATGCTCCACTGCAGACCTTTGCTCCTCATTGTCTCTGACTACATTGTTATAAAATCTGAAAAAAATATTTTTACATTAATATTCATTTTTAAAAAGGAAATATTTGATGTTCGTAATGGATGAATTCTGGAAATACTAAATAAAAAGCATAATTAATAAATAATAAAACTGTTACGCTTACCGTGAAATTGTCTTAACCGGTATTGGTATCTTGCTCGGCACGGGGAACACTCGGCAGGCTTGTTTGGTGGTGAACACCTTTGATATTGCGTCGTGCATGCGTTCCATCGGCATACGACTGTACGTGAAGTGGACGTCGAATAGAGTATTCTTAGTGTAGTATCCGTTAAAACTAAATGAAAAGAAATTTTTTATTAAATAGTATAGTGTAAAGTATCTAATATATGTTTCACCTACTTAGAGTAAAATGTGTAGGGTAACAAAGTATATCTAAATGTATCACACCCAAATTTTGAGCTCATAATACATGCATGTTTGTGAGCATTAAATTCATTAAAGCTGCGTCTTATACATATTTACTATTATTATTAGGTATTACAAATTATTAGTTCCTAAAACAATTTTAGATCTTACCTTTTATCGAATCCTGTTAGTAAAACTTCGGTTGTTGTGAAATTCTTGACGAAACATTCAAATACAACATCATTGTTATAACTTGGTCGTATTAGTATTCTGTCACCTAAAAAATTATTGAAATGTGTATTTGCACAAAACATAGATAGTGAAGTTGAAGGATAATGCCATCGATTGTACAAAAATCGTTAATATAGGTACGAGAAAAATATATTTTGTGTCAAATTAATTCTTAAAGCATAATTATTTTTTATAATGCTACAAATGGGGAACTTATTTTATAAAAGTAATATGGTGTTAATTTTAATTTTCTTACCGCGTATTACAGACGGACTTCGTTCTGGTAATCCGTCCACTTCGACTAGATAACAGTCGTTTCCATTCATTTTACTTATTGTTGTTTTCGCTATGGTGTATTGCTGAAAAGAAACATTATGGCTTTATTGGAGCTATAGTAATATTCATAATATTCTTTAAATAAATCCAAAACAATAGGAAGTTAAAATTAATTTCTGTTATAAAGATTGGTAATTTACCTTAAGATTCTGTGTAGCAATAGATTCTTCCCACCAAAGTAAATGATGAAAATATGCCATATAATTAAATCTTGTTATGCCTTCTTCAAATATAGATCTGGAAACAAAATATACAATAAATGTAAAGGTACAAAGAACCTTGACCCAGTTTATTTCTTTTATGCATCTGACTTGGTGTCAAGCTTATGCACCTAAGCTATGCTGTAATATTGAAACTCGTAATCTATATCAATTTATAATTGGTATACATACCTTGTGGTCGCAAGCACCCTTTTCAACTTCTCAATCAAATCTGAAGGTATTTCTGGATCGTCCAAAATACTATTTTTGAGATCACGAGGCAGAAGAATTTTCAATAATTTTGGAATTTTGAAGATGTTTTGATGAGTCCTAAAAAGATCGATGCATTAAAAATATGCATAATTTTTATTAGTTATATATATAAGAATCATTGATATTACCAGATATATACCTTAGTCAGGTATCGTGCTGAAATTAGTGACGTTATTTATTATATATATAATTTCTTCTAAATTATATAGATAATTAATAAACGTTCATGAAATACTAAAAATAAATAAGAAGACATGGAGTTTATTAAATGACAATTATACTTACGTCATCTGAAGCGGAGATCTGATAAAATGCTCAGCACTAGTCCACAGCGCCGGCTGTTGGACCTGAGTAATTCCATCTTTCTCTAATTCTGATAGAGGGTTTTCTGTCACTTTCACAATCTACGGAAACAATTTGTATAAGAAATAATATTAGGTACTAATAGGAAATGTATAATTAAATACAAAACAAGTATTTAAGTTATGTCATATTTTATTAATATCTACATATCTATTGAACTTAAGTTTAGGTTAAGTGTTATAATATAAATTAATGGTCCTAATATTTTTAATTAGTCAAGAAAATATTTTTAGTACATATATACATTAATATATTATATTATGATTTCAAAATATTTTATCGGTAACATAAATAAAAAAAAAGTGTATTACCATTTCTCTAACAATAATCAAATTCTTGGATTCGCTTTCTTTGGCAAAGGTAAATATTATGGGCATCTCATAATGGCCGATGTCCATTGATTCAAATGTAACCACAACTGTTCCATCAAGAATCGTTCCTGTAATACATATAATAATGTAAAATATGTCAAACAATGTAACTTCGTTGGCTTTATTACGTTATTTGATCATATTTTTATAATTTATTATAGACCTTGAGCAATTGAATTTCATTATAATCGGTTTCTTAGTTCGATTATATTTCTGTGTTAAATTTTTAACAAAATTACTTTTTCAATAGTATTTATTCCGTTATCTATTTAATCTTGGCTATACCAAGAAATATTAAAAAGTAATTCCTACGGAAACTATGACTTATGTTTGAATAATGATTTCATTTTTGTAAGCATAGAGCACTTTTATTTTATATAGGTACTTACCAGGTTGTAAAAGTACTGGATCTTCACCAAATACAAAAGGGTGATCGTTTATTTCAAATTGCGGTTGAGGATGAGCTAGTAACGCTCCCATGACAAACACGCTGCCATTATTTACGTCGTTGGCAACGCTGAATGAGAATTGTACGCGTTGCTTAGGCTTAACCTGAAATTTATTGTTATCTGTTACTGTAACAACATTTATTAGAAAATCATAACAAAATATTCATAAATAATCCTTGTAACAAAGGAACATTTAAGAACTACCTATCTCAAGAATTTGATTGGTTTGAGTTAAAATAATTAAATTTAAAATTAATTTATTAATTTATAATCGAACAGATAAAATTTTAGACATCGTAGGACATAGAGTAATGGAATAACAAATTGCAATAAAAGAAAAGTCTTAAGATGCAAGACTTCGTATCTCTATATAGTTGAAGTATTACAAATATTGTGCTGTCATACTTGGTTCCTAATCATAGACATTTTAATATATATATTATCTTAGTACTTACAAATATTTGAATGTTTTGTTCATCAGTTCTCCAAATATCAGATTCTTCTCCATCGCCTGTTGGCTTGCTGTGAGCAGAACAAAATACGTAGACGCCTTTCCTATTTGAAGTGTAATATTTCCTGTGAAAATATTATATATTTTAACTAAAATATAATAACATATCTAGCAATAACAAAAATCTTGTTAAAATATATTACATATAATTTAACAAGATTTTTGTTATAGGTTTTTTCATGTCATTGTGGCTGCTTTGCCTGAATAATCCCATTTCATTTTCAGCACTCAAAGAAAATTAAATCATATTTAAAGTTTATAACCCAAAATAGTCTCTTTAATAAATTGGATAAACTTTCCACTCCGTATAAACTCTATCTACACAATTATAGATATATATAAATAGGTATAACAAAAAAACTGTTAATTAAAGGCAGCCGTTCTAAAGTAATTTGCTTATATGTATTCCTCATCTGATTTTAATTTACCTATATATTTGTAACATATAGAACAGTATGTAACGTAAGTCAAGCAAAATAAAATCAAAGTGAACTTACTCGCTGCTTTTAAAGTTAGCGAGCTCCAAGTTGCAGACGTGCTTCGGAGTAAATCTATGATTAACAACTGATTCTTCATTATAATACTCATCAACCCAACCGCACACTTTGCAAAGCATTGTTTCTGAAAAGAATTTTCTATTTTAGATATTGTACCTTTCCTACCTACGCGGCTAGTTATTAGGCACTGGATTTAACTAAACGACATCAAAAGTTTTGAATTTGATTGGTGCTTTTTAACTGATTCCACGATGCAAAGGAAATAATGTGTTTCTCTGTAGGTATATACATATATTGTTCAAGTACTTTGTGGCGCTATTGAGAATATATTTAATCTTGCAAGTAATCGGTATTCAGAATAGCGACCACCAGATGCCAGTGCCACATCCAACTTATACATAAAAATAACACTAAGATAATGTAAGGCGAGATTATTTCATTTAAATAAGTATATAATAAGTTCTAAGAAAATACGGCATCAAATCATAAATCTAACTTTTATGTAGAAGCCATTATAAAAATATACTAAGCTGTACATTTTTTCAATTTCTATACGATAGATTACAATACTGTAAAGCAGGTATAGGTATATATTAAATATACTAAAGTAAGCAAGATAAAAACTTCCTTTTTTATTAGTAGTTTAACTAAGTACCTACTAAAAAGTATTCTATTTTCATTAATGTTTTAGATATCTTTAATATCATACTAAAATGTAAATGTCGTGGTTTTATAAGGATTAAGTGTTATGTAAGCTACTTTCATCAATGCTTTTTTTGCATCAATGATTTTTGGGAAGTACACTATGTTTGAATAAGTAATGCCCATCCAATTTATTGTCTATTACTTATTATTAAGATTTTAAGCACTTAAATAATATGTGTAAGTTTTGCTTGGGCCAAATCATACTTATGTCAAAACAATTATTATGTATATAGGTATATCCTAATAACTTTATAATAATAACTTTAGAATGAAACGGCTTTATCTAGGATAAATAAGTACCTATATAGGTACTGTAATATCTAGTGAATATCCTAAACCAATATATCTATGTCTTATATGAATAAACTGAATAGAGTAAATTATTAATTAACTTAGAAGATTGCTTAAATGCAGATATTTTTGATTACGTATATGTGTAATTAATAATTTAAAGTGCATACCTGTATAACTTATAATCACTGATATCACGGAGTAACTGTATTTTACAACTCGTCCTTAACTATTAATAAATTCGTAAAAAATAAACGGTAAACTCAACGACTACTGTTAACCGAGAAGGCGAGGGTGGAACTGTGGGGTTGTAAAAAGGAAGTGTTAACTTTATACGTTTCGTCTGTAGCTTGCAGGTAGAACCTAGTCCGGCCAGGGAGTGGTAGGTTGGGGGCGTGGCCTGCTTATGTGTGCCCTTTTGTTGTATATCATTAGCCACATTACAATTTATATTAGGTAAATATATGTATTATATATATAATACTATTCTTTAATATAAAACATGAAATAAATAATACTCTGAGTAGGTACCTAAATATGAATAAAGTGCAACCAACTAATTTTCGAATGCAAAAGAATTACAAACGTTAATTTTACTGTTTGTCTATACGTTTTGACTGTACAATTACGCGATAGGTTTGTCATAAATACGGTTGACGAAACTTAGAAAAATGAAACTTAATCGAAGTATTTAATATCGCGTTATAACTTCAATACAAGTAAATGTAATAGATACTATAGCTTATAGTCATTATGAGGCAAGCTGAACTTGTAGGAAGTAGAGTAGGTAGTACCTAGTCTACTTCTTACAATTTTATATCATATATCCATAAATAATCAGATACGTTATTTTGTTTAAAAAACCAACAGTGTTTTTAAAATTGTTAACAATAAATACGTTCAATTTAATAAATAATTGTTAACTATACTAACTACAAAAAGACAGACAGACCGACTCTATTTAATCTCTATACTTTTTACATCCATATACCTACCTACATTTCGTTCTACGTAGAACAGCCATGTTGGGAACAAAATTACCCTAGTTTCAACACAAAAGTAATTTGTATTGCCAATTATTGATAGAAACGGTACAGAATTAGAGAATCTTATACAAAATTGATACGAGCATAAAAATAGGTACATATTATTGATTTAGGTGATAACAAGAATTTATTATTATGCATGTCCTACGATACGTGAGTTAGTAACTGCAACTATTAAATAGTTTATATACCTACTAATCATAATCGAGAAACTGTAAATTTTATTATATTTCAATAAGAATTCTTTGGTACCGCTCTAGATCACTAAACACTTGGTAAAAACAGTAATTTAGTATCGAACTAATGTCATCAAACTAATCCTTGCTATCCACTTAAGTAATGGCAATTACAATTACCTACCTATTCTATTATAATAATAATAATCCTTTACCTACTCAATGCAATAACAATTGTGTTAATAAAAAAATGCCAAAAATTCTATGAATTAATGAGTTAATGACCATTATCCGTTATCTATCACAATTTAAACAAACAATAAACTTGGCGACTAAAATTGCCATTCTTAATAGCTATTCTATTCATTTAAAATCACTCAATATGTAGAAAATTCGATAGACATATGTAAATATGAACCATGCTAGTGGAAGTAGTAGAATTGTAATATATGTTTGTCACGTTTAATATAGGGACCTATTTTGAAAGAATACTTATTATTAGATGTATATAATATAAGAATAATAATAATAATACACGTCGCACATCAAAAACTACAACTTATACGTCTACGCTACGTCTTTAAATTATAATAAAGAAATTGTTTTAATTAATCCAGTAGTGTTTTATGTGTATAATATGTTAAAACAAATACTTAAGTCTAAATATTATATAGAGTATATGGACATTTTAAATATACTAATCATGTCTCAGAAATAAATTTTCACCACAATCTCTACAGCTTATGGTACCAAACAACTGATAGAAATACTCAAATAGGTACATTCATTTATAAATTAATAAATGTTCATTCATACTTATCAATGCAAAAGTATCTTCTAATATATAAAATACTCGTATCACAGTGTTTCTAATAAAATTCCTCCGAAAAGGGTTGCCCGAATGTAATGAAATTTTGTCTGTAGTCAGTAGGTCTGAGATTAGGACTTAATATGTGACTATTTATCATACCCCTAAGCGAGTTTCAGTATTAAAGAGTGGCTCTGCAATAAGTACCCAGTAACTTTAGGTTCAACATATCTAATATATGACTAAACGGCAGAGTACCTACAAAATTATTATTCGGTTTAGAGATTGCTTAAATAATATTAGTGCCTTATATAATAAAAGTAAGTGCCAAACACATACCTGTTTAACAAATAATCACTGGTATCACGAAGTAACTAAAAGAATTTCACAACTTCTATTAACCACTTATAAAATATTCAGTAAACTCAACGACTTCTATTAACCAAGAAGGTGAGGGTGAAACTGTGGGGTTGTAGATGAAAGTGTCAATTTTATACGCTTCCGTCTGTAGCCTGCAGGTAGAGCCTGGTCCAGCCAGGGAGGGGTGGGTTGGGGGTGTGGCCTGGTTATGTATACTTGTACTGCTGCCATCCCATTGGCCATATTATTAATATGTAAATTAATTTTACTATTTTTTTAAATAAATTCATGTATGTATATAACGGGCTATACAACACTAAAATAATTTTCAAAATCGGTTCAGTAAATCCAATAATCACCCTCACAAACATTACTTCTTTATAATATTAGTATTAGTAAAATATACAGATAAATATTACATACTGAGTAGATCTAGTCCTTTATAATATTATAAATACAAAAGTAACGCTGTCTGTCTGTCGCGTTTTCACACCAAACCTACTAAACCGATTTAATAAAAATTTGTTACGCAGATCGTCTATACCCTGAGATAGTACATACGCTACTTTTTAATGCGAAAAAAGTGGTTAAAAGAATAGATGAAATCATAGAATGGCATTGCATAGAAGTATCATCATTTTGAAATCTAAAAACTTTAAATTTATTTTTTATGCTGTTGATTAAATAGATATAATATGACATTGAATGTTTGTATGAAATTCGTCATTTTAGAAGCTAGAACGAAATATCATCTTTTTAGCTTTTTGGGTTAGATTATTAATTAAGTACTACTTATCATACTTATGTACCTACTTATTTATACGTAAGGTATGTGTCTTACCGCCGCGCCGTCTGCCTAGGTATATGTTTTGTGACTAGATATAAATAAAAGATATCACGTAGGTAAAACTTTGCATAATTTTATACCTATTTTAATTAGTCTTTTGTAATAAATATACAGTTTACTACTGTTATTCAAATGTCGATATTTAAGTTACTTGACAAAGCATAATTTACCTATCGGTATATTTAATACATCCATACTAATATTATAAACGCCAAATTGTACCTAAGTACCTATGTTTAATTATCTGTCTGTTTGGAGTTGTTTCGTTTTAGTTGTTATCATATAGAAAATAAGCCATATACCTATAGAGTATATGGGTATAGAAAATAGATATATACTTTTATGATATCAAATTAAAAAGAAAGATATTCTTTGTTAATTAAATGGTTAGGTAAGTGAATAGAATTACCATTACACAGTCAAAAACGTCAGTTAGGTTTGGCTGTGTGATGGACATTCTACATGTAAGTAACTTCACACAATAATAGGTTCCTATGTGTAAAATAAAATTTGGAGTTACTTACCTAAATGTTACTTACAGTAGTCTAAATAAATATTCGAAAAGAAATATTTTTCTTAAGTACCTACCTACCTACTTATCAACTGAGACGAAATTAATTTGCAACCGACTACACGGACTTTAATTTTATCTACTTACAAAATTAATCATCGAAACGGTTCAGATTTGAGAATACTAGGTACTGATAGGAGCATGAAATTCTGTCGATTTTTTATAAGCATTACATGATCACAACGCTTTGTGATTATTTACGCGAGATATTTTAATTCGAGAATGCTACTACTGCAACTGTCAAAAAGTGCATGAAATCATAATCTAGAAGCTATTAATTTTATTCTAAGTATTTCTATTCGTAACGATGCATTTTCTTTTTACAATTAATTATCTGGAAGAAATAGTATCTACCTGTTTAGATTTTGTAAATAATATAGGTATCTACTTACTTAGCCTTATCGTTGCTATTCAATAATAAGTAATGACAATAACAATAGTTCTTTCATTGTAACGATAACAATCCTTTTGCCTTTTCAATTAAAAAAACAATTGTAAAAAAGAAATGCCGCCAAATTGTATGAAATATGTACTAAGTTAATGACTGTTATCTGTCATCTCTAAACAATGAGTTTGTGGCCGAAACTGTCCTGCATATTGATAATTTTTACAATACATATAGGTAATACAATTCCCTTAATGGTTAGAACAATAGGTAGTCCTAAAGTTTCAAATAAAGAAATGAAATTATGGTAGTGTGTATTACAATAGATACTTGTCACGTCCGATATAAGTAGATTACCTATCCATTTAGAAACTTTCTTTTGTAACTTATTTGTCAGTGTAAGTGAGTTAGAGTTCTAGATAATATTCCTAAATTAGTACATACTAGGTAGTTATTATCTGTGAGTTTATTTAAAAGATACACATTTAGGGACATATGTCTAATAAACAAATATACGGATATATTTATAATGATGTGTATTGAATTGTAGTATATTGTTTGAATAATTAAAAATTTTGTAACAGATGGTAGACAGTTTATTACATGTAGGTCATGTACCTATGTCGTTAAAAATTGCTTGCGCTTCCAGATGGAAATAAAAAACAATATGAATTACAAATACCTGAAAATTACAGGGGTAAATAAATAAGATTTGCTTGAAATTACTTCAATAATAAATGATAACAGTAGTATAAATTATTAAATTTGTATAGTAGGTAAAATAGGTGTTTTGTGCAGACGAAATGCGGTCTGCACAAACTTCCTAGAATATAGAAATATTCTAGGAAGTTATCCTAGGATAGAAATCCTATTTCACCCCTCCAGATTATTTCATGACATAAAAAATAACCTATGTAGGTACCTATCTCCTTGTCATATTATAATCTATAATTTCGTTAAATTTTATTAGGATCCATTCAACCCTTTAGTCGTGGAAATAGAAATAGAAATAATCTTTATTCAAATAAACTCATTACAAGCACTTTTGAATAGTCATATTTTGATTCTACCACTCATTCGGAATGCAGATTCATCACAAGAAGAATGAGCAAGAAACTTGTGTGTTGCTCTTTTTAATAGATGTTTTTTTTATATAAATAATTACAGTGTAACAAGTAAGAGGCATGCGACAATCAACATAGAAATCGCTACGCACTCATTATTAGTGTAATCAGATAATATTGTCAGTGCTATGTATTTAAAATTTTTCTACAAAAACATTATTATCGTTAACGAATTCTTCGATTTTATAGTAAGCTTTTTTGCAAAGGAAGTGTTTTATTTGACATTTAAATCTTTTTTCTAGCAGATTTATAACAGACTCTGGTATTTTATTGTAAAACCTTACGCAATTGCCATAAAACGAATTACTAACTTTAGCCAAACGACATTTAGGTAAAATCAGTTTGTTATTGTTACGTAAGCTTTTATTAGTGCAATCACTAACTCTTTTGAAACTGTCTATATTCTTCCTGGCATACATGATATTTTCATAAATATATTGAGAAGCAACGGTGAGGATATTTGATTCCTTAAAGCACTCTCGCAAAGACTCTCTGGAACCCATACTATAAATGGAGCGAATGGAGCGAATCTTTTGTAAAATAAATATTGTATTTATATCAGCTGCTTTGCCCCATAACAAAATACCATACGACATAATGCTATGGAAATAGCTAAAGTACACAAGTTTAGCCGTTGCCACGTCTGTTAATTGTCTAATTCTTCTTACCGCATAAGCGGCAGAACTAAGTCGACTCGCTAATTTAGTAATATGAGCACCCCATTGCAACTTGGAATCTAATGTGATACCTAGAAATACAGTATCATCCACAAAATTAATAGGTTTATTGTCCAACGTGATTTTTGAATCTACCGGCCTTACATTGGGGAGAGTAAATTTGATACATTTAGTTTTATTTGCATTTAGTAACATATTATTAGCCGTAAACCATTTTAAAACATAAGAAAGAGCACCGTTTACTTCGTCCAAATCATCAATATGTCGATTGACTTTGAATACTAATGAAGTATCATCAGCAAACAGAACTATGTCAGCTATCTTTTCTACCATATAAGGAAGATCATTTATGTAAACTAAAAATAAGAAAGGACCTAAAATAGAGCCCTGAGGAACACCCATTTTAATACTAGTTCCCTCAGACTTTACACCATTTATTTCGACAACTTGCATTCTATTATTTAGATAGGATTTCATCATGCTTTGTGCTTCATATCTAATACCGTAATGTTCAAGTTTGAGCAAAAGTGTTTCATGTTCAACGCAATCAAATGCTTTGGAAAGATCACAAAATACACCGACTGCATCCTGAGACCTCTCCCAAGAATCAAATATATATTTAATGAGAGCTACACCGGCATCAGTAGTTGATTTACCGGCCGTGAAACCAAATTGTCGACTGTGAAGCAGTTTATTTACTTTAAAGTGTTGCAGCATTTGATTGAGCATAATTTTTTCAAACACTTTACTCAATACTGGTAAGATAGATATAGGCCTATAATTACCTACCACAGTTTTTTCTCCTGACTTAAAGAGTGGAGTTATTTTGCTATGTTTCATTAAATTGGGAAAAACACCATCAGAAATACATTTATTGAAAATAATTACTAAATATGGAGCAATAACATCTATAGCGGTGTTAATAACTTTAACAGACATGCCCCAATGGTCTTCAGTATTTTTTAAATTTAATTGTTTAAATGTTTTAGTAATTGTAGCAATGTCAATAAATGTAAATTTAAATGTAACCGGACAAGAAACAACATTATCAATAAGGAATGATTTAGCTATACTAGGAGAAGAGTCCAAAGAGGAAGTAATATCAGTTGGAATATTAGCGAAAAATTTTTCAAAAATATTGACAATTTCTTTTGTGGAGGTTACTAGTTTATCATTATAATTTAACGGAAAATCGTTATATGGACTTTTAACTTTGCCAGTTTCTTTGTTAATAATATTCCACACTGTCCGTATCCTATCCTTGGACTCTTTAATTTTTTTATTTAGATAATTAGACTTTGCTACATTACATACCTTTTTAAAAGTTTTTGAGTATCTTTTTACATAATTTACGAATGTACTATCGAAACGGTATTTTTTTTGAGCATATAAATCAAATAATATATTTCTACTTTTAAGAAGCCCATTCTGAAAATTTTGTTTTGTTAATAATACTGATAGTTTTTTTTGTTAAAAGCCTTATTATATTCGTTAGAAACAATATTGAAGAAATCTGTATAAAGTTTGTTAGGTTCATTAGATGGAAGATAAAAATCTAATTTACTACGAACTGATATTTTAAATTTATTTATCTTATAACTAGTCAAGTCTCTTTTTAATAAATTAATTTTCCCAATTTTGTTTAAGTGATTTGGAAAAATAACTATTTGACCACAGTGATCAGAAGGAAGGTTGTTTATTATTATTTTATCTAAATACTCACTGTTGCTGAATATGTTATCCAAGCAAGTAGCAGACGTGACAGAGATACGAGTGGGTTCGTGGAAGACATTACTCAAGTCAAAGGATTGAAATAAACTCATTAATTTAGTTTTTGTGGTATTATGTGATAAAATGTCAACATTGAAATCACCACACACTATAATTTTTTTGTTAATATTAAATACTCTTTTTAAAATATCCTCCATTACCTCTTCAAATAAATTATAATCACTATTTGGAGGTCTATATACACATATAACTATATAATTGTCTAGTTCCACACAGGAAATTTCAATACAACATTCAACAGAAAGATTGCCAATATCACTACGTTCTTTTACTTTTATATTATTTTTTACCAATATCATGGAACCTCCTCTATTTACTATTTTTCTATTAAAGCAGCTGACAATATTATAATTGTTTAAGCTGAACATCATATTGCTCACTTTGAGCCAATGTTCAGTTAAACATAAAACATCTATATTATTTTTTTCTAAAAACAATTGAATAATTAATTCACAGCCGAGAAAACTTTGTATGTTCTGGTGAACAATTTTCAATTCTGATAGCTTTCCCTTTGTCTTTTTCAGCAGTTTAAATCTGCAGTCATATTTAAATTTTTGTAAATAGAAGGATTCTTACTAGAATCAATATTTATGTGAATATTTTCAGTATGTTTAGTATTAACATTAGTACAAGTACTACTAATTGGATTAATGCAACCCATTATATTACTTATAATGAGGTCATTTATATTGTAAGCTAGTAAACTAGCTATATTTGTTATTTGTTTTTTAGGCAGATAAAATCTATCTCCAGTCATACAAAAGTTTGTAACAAATTTGTTACTATCAAAAAATAAAAAGTCATTATGACGACATGTCATATTATAAATTAAATTATTAATATAATATATGAACTTATTTTGTTCAATGGTCAGAGAACGACAGTAAGGAAATGCACATAATATTATTTTACCTATGCCCAGCTCGGCAATATTAAGCAAAGAGTTTACAAGTTTAATTACATGACTTTTTTTACATATAAACAGTTGCCTAAAGCAATGACTAATGTGGTTAACTTATCAAAAAGACAGACAGATTGAAATAAATCACTTTAGCATTTACAATACTTAGGTATTAGTATTTATTGATATAGTTTCTTGGTAAGTCGGTAGCTACGTAATATTTTCTAATCAGAATTGGTGAACCTCGTAGTTGTTAGTTGATAAATGCATACCTACAATTTTTTAAATGTGAAAGTGTGTCTATCTTCTTAGTGTGTTTTGAAGTAGCGAAAAGGTAACAAACACCTTTTCGCTACTTCACAGCTGAACAGAATCGTATTCAAATTTGGAAGGAAGATATGTGGTATCATGTGGACGTATAGGTAGATACTGTCGTAAATCTATATAAACACGTTTGTATTGTACTGACTATGTTTACCTTGCTAAAAAATAAATTGCATTATACACACCAAGGTTTATAATATTCTACCTAAACATTAAATTTAAAATAATATTTAAAAAAAATGTTTATTTTGGAATAAGCTTATTTCATTATTTTAACTATGTGCTCTTAGAATTAACTTGTTAAAAATATTAAATGTAGACTATAATATTTTTGAACAATTAACCAGAACATAGATTATAGATACTTTTCTCTTTGTCATATTTGCGTAAACAAAAACATATTGTATAAGTTGTTGCTATAAGCGTACCTACCTATAGACTGTGAATATAATAGACCTAGAGACTCTTTTACTGTATTTTCAACATTTTAATGTATTTTGATGATGCAAATTTTAAAAGACGTAGGTATAGATTACAGAGATAGGAGAATAATTTACCAACTTTATAAAAACCAAGAAACTACAATAGAGATAGGAAATGTAACGGAAAGAGCTAAAATTAAACAGGGAGTACGACAGGGATGTCCACTTTCACCTCTTATTTTCAATATCTTTATAGAAGCTGCAGTAAAAGAAATAATAGAATTACACCAGGGAGGTATTCAAATAAACGGACAAAGGATACATTTTATAAGATTTATTGACGACATAGCTGCCCTAGCTGAAGACTACACACAGCTTCATACACTTTTGGACATAATGAATAAAATTTTTAAAACATATGGACTAAATATTAATACCAAGAAAACTAAAATAATGACAGTAGCAAATATAAACCCCATAACAGAAATACTACAAGAATAAAAAAAATACAATTTGAAAATGTAGATAAATTTAAATATTTAGGTAGTATGATTACCAGTGACTCCAGAAGTAACAAGGACATTAATATCAGAATAGCTATAGCGAAAAGAGCATTTAATGATAAAAACATCTTTTGAGAGTTATCAAAGCTTATATCAAAGTCCTCTCGGAAACACCTTATCAAGACCTACATCTGGAGTATAGCCTTGTATGCCTGTGAGACGTGGACATTGACACAAAAGGAAAGAGACAAACTGGAAGCCTTTGAAATGTGGTGTTGGAGAAGAATGGAAAGAATTAGCTGGAAAGATAAAATAAGGAATGAAGAACTGTTTGAGGGGAGTAAAGAAAAGAAACAGAGACTTACTGAGAATAGGCGGGGGAAAATGTTGGGGCACTTGATACGACACGACGAACTAATTAACAACATTATAGAAGGAAAAATAGATGGAAAGAGAGGAAGGGGAAGACCAAGACACAGCTATATCAAGCAAGTTAAAGAAAAAGTTGGAGTCGTGTCGTATCAACAGCTAAAGGGACTGATAGAAGATCGTGGAAGGTGGCGGGAGCTCCACCGACAAGAGCACAGCTCTTAAATTATGAATGAATGAATACTGTATTTTAAAGAAAATTCACATTTCTTCATGTTCTTTATCTACGTATATGCTTAACAGAGGCTGTAAAAAATAGTCTGCGAGGGTACGTTAGTGTCACCTATTTCAGGCGCCAAGCAGCTTGCTTTGTAAGCTGTGATTCGGTTGTAGGGTCAGATTAAGCAGTGGAATTACAGAATAAGGCATGACATCAGGCGGTTGTAACATAATACCGTGATGTCATGGTGCTGTTCATGTCTATAGACAATGGTTACAGCTTGGCATGAGGCGGGACGTGAGCGTGATACGTCTGTTTGATTTTATGTAATTTGAATGACATCAAATTACATAAAATCAAACAGACGCAGACGCCAAAAATATTTTTAGGGGGCTTTAGTACAAGAACATACATAATAAGGTATATAGTTTTTGAGTTATCCTTAATAATGCAATTGAAGTCAATTTTTCGTGTCCTACTGTACCTACTTACTTATAATTCTTGAAACTATAGAATTTCATAGAAACTTTGAGATCATCATTAATGTCGAGACGTGGTCACCAAAGTGACTATTGTCTTTTTGTACCCAATTTAGTTACAAAAACACAATGGTCAGCAGGGTTTACAGATAATAATGACCGATCGGTCATTAGTAGGTAGGCATAATATTATTGTTTCGGCATTTCTTTCAAATTATTCATATGTAGTTCAAATGAAAGGATTATATACTCTACAATGACAGGAAGAATAGTTTTATCATTGCTAAATTACCTTAGCTAAGAAATATCTACTACAAAATGGTCTCTGAATCATAACTCTTTAACTAAATAAGTATCTATAATCGCAGATACTAAGTTGATATAATTATCGTCTAATTTTAGGTACAACCTACAAATTACAAAACACAAATAACTAAAGTTAATTAAAGTTTAGTTATTATATTAATGATCTGCAACGCGTATGTGATACCCTGGTGGATCAGGCGTCCATAGGCTACGATAACTGTTGAGCATCACATGGGCTTTTACCATCATTCAGATTTGCTTTTTGCCATCATCGTAGAATGTTGTTTAACGTAATTGTTTTTTTTATGAATATGAAATTGCATACCCGCAAGCGTTAAATCAGTATACGTATAGTCTTACGGATGATAATGGAATGGCGCACCCGCCTGCGCTGATAATTTACACTAGCGGGGCACCAGTGGAGGATGATAAGACGAGCATAAGGTCTAGGCAGTTAACACATCGCGGTAAATTCAGAGTTTATCACGATGGTTCCCAGGGGGCACCACGTCGCCATGGGACATTGGAATGCTGTTATTAGTCCACATTAACAACAATCCCCTTCCTCCCTGTATATGTAGGTATAGTCAGAGTTAGCTGATCATAGAGAATTCACAAGGAATCAACCACGGTGGACTCCAGTAGGAACACCGTGGTAGTCCACCTGGCTTAGTACATTACTAACGATGGGGATCACTAGTCCCCTTTGCTAACAATGCCCGTTCTCTTATTTTTTCATTGACAACCTGTGGTATTATAAAAATTATTTTTGAATCGATAGATAAATTCAACATGAATTTATCATGATGGTTTCCAGAGAGAAACCACATGGAGGTCCATCTAATATGGTACATTGCTAGCAATAGGGTTATTAGTCCACATTACTAACAATCCCCTTCCCTCCACGTGGTTAAGGTTATAATACTATTGAATTAGGCTATACTTTGTACAAAGTGACTTCAACCACCACGCAGTTTGTTGTGTAAGCCGTGGTTCTATTATATGAGATATGGCAGTAAAATTAGAGGTGTATGACACCTTCGTTCTTATGGATAGAACCACATGGGGGAAAAACGAGTATCACACGATAACTTGAAATTCATAGTCCATTTCTCACTATCAGGTGGGCCATCAGCTTATTTACCATTCCAGTTACTCAAATAGAAAATCTGACGATAAGGTTAACGAATGAAATAAATAAAACGTAAGTAATTATTTATTGAAAAAATATTTTTTTATTTAAATGAATGGATACCATAAAAAATATGAAAATATAATAGAGTGCAATATGGATAACCAATACAAAGAAAATAAGATCTTTTTTATTTTTTATAATACTCACATAAATAGTTTTCTATTATTTATATAATAGAAAACTTTTAGTACCTATTTTGTACTATTCGGTACCTACTTATTTTAAATAATTCGTGTCTCGATATATACAAGATGAAATATTAAGAAATGGTCACCCATTCATTCTGTCATTATATGGCTGGACAAAATAATAATGCTAAATAAATAGCTGGCTAAGAGGATTAAACTAGGACATATCATTACAGCAGAATATTAATATTATATATAATATACTAAAAATATGCAAATCATATTATTAACGCATTATTGCATACTGTTGTGAAACAATGTTTGTTATTTGTATCCTAGGCAGTACATATTCTTGTGAGTCAAGGATATTAATGATTGTCTTTAGGCTTATGATTCGTAATTACTAAATATAAAATACCGTGATAAATGTATCCCGTTATCCTTACTATAAAATAAACATTAAATGTAATTTTAACCTTAAAGACAATAAATACAAGTGCCAAGTGATTTTAATAAAATAAAAGTCATCAAAATTAAATCGTACAAAAAAAATAATACAGCGCGTGCAGAATGCATGCGCACGCTTCTGCTTTTCTATACCACCCCGTGCTCATGTTACTCCCTATAGAAATCAACTGGCTAAAAATGGAACAAAAACGATCTCTACATTTTGCAGTAGTGCTTTTTGGAGTAGTGAAGTATAAGAAACCAATGTATTTATTTGTAAAACTTTCATTTTCTATGCGAAATCATCGATTGTCACATCCCTACATGATCTGTCCTCAATATAAAACTGCAGCATTTCGTGAATGTTTTAAATATACTGCCACGAAATGCTGGAACAATTTACCACCCCGATTCAAAATACTATTCAGTCAGTTTCGTCTTTTAAACATAATTTTAAAAAATATTTACTCAAAGTACAAAAATTTTAAACGTGGCAGATAAATACAGTAGTTATATATACATATATATATTGATTAAATAAATAAATATATTCAAGCTATACTATATTACACAAAAGTCTTTCTATCAACACTTTTTATCCTTATATATTTTTCTTCTATTTATCACACATATAATTCATCCATTGAACTGATTCTTCATTTTAGATATTTAAATTCATCACGAATGCTATTTCTTTTTTTTCAAGTGGCTCCACTGAAAATCAGCGCTGTAGTGATACGCTGCGGCACCAGCTGAGTGGAAGCCTTTTCAGCATAGCGCATTATTAGTTTTTAAGTTTTCTTTTTTACTCTGTACTCTTTTTTATGCTGAATAAATTATTATTATAAAATGTCAATGTAAAATCATACAGAAGACAAGGGGCCATATACATAAATTCCGTCACAAACATTATAGCTGGTCACATTATTTTAATACTAAATTTGAAATATATGGTCACAACATCTAAGGCTTCTCCTTGGAGGATGGGAGGAGTCCGATGTTTCATGATTTTTGTGAGTCGTCCAATCTCTTTTTACGACGTCACACTTGTAAATGTCGTAGAATTAATTTCTAGTAGTAGCTTAGTATTAAAATTTCTGTTTTTAAAACACACAAGATATAAATGTATTATATAAAAAAGCCACATTGGTGTAAAATAAACATTCATCTACTGTGTTAAGTAATACCAAAATAATTATAAAATCACTATACAATGTTACAGTACAATATGTGACAACAGACATATATTTTTTGGTCAAAAGTTTCATTAATATATCCTAAATACAAATAATATCACATTGTATTACAATATTTTGTGCACAATCTCCCTATTGTGTAAATTTATCATAACAACCTAAAGATTACATTCTAATGGTCATTGTATTTATAACTACTTTGTGAAAACTGAGCAAATTGTCAGTCCCAAGATGTCATACTACTATGAGAAGGGTTAATTTTATTTGCCTTGCAAAATACATGAAGAACAGCGTCAGTTAGAAAGAGATAATATTAAAGCAAAGAGCAACAAAATACAACTGTCTAATTACTGTATCCAATTGCGGCATTGACTGGATATTCAAATGAGTACAAACAATTTACGGAATAGACGATAGAATAAAAACAAAAATAAAAAAAAACAAAATATTTTCCTTTACTTTCCTAATTTTTTCATGTCTTGTCCTTCACGAAAATGTATATCACATATATTTATATATAGCGCAAAAAGAAATTCCTGAATCTAGGTAAGTTGCAGTATCTCCTGTAATGGCATATTCTTATACATATATTATAGACACAAATAAAATTTCGTATAAGCTAAAATAACGATAAAACAAATGTGCTTTTCCTATTGCCACAATTTTTTAAATTTCTGAATGTAACTGACAGGTTATATATTCTCTAATTATATTTATATCACAAGTTATAAAAACCTTTTTTTAATTGACATAAAAAAGAAATTGCGTTCATTCGCCACGTATTGTATACTTTGGTATTAAAGACCTATATATATGCACACTAAATCTCTATAAAGGTTAAAACTTATTATTAATGGAATACTTAATACTAATAAATGAATACAAATGTTAAATTATAGAATACAAGTGATTATGGTGATTTAGCACCATAATAATCTCTAAATCTGATAAATTATATATAAATTTAATACCTGCCTTAATTACTTACAATTCATTATGGGAGGTATCATTAATCATTCAAAGGATAATGTTTAAAAAATAAATTAGTTTCGTCACTTCTCCGCAGAGTTAGCTTTTAGTTTATTTTCTATATCTTCCGTGATGCGAGTCTTTTTAAGTCTCTTCTGTATATCCAAATGAAGTAGAACGTCTCGGGGTATTTGTTTCGTTTCCATGCCGTGGTAACAGTCATACTTTTTGCATAAATCCATGTAGATCCGCCACTTACAGTCTCTTTCCAAACAAGCTGGATTGCCTATTATTATTATCTTCGCTTTCGCTCTTGTCAGTGTTACATTGAATCTCTGTAAAAAAAAACACGACTATACAACTGTTTCCTTTTCCCAAAAGAAATAATTAGAATATGTAGTAAAATAAATAGAATCCCTGAAGCTAGTTCTTTTTGAGACAAGGTTACCAACATAGTTATACAAAGAAATCAAGGCCTGATAAACTCTAATACTTCTAAAAGGACAGGATACGTTTGGCATCTCTAATTAGAATTAGCTTACGTCTAGAATTTTTAATAACTATGGTTTAAAAATTTAGAACTATATGTTTTATTAAAATAAAATTCATATTAATATGTCAGATGATAAAACCTTCATAATACAACAAAACATATACATATATTATGCGAAAGAAGTATGTCAATTAGAATAACTGACCTAGAACCTAATCTTTATTAAGAGGTTATATTTAAATCACTGAATTTAAAAGTGAGTAGTAAACTCACGAACATTTCGCCTAATTTAGTAATGAAATTATATCTTTGCACTGAAAGTATCAGCAAAACCTTGATTGTACTTTCAAAATAATTCATTTTTTACTTAATAACAGTTTGTCTGTGCATGTAATTTTATTATACTATTTCTAACAATTCTGTCCAGTTCATAAAATAAAAACAGATATAGTAACGATGAGAATTGTATCTGCATCTGAAGTTGGGGCAGTGTTAACGCACTGCATTATCAAGGTCGTAAAGATGGTACTTGCTCTTTTCTTGTACAATAAAGTAGGTCATACAGTATGAAAACTATACAGTTGTATGTAGTATGATTCAAACTACAACTGTACATTATTTAAATCATATTTTTATGTAAGTACTAACCTTATCATCTACTAAGAATCCGAGACTGTACTTAGCATCATAATCCAACAGTTTTGAGTTGGCTCTCACAGTGGATACCAATATGACTCTCTTCTCTTTACCTTGGAATGCCGCAACAGTGCCCACTTCCACGTTGTTGTAGTTCTCGGAGTCCAACCAACTTCTCATCTTATAGACCTATAATAATACGGATATTAATAGAATTATTTATAAATGCCTCTAAATCTAACCATCGAGATTATTGCATATATACAGCTTAAGACAGTTCATACTGTATTACATTAGTATTGTATTATAGGAAATTAGGAAAGTAAAAAACTTTCCTGGATACGTTTTAATAGTTAAAATTTCGAATCCCGACGTGATCGAAATTTATAATTGGGTCCTAGACAGCACATGATATGTTTCATAACATACAGCACTCCGTTCTCTTTGTAAGGGACTTGTCATAAAGATATAACGGCCTTCCGATGGTCGCGGGTGCGATTTCTCGCACGACACAAACATTTGGATTTATGAGTATGATTGTTTGTATCGGTTTGGGTATATGCTATGTATAATATGTATGTATTTCTCTTGTACGTATTTGTATCAGTTATCTAGTACCCATAACTAATGCTTTAGCTAGCTTAACTTGGGTCTAGATGGCTTTTTTTGTTTCGGACTACTCTAATTGACTCGAATTGGACGGGGGATTGATCGGAGGGGAAAGATGGCGCTGTGTGAATCGTCCTGAGATTATTATTATAAAGATATAAATAGTTTACTATATGCGCCATGAGTGGTTAAATATTTATAGCTTTATGAGATAGCGTGAGTACTGCCTTCATACTTTTGCTAATTATACATTTTCCAAACCTCAAGTATATAGTAATCTTTAACTGGATATTTACACAATACATTCACATCATATACCTACTCATCATTTCATTCGTTACTCTACCTACCTACTTTTAATTGACACAAATGACATACATGCAGTTGGTGCACATATGAACACATACCTAGTATGGTCCTATGATTTTTTTTCAAATAAAAACTATATTGACAGACAGGTCAGTCATCGTAATGCTGGTGATTCAAACAGATATTTCCGAAATCAACGTGTACTCGGACAAATGAAAATTCGAAGAACAATTCTTTGAAAAAATATTTTATGTACAGACTTAACTCATTTGTGATTTCATTATGTGTATAGGTGAGAAAATCGTGGGTGAGATTTGAAGAATAGTTACATTTGTAGAACATCATCGTACATCTTTCTGTTATCTCTGTTGATTTTTAAAAGTAAAAGTACTTTTATAATAAACATTAATGGTATAAATCCTGTTTCCGTATATACATGTATATATAAAAAATACATGTCACGTTGTTTGTCCGCGATGGTCTCCTAAACTACTGAACCGATTGCAAATTTTATTTGCACATTATGTGCTGTGATCCAACTTGAAAGCTAGGATAGCTTACGTCTCAATTTATAGTCGCAATATTATTTTATTCGAGAATCTTAGCCACAGCAACGCGTGGCCTGGTCTACCAGTATGTATATACGATAATATATATGATAATATAGGTACAAATTAGTAGGTATTGTGAGTAAAATAAGTTCTTTCTCAATGACCTAAAATCCAACAAACTAAGTTTTTATTAAAATAACAAACCTGTCTTATATATGGGGCAATAATCCCAATATCAGTGGGCGACACCTTGTGAACGTCGATAAGAGCTTTTACATATCTCTTGAGCATATGCAATTCCATTTCATTGAAGTAACTGTAAATAAACAGCCTTGTTAACCAGTGAGCCTTTGCACGAATATCTATCTTACTGTGAGAAATTATAGTTAAATTAGTACTGGATTGTTGTGTAAGACTGTTTAAGAGCTCTGTGTAAAAGTTTTGATGAGTATTCAACTGATTTATGGGGTATGTGTTTTATACCCTACATAATACACAATGTTGCAACCCATTTTTGCATCAAAATTACCCTGAGTATAAAGGTTATACTTCTAATAAATAAAATAAATATGATTTGCCACATAGATTAGTTTTATGAAGAAAATGTAATTTAACAGCAGAACTGGATATTTTTTTAAGTCATCATCAATAAACACAGTAAACTTCGAGTGGCTTTCTAGTGGAGACTGGACATTTGTTAGAATACCTAGGCGCTTTTCCAACTCTTAGCTCCTGAGAAGCAACAGCGTGAAAGACGATAGCTCTCTTGCCTCCAGAAAGTCCCAGTATGCTAACTTTGCTCAGAGGATCAGGTTTTGCAAGTGCCTGAAATGAAATAAATAATTGGGATTACATTTTGACTGATATCTCTCAGGTATCTCCAGAAGTAGGAGAAAATATATTATTTATACTATTATCTATAGTCAAATATTTTATCATGACAATTAGTTACAAAAACTAAACATAAGCAATAGAAATCTTCAATTTTAATATTTAAACACATCTATATTATTTCTCTTACGATAAATATTAATTATAATATGTGATTCTGTTTGTAACGATATCACGAGAAAATGTCTGAAAATAATTCATTCATTTCGAGACTCTGGCCCCTTTACTCACAACAATGCCCTTTATAATATTAGTAAATTATTATATCTTAGCGCCTAAGCATCCCAATTTTTATCTTATTTATAAACTTATCGCAGTATGTCATGTATATGACAAATACACATTTGGGATGTAGAAGAATAGATCTTTTAAATTTTTCCCTGAAACCAGTCAAGAACTA